>NC_136813.1:167075103-167624243 GCF_951394365.1 Tetrao urogallus | reverse complement strand
GCTCTAAAACTCATGCTTTTAAAAAAAATATTTATTTTATTTTTTTTTAATCACAGAACTGTCCTCTCTTTTAGTCTGTGGAAAGGGAAGTATGGAAGGAAGAAGAGGGAAGGCCGATGGCAAGGGCAAGAAGGGGAAGGAGAAAGGAAAAATAATGAAAATTTGAGAAAGTAATAATAAAGGCAGAGTAGCAGCAATCATTTCACTTACAAGGAGGCCTTTTAGTTAGTACAGATCCCACCATGTGAATGAAAGGGCTCTTGGCTAAAGGAGCAGCAGTGCTTGTATTTGTAAATTGTACTCTGCAGTGTATCCTGGCAATAATTGTTAGATGCAAAGTGAAAACTAGATGATCTGATGGCAAACTGAGGATGACCAAGTAGTGGAGTAAGATTGAATCATGGAGAACTAGAGCTCAGTGCTGTATAAAAGCAGATATTTAGCCATAATGTATTCAGTTCTTCAGTCTAAATGATACACCAAGGCATTTCACAAGATAATATTCAAAACAAATAAAAAATCTTATTCTAGATTCTAGGCACTCTAGAGAGAGCAAGTTTAGAGAATCTTGAGAAGGAAGTTCATGTTTATATTAATGATAATAAGTGCAATCTTAGATGTGTCAACCAATGTGTTGATATTGTTCTGAATTTACAAGTGTTACTGTAATGATTTAACTGGTTTTGATATTTGAAGAATTTGAGGGAAAGAGAAGAAGATATAGTGGCATTGTACTCTTTCCAATCAAATTAAAATGCAGGATTATTGAGTCACTCTATTGACAAAAGGAGTGAGAAGGTATATGAAATATCCGTACAACTAATCCAGGACCTGGATTAAATTTCCTGAACCAGCTGTGCTTTCTGAAGCAAGAATTGCTTCCTTTCTATTATCTGGAGCTGCAGTGTTCCACTGCAGATGGACTATGTGTACATTAACGCAAAGAAGATTGTAAAGTTGCTAGATATGGTGTAATAAAAGTCTGAAGTTGTGCACATTACCCTAAATATATAGCACTAGTAGAGGTGAAGATTGCTCCCGTTCCTCTGTTCCTCTAATATAAATTGTGTTTGGGCTGATCTGGTTGGGTACTCAACTGCCTTTTATTGTTGTCTTCTCTCTTCATAATAATTAATTTGACACTTGGTTGTTGATTTCATAGAATCACAGAATGTTTGGAGTTGAGAGAGACTTCAAAAATTATCTAGTTCCTGGGTTCGCGCCATGGGATTGGTCAAAGCCCAATCTAACCTGGTCTTAAACACTTTCAGAGATAAGGCAACCAATCTGGGCAACACATTCCACCCTGGTAATATAGATATTCTTCCTAATGTCTAATTTAAACCTACCATCCTTGAGTTTAAAATGGTTACCTTCTCTCTCATCACTACACTTAGAGAAAATTCCTTTCATCTTTCCTGTAGGCCCTCTTAAAGTACTGGAAGGCTGCTGTAAGGTCTCTTTGAGCCTTTCTCCAGGCACCAACCCCAGATCCCTCAACCTCCCTTCATAGGAAAGGTACTCCAGAGCTCAGATTTCCACATGCCTTAACATAGTTTCCAGAAGAATCTACTCCATGATTTTGCCGAGCATGCTGGTGAGACTTGACTGGCCTATGGTTTCCCAGATTTTCCCTTTTTCCCTTTTTAAAAATGGGAGTTACATTTCCCCTTTTCCCTCAGTGAGGACTTCACCAGAAATATGTAAGCTCCTGCTACAAACAAACAAAACACAGGGCTCTATTAATTTTCCTGACCACAGGTTTCTAGTGTCATATGAGATGCATATCAATACAAGGTGGACAAATGATATCTGTAGCAGACTGTCTCCCTGTAGTGTCAGCTAGGGGTATGTAGGATATCCTAGGACACTGTAGATGAAACAAGACACGCTGATGAAATGGCATGGCTACAGGTAAGTGTAGAGGGCTTTTTGCTTTGGAGTCCAGAGAAGAAGATGTAAGCATACGTAGACCTGACTCAGGTTCTGTTTAGTAGTTGTTGCCCACGCCAGTGTTTTCTGGGCTAGTAGAAAAGAAATCCCTCACCTCTGCCCACCACTCTGGAGAAAAACAGTGGCTTCCCTTTGCTCTGTGCTTTGCATGGATGTCTCAGATCCACCAGCTTGTTTCATATTTTATTTTACAAATCACACCAATACCTTCCTTCACTTCAGCTGGAGTGTAAACAACTAATTCACATGGAGACAACTGAACTTAGTCAGAAAGGATGGCAATGAGATCTGTTTCTCATTTAAACTGACATAACAGGGTGATCAGTTCTTTTTTTTTTTTTTTTCTTGGAAGGAAAGTGAGCTGTTTCAAAAGTCTTCAGGCTTTCAGGAAAAAAAGTTACACTGAACTGAAAAAGTTATTTTGACTTTTGTTTGCTGTGAGGATGTTTATGGCTCAGAAGCAATTAAGTGTTTGCATGCTGGTTTCATGGAAGTCTAGAGTCAATGGAGAGTTGTTTAACATCACATTTGTTTATTTGAATATTTTCACTCAGTACTATCTCACTGTGCCTTATTATTTTCATGTTTCAGCCCTAAACTATCAGCATAAAGATCAGTTACAACACTACATTTTCCTCTTGAAAAATTCCAGGTCAGTGACAGAGTGCTGAAGAAGCAAAACTATTTTTTTCCATAGAAATAATCTTTCCTGCAGCAGTCTCAATGATAACTTTGTTAAATTATGGAAGACCTCACAATTCCCATAAATGTGCATATACGTCGCTTATACTTGTGTTCTTTCAGAATATTTGCACTTACCAGGACCAAGCCAAGAAAAAAGGCACTTTTTCTCCCTCATTAATCTAAACATATTCTGTGTAAGTCAAGAGTCCTCTGGTGGCTTGGTTTTAAGTAACTACCTTGAAACACTACAATCTGTTCAAAATCAGCAACCAACTCTCAGACAGTTGGTCCTGTTAAACATTTCATTTTATGCAGCCCAAACTAGCTAACTTAAATTTCACTTTAAAGTTAAATGTAACTTTCTGTTGGTGACATTTATTGCAACTGGGGTTAGAAAATGTTAGACAACTAGAAATGCAGACACATTTCTTTTTGCTTTCATTAGTCTGGTATGGACAGTTTTATCTTTAAAATGGGAAAACCACAAAATTCAGACCCAGTGTCAAAATCTGGCAGCCATGCTTCTCCACCAGAAAGGAAGATGTCCTTAGGTGACTGTGGAGGATAAGACTGCTCCTTTCTCCTGCTTTTTGACTCTCTATACAGCTTGTCAATGCGCTGCAGTGACCACATCACACTCAATGCAAACTAAAAGCAAGATTGATGTAATGGCCTTGCAGCCAGGGACAGTCCCCTAGTGGGTATTCAGAGAAGCTCCACAGTCTGTCACACTGCCCACCTACAGATCACAAGTGCCCCGTAGGCTAAAATGCCAGAGGAGTTAGAGGGCACACTGTGGGCTTATGGGAAAGAGCAAGAAGATTGTTGAGCTCTCTGAACAAAAGGGCTGAAAGTTACTCCTCCTTTACAGAGTAGAAGCTTGGATAGGTGAGTCTACAAGTAGGATTTAAAAATCAGCTTTGACAAGAGATTGCAATGCGACATTTGTTTCTTCTGGTAGATTTTGCAATTCAGATTTGAGCTTGTGACACACTAGCACATGAGAAAGCTGTCAGAAGTGTTTTAAGAATAGTCACTGTTATCTTTCTGAGGTTGCATTAAGGTAACCTTAATTTAAGGTTTTTAATTTGAAGAATTAAAGTAGAATATTTTGGGGAATTCTGATGTATTTCTTTCTGTAAAACACGTGCTGTCTATGCAGTGGTGAGGTATGTTTGTTAGTATTCCTCTATATGACTTAATTTATTTATGGCTTCATTTCTCCTGAGAAATATGCATCTCTCCAAAGTGAGAGGACTAAACCATATACCTTACCATCATGCTCTCTATATAAGATTCTATAAACAGTAAATGCATGGGAAATGTATTTCCCTCTCCAAGATTAATCTGTGCAGTCAGGGAGTCTAGGTGATATGACACGGTTGATGTATAGCAGAGCAATTTATTTCGGTGAAATATTTCTACATAACTGGTAGGTAGGGAACAAAATTGAAATTTGCTGAAATGGTTGTGTATGGTATTCACTAACATCTCAACAGCAGGAACCTTTTAGCAATACAGCAGCTCACTCCTAAAGAGCTCTTTTTTAAAGCCAAGATGCAGCAAAGTTGGCAGCTCAGCCATGTCCAAAGTGGTGCTAGACAAGATGCAGAACCACAGGCTTTGGACAGATGTAACACAGACAGATGGTGCTGAGATTACTCATTATCCATCAGCTTCAACTTGCATTTATTCCTTTGGTTCAATGCCAGTCAACAATGAGCCCTGCCTGATACTGCTTTATTAATGGCCTGTACTTATTATGAGTCCCTTACTCCGTAGAGGACAAAGTGGAGGTAGAGACCCTGCTTATGGGAGAACACAGACACAAAGCAACAAGTTTGCTCGTTTCCACTGAGACTGATGCTTACATCTCCAGCATCAGCTCCACCAGTGCCACTCTCCACAGGGGGACAAAAAGCTGAAGATGAGCAGAAAGACCAGCTGTCACCTCTTTCAGAGACAGAGCCATTCAGCTTGGGCTGAAGTGTTTTTCTGGGATAGCACAAATGGACACCAACATGCAGAAATTCCAGAATGGAACCTTATTTGAGTATTATGTCCACTTCAAAAATATTAAGGAAATGACATTTTATTTAAAATCATAATCAAGAATGAAAAGAATAATAATAATAACAAATGCCTGTGAGGTAGAAAAGAGCAGATATATGTGTGTGTGTGTATATATATGTATATCTGTATATATGTATACTGACAAAAACTTGTAGGAAATTACAAGGCACATGATGTGGTTGTAACAATGCACAGCATCTTATATAAACATCCATGAGATTGCAATATAATACTAGCCTCCCCACAAACTGTTAGACTACCTAATATGATAATAAACATTATTAGACTCGGTCTTGATTTACTCTGACGCAATTCAACTGAATCCCACACCAAGACTGGACACGCTCCATTGACATTATGAAGATTGAAAAACTGATGCTAAAAATAAAGATAGTTGTCCTCATAGTCTGGCTAGTTTCTACAAATCGTGTTAAATTCCTCAAGAGGAAAAAAAATGAAATTATGTTATAAGCAGTAGACAACAAATTGTATGTTCATTGATGAGGTGTCATGGAAAACTTTTTTAAAACCATCATTGCTGAGAGTGACTGGAAGAAAATAAAGCAATAATAGATAGCAAGTTAAACAAAACTGCCCTAGCATGTCTTTTATTTGATAAGGATTAAAAGAAAATTACTGCATAATGCAATATACCCAAGTCAGCACAGCAGAAAGAAAAGTCATTTTATCTACAGGATTAAGTCTCACAATAGAATAATCCATGATGGAAGTTACAGGAATGGAGCAAAAGAGAAATCTAAAAAGGTTATCTCTTTTTTTTTTTTTTTTCCATTTTTCCTTCCCTTCCCTTTTCATTGAGTCCTAATAAGATAATCTAATGTCATGTTTATGTAAGCAGGGTTCTTTCACAAAGCATTTCCTAGCATCATTTCTTTTTATACCTAACAAATTTCAGGAAGTAAGGAAGGTTTACGTTTCATGTTTAATGTGGTCCCTGAGGAGCAGGATACAGCGGTGAAGATGTTCTGTGTATTTTATTTTATGGCTGCAAGAAGTGCGATTTTTTTCACTGAACAAAGACTCTCCAGCAATTTATGAATGCAATTCAATGTTCAGACATTTCAGTGCAGCAGATGTTGTAGGGAATTAAGAAGCTTCAAGCTTTCAGTAGAATCCTGGCTTCAAAGAAGTGTCTGAGAACTGTTCTCTCCCCTGAAGAGAATCAGGTTTTAATCACAGACGTGTTCTCAAACTGTTTTAATGCTGACTCTCCAGTGTAGGATGAGCAAAGTGTCTGGCTCCCTGTCCCAGGACAGAGGAGCACCTTGGTGAAAGAAGCCACAATGGGATGGCTGCAGCCTGTGCTGCAGTGATGTCCAGCTGGGTGAAGCCCAGCCTAGATCACAAGTAAGACTGCTACCCTGCTATATTTCCCAGGAGATAACATTCAGTGACCAAATAACATCAGACCCAAGACATTTCTCTTCAAGGAAGGAACTGTAGGTCATCTCATTTAAGTACCAAAAAAACAACCAACCAACCAAACAAAAAACTTTAAAAATAAGGACCTGGACCTACTCAGATTCTTCAGTGGAACATCACAAATCTAAGCAATTATTTGCTCAGAAAACCATGTCTAATTTCTCAGTGGAAAATGCAGAGAAGGAAGCCAAGTTGTCTTTACATTTTTCAAATTGTAATTTCAAGAAATTATTAACTACAAATAGACAGTAGAAAAAAAGAAAAAAAAGATGTGAAACAGTTTAATTCAATGAGGTTGTTGCGAAAGTAATCTGAGATACCTTATATGTTATCTGTCATTTTGTGTGTGAAGTATTAGATTGGATAATATTGCATATAGTATCTGAAACAAGCTTGATTGATAACTGACACATTTGGGGGGAAAGACATATTTAGAAAAACAGTTCTCCTGATGTTTTAAAAAATTCCCCAAAAGCGATGAAATGGAATCAATTCCAAACAGACATATCTGGAAGAAGATTCACAACTTAAATAACAGAGGTCTGAACTTGTAGTAATGACACAGACAAATAGGTCGCCTAATGCATTGCTTACTGTGCTATTGGACCAGGAGCGTGATAAAGTAAGCAGAAAAGGGACTGCATAAACTTTATCTCCACAACAACCAAGAAAATAATGATTACAAAAGAGCATGGAAACCCACCTTCACAAAACAGGTTTTAACCTCAGAGCAGTGGGAGCAGCATAGCACAGTACTGCTGATGTCTAAATAAGAAAAGACAGAGTCATGGCTCAAAACTATTGCATCTCACACCAAGTTTGATGCTCCAGTTGAAATAACAGAAGTGTAAAACTATCCAATACAACAGTATTGTGGAACAATAAAAACTTTTAAAGGAATAGAATTATGATCAGTATACTACAGAGGAAGAAAAGATTGTATTGCATTAAAGTGACTCTCAGAATACACCTGTGTATAAAGAAATCATTCACGTAATACTTTGATTTAGTACATTTCAGGGTATTAAGACATTTTAAAATTAGGTTTTCTTTTCTTCCACAGCAGTTTGATAATTCAAAGAACTCTTCACTGTAGTTTAATCTAGCTGTGTGAGTTCTTTAAGATTTTACAAAAAAGATAGTTTTCAAAAGCAATCTTCACAGAAACCTCCTAGCAGCACAAAAAGAGAGACAGTGGTTTGAAATGAAGGAGTCATTTGAAATGTAGACTCAATTGCAACCTAAACCTATTCCTGCTCAAAATGCTGGCAAAATTCCTGCTGGCTTTAATGAGCATGGGATCAAGACCTTGGGTTTTCTCTTCAGATTACAAATTATGCTTCTTGATGGTAATCTACTTCTAGGAAAAAACTGGAGTTTTAATGTACAAGCCTGGAGTTAGGCAAAATCTATAAGAACCTTACTTCGACCAATACTACTGAGAGCATTTTTCTGTCTCAGGTGAAATATTTTGTTAAGGGAAACAGTGAAGATATTTGCCACAGTACTGAGATACACTACAGAGTACAGTCCAGAGGTGCCTACATGTAGAACTTTCAGAAAGACTTCCAGTGCTAATAGTAATTGAAATTTTTCAATGCAGACTTTTTATGGGTGTGTGTACAAAGCAAATAAATTGTAACTGGGTGCAACAACTGCTACTATTAGCAAATATATAAGATTTATTCAAGCACCAGTCATTCAAGACATTCAAGACATTTTTTTCCCACTGCCATATGTCTCAATCAAGTCATAATTCAATTACTACCTGTGCCAAAATATTTGAATTGCAAAATTATTTTCTCAAAACAATATATAAAGAGAGTACAGTATATAACAGAGCTCTTTTACAAAGAGTTGCCAAGGTTAATGTTTCACATATACCATTGCATTTTTACTTTCACACTGGAACGTGTAACTTCAATGATGTAAAAGAAAACTATTTTTAGTAAACTGAAGGCAGTGATACTTATCCAAAGAAAATTGGAAACTGTTATTTAATAGGTGCTTGTGTAAATCTGCATAGGTATGACTGTACAAGACTACACTGTTCGTGTGCGAACACTGAAATACTATTTACCAAATTAACTCTGCATCAGGAATAGTGGAAGTAGCTGTTTTAGACCATAGTAATCAGTAGATGAAATCTGTTGACAAGAACCACTTTTAAATCCCACACAACTGGATGTTTTACTTCTCACTCTGGGAACAATTCAGACATTACTGTCATGACTGAAATATGGAAGAAGGGTTTCCTATTTAAAATCTTCCATCAACAACTCTAGCAGCTTTCAAATTATATATTTTCAAATGAGTTTTGCATAACCTTGCTCTGAGGTACTGTTACCGAATAGCTTTGCAGGAAAATATCATAATAATAACAGAGTTTATTAGGCAGACCTTCTTAATGTCTTTCCTTTTAGAAATATATGATACATAGTGTTATAACTATAAGGTGGTATGTCCTCTGGTATGGCTCTCTTGGAAGATTGGAAGCCCTTCCTAAACTACTACATACACATTCATCCTGCATACCACTTACAAGCAATTTTTATAAAAACTATTGTTTCTTTGCAGATGACAGTGCAAACATTACTTAGAAAGCCTGCATAATCTTAATGGTGAAGAAATAAATTAAGATGTAAGTAATATCTGATAGCAATTACTTTCAGAAAAGAGTTCATATCTCTGAAGAGAAGATTGATGTCATAAATGAGAATCATATGCCTAGATAGACACACATACAAAGTATGCTAATTTTTTTATTTCAGTTGTGACATAATGAAACATTACATTTCCTGACAGATTTTTAGTAACTTATTAGTTGCGTCAACGTTTCTGTGACTATTCTGATGAACAATGGAATGCCTTCTCTTAGTATTGTTCTGTAATCAGCCAAAGTCATACCACAAGGGGAAAAACATAAAAGCAAAAATTTTTTATTATGCATTATTTTTGGCAATGCCATTACATTTTAAGTGCCAGATATAAGACTAAGACAGTTTTGCAGCTATTATTGTTAGGGAACTGTGTACTGTCATAATAGGAGAGAGTCATATTCTGAGACACAAACACCAGCATCAAACACTAATTTGTTCACGCGCTACTTCTTGGCAATCTATCCATTGGCAATTAAGGATTATATATTCCTCAAACATATTAGTTAAGCCTGATGTCATGATTTTAGTTCTGGTACATTTTGTCGGTTCTTAATCTCTGAGGACAAAATATTATACAAGGAAAGACTTGGTCTTTTCTTTCTTCCTCAAACTCTGTTGCAAATCACCAGAATATCTACATAATTTTCCAATGGTTCAAGATCAGCAAGGTCTGAAGTATTGCTTTCTCTTTCCACAGGTCAGAACTAGTCTGTTCTAGATTATACAGGTGAGGATGACCTGCTAGATGCAAGTTCTTCCAAGTCTCTTCAGACAGCAGAGTCTGAAGAGGGTGCCAGGCATCTGATTCCTTGAAGCACTTACAGAACAGTACTGTTACCTTAGTTTTACTGTTTGTATACAACCATGCTAAAGCAAATAATATAAAATATTGCACATCCTTCTTTGCCTCAAGCAGGCTTGTGATATGTCTGAGTATAGGGCATGCAAAACATTTCTCATGTAAGCCTCTGTGTTACAATATGATGTTTTATAGGCCAATATATTATGATGTATCCACATCCAAAAAAATTATTAATGAGACCAAGAAGAAATAAGTGTAAAAATTATAAACTTGCCAGGAGACTTCGTTTTGAATACAACTTCTAAATGCAAGAATGAGGCATTGCATCAAAATCTTATTTAAATATAAATTTCAAAGTTAGCCAAACCAAACCCAAGTTCACCCTGACAGAGTACTGCTGCAAAACAGCAAACTATAAGAATCTTTACAAGGAGGGAATCACTCAATAATTAATAATGAGGACTGGACTGAGCTTTCCTTCCCAATCTCTGACTACAACAAAGGGCAGGCAGGCAGGCAGGCAAGCAGTTCTCACTTTTTGCAATTTCTCCTACATTTGCACATGCACCAGCAGAAGAAAAATAATCTTCCTTCATCCAACTCACTTTGCTTTGCTTTGGTTATACACAGAGTGGGAGTTAGCAGAAGAAGTGGTCAGAGTCCATCCAGCTGCAAGGAACTCTCTCCTTACCCCCAATACAGGAAATGAAGTACTATATGTTCTTCTGAAGGAAATCAGAAGATTCATGAGAAGTTCTCGCCAACCAGAACAATCAAACCACTCAACCACTATAACATGTTAGCACTACATCCAGTGTCAGAGAAAAAAATCTTTGAATAAAATTTAAATTAATGAGCAAATTCATAGAGCCACTAGCCTTTTACTTGGTCAAGACTTCAGTGTGCACAAGACCAGATACCTGATTCCTTGCAATTCTATTCATCTGCCTGTTCTTTCAGAGTTGCATCTTCATGGAGAGTGCAGATGCATTTGAAAAAACTTAGTTTAATCTACTATGATTTTACTTGCCTCACAAAAATTATTTGAAATTCATGTTGTACATATTGTACTGTTGATTGTACACCTCAACAACTGAATAAGATCCTGATATGCTCAGTACAGCCTGAATTCATAACAAAAACTTTTTCTTCCTTCATTAATGTATAATCTAGATAATAATTCTTCATGCTCTTCACAAGACACTGGTGATCAACATCTCAGCAACATGTCATTGTTTCGGAAGTATTTCCAAAATTCCATTTGAACCTGCCTCAGCTATGAGCAAAATTAATGTGACCAGTTTACATATACGATTAAGAACTCAGAGCAGTACAGTTATGTAAAGCTAAGGCAGCACCACGAAGATCTCTGAAAAGGCAGGAACCTTTCCTCAGGCAATTGGATTTGAACAAGTTGGTGACTAGCCTGCACATGACAGCAGTTCCTCATCGTCTGCAGATAGCTCGCTATTGCCTGCAAAATTCCTGTCTCATTCATATCTCTTTATATAAAAGGTATAAGATGCTTTTGAATGTAACTGAGCACAAACAGGCTTAGAAGGCTAAATCCAGGAGGGACATACAAAGAACAAGTGCAAAGAAAAGTACATATCATTTCTATACATGTTTCTTCTGTAATGATTCTTGTCATGAACCTGTGCAATAACATTTATAGCAGTATAATTGTGACGTGCTAGCTTGTGACAGCCTGATCTTCAGTGGAGAAATTCAAGTAACATGATCAGGACAGACAGATGGAAAAATGGCAGCTCCATTCTCAGCATTTCTACTCTTCGAAGTCATTCCTATCTGTGACTGCGTCTGGGGTGGCTGCAGGAAAATAACACCATTGGAATACTACTGGCATGCTAAAATCATGCAGAGTGTAATACTAGATATGCCAAAAATTTCACAGCCTGATCCTTGTTCCTGATGATCAGGAGAGTGAATCTGCAGTGTTTCTAGTGCTAAGTCTCTGATTCAGTCAATTTGCAGCTCCACACAAGAATGAGGTAAAGCCACCCAGTGATGAGCAGCAGTAAGAACAACTTCAGTCTAGGCAAAGAGGCACTCTGCTCCTTCTGGGAGACATCACTGACCTCTCTGCAGCTTTATCCTACTCAGAATATATATTTTTTTCTTTTCTATTTCCTTTCTCGTTTCTTTATTCTCCTCTCCTCTCCTCTCCTCTCCTCTCCTCTCCTCTCCTCTCCTCTCCTCTCCTCTCCTCTCCTCTCCTCTCCTCTCCTCTCCTCTCCTCTCCTCTCCTCTCCTCTCCTCTCCTCTCCTCTCCTCTCCTCTCCTCTCCTCTCCTCTCCTCTCCTCTCCTCTCCTCTTCTCTCCTCTCCTCTCCTCTCCTCTCCTCTCCTCTCCTCTCCTTCTGATGTTAAGGAGTCTTCAAGCCATACATGAGGAGTCAGTGCATGTGGACACAGGGTCAGTAGCTATGCTACTTCAGAATAAGTTATACTACTATAGTTGAATACTTTTTTCTTTTTTCTTTTTTTTTAACTTAGCCATTAGCTTTCCTTTTCCAGTGTATTTATTTTCTTATGACATCTAGCTGAAATATTTTTGCTCTGCTGTCAGTCTGAACTACAATTGCACTAGTCTGGGCATAGCCAATAAACCTGGCAATATCTGGATACTGGCAAGGTAAGGCTTATCTTACAGTGAAGAAATAAGAGGTTATTGGCAATTGCTATCTACAGTTACATTCTATTAAGACTGTTCCAGCAACAACAAGAACTGTGATATCTCAGTCTTTGCTTTACTAAATCTGGGAGTAGAGGAGAAGAGGGGAATACCTGGTGAGTATCCTAGTAAGCAGCATTCCTGTTAAGGAATGATTAACTCAGCCCAAGGAAACAGAGGCCAAAGGAGACTGAGATGCTGTCAGAGTGCTCAGCTATCACAGAATACTTAACAATCTCCTATCTTCTAACCCACACATTACTAATTATTTTCTGTACTAAGTCACCAAACAACACTAATTTTAAAATTGTAAATGTCCAATTTTAACATTAAAAATTGTAGTTATTTACAGAGTAGTACATTTGAGTATGATAGTGTGAATGCCCAAAACCTGGAATTTAGAAAAATGCAGAGCTTCCAGAGCCATTTAATAAGTGGTTTTATTAATTAGTAGCATTATCTTCATATTGCTTGACTTGTAACTTCATACACTAAAATAACAGCAGAACAAAATTACTGAAAATAGTCACGATAACATAGGTTGTATATAGAGTAACATTTTAGGTTGGCACAGTTCTGTTTTGAAATCATGGCATCATTTGTCACCCAGTGGCTTGGACTTAGAGCAATAGTTAGAAAACCCAGAAGCTTACTTGTCAATCAACAGTCTCAAAGAGAGACACCAGAGGTCTGAAGTGATGAGTAGATGAAGCTGCTCTGACTCCCAGCACACATGGAACATCCTCACATGAGCAGGGCTCACTTGAACCTTCAAGGGCAAGTAAAATCCTCCAGAGCCATCCCACATCCAAAAAGACTTTCTGCACTCCTGTCAGTCTGAATTCTCCTGAGCTGATGAGCAAGTGGCCACAGCAGCAAAGCCTCCATAAAGACATGTGAGACAGAAGCCTCAACACCAATAGTTTTGATGTACTGATCTGCTGATCAGATTACCAAGAACATCAACGAAAGGGTAACAATTCCAAAAAAAAAAAACAAAAAAAACATACCTTTGAGCAAAATCAGCAGGCAATCAGTCAGCTCAGAGTACGGGCAGTACACAGACACTGACGAGCAGGAAAAAAAAGATAGATGGCAGTGTTCAGCTCCACAAGGCTATTCATAGGTCTTGAGATGTTCAGCATTTTCCCAAGACTCTGATTTTCAGCACTATGTTATTACCTGAGAGTCTCTGGATTCATTAGAAAAAACATAAACTTTTGGTTTCAGGAGTTCAGAGAACACCTTGATCACTTTAACTGTACTGTCTTGAAAACAAAGTCTCATTAATAGGCATCTTTCCCTTCATTTCTTTAATGCTTTAAGCCAGCATTTTCTCATTATTTTCTCTAATGACACTGATCTAAATTAACCTGTGCCAGACTTGATTTTGACAGAAAATTGAACTGACACCAACAGTAAGTGCCTGTTTAAGCTTCTGCATCTGTATTTATTGGTATGTTTTTTATATATGTAGCATGTAAAATTTGGCAGCAGGCACACAGTAGCACACCATTGACGAAACAAATAATTTTAGCTTTGTTTCGACACTAATGCTGTTTAGTGAGAAATTAGCAACATGTAAAATTGTCATGGTTCTATGTTTTTGTTTTTGTTTTTGTTTTTGTTTTTTTATGGTTTCAGTATTCCACATCAAAACATCATGTAGTGTACAGGGTATTAAAATGTCACTGCCCCAATTCCAAGTACCTATCCCTGTACATTACAGCAGTCACGGGATCTGACCCTTCCGGGTGGGGGGGGCGTTTTCTTGCTGCCTTGCAGTGGGTGCTGGAGGTGCTTTCCTAGCCGTTCCAAGCTTTTCAGGTTTGACTCAGTCCCGGGAACTCTCTCTCTCATCTTGTCTGATTTATTAATCTCAATTTCAACTAAATTGTATATATTGTGTTATTTTGTATTCCGATATTATAGTAAAATAAGTTTTCCTCCATAGATTGTTGCCGCTGTTCTTTTCCTCCCTTCCTTCCTTCCTTCCCATTTTTGTGGGACTGGGGTGGGGGGGGGAGGGCAAAGGCCTGTCGCCCCTGTCACGGACATAGATTGATCTGGTCAACTCCGTGACAAAAATGCTTTCAGAAATACGTTTTCAATTCAAACCAAACCATCCAAATTTACTCCCAAATGAAACTGAGCTGTGCAGAAAATTCTAGTACTAGTTTATTTGAGCTTTGCTTTCCAAAATATGAGCTTTTGATGGTTTTAATGAATGAACATTCATTACTGATATTATGCAATTTATGATAATTTAAAAGGTTCTCAGCTTTTATCTGGAAAGTTAAAGCCATTAGATCCCTAATTAATTTGTGGTTGGGAAAAGAGTTTGCTTATTCTCATTCCCTCTCTCGCATATGTGTGAGTCATGTGAATCTCATATATTGACTATTAACTCATCTAAACATTATCAATTGTCAAACTGAAATGATTTCTAGAGCTCAAGCTACTGAGGCTTAGTTATGCCTATACTGATCTATACTTAACTTGAAAGTAGAAACAAGCTAGTTTGTATGTTTTATTCATATTATCTTTTCTATATGGGTGAATTGATCTGAATTTATATAATCTCATAATACAAAAACATGATATTTTAAATGCAATGGAAAACACAATTAGCCTAAAGGGAAAAAGATCCTTTCTTAATTGGGTAGCTCACATCAAAGCCAGATGTTGCTATTAAAATGCATTTAATAGGTACCGTGTTTGTCTTTGAATATAAAAAAGAATCTATAGTGACCATTCTCCATGAGTCATACATGATTTTTTATGAAATAAATGGTTTGTGTAGTTCAACTGACTGTGTTTTTCATTTTACAAACCTGTTTGTATAAAAATAAGATATCACATTTTACCCAAATCCAATATGAGCCAAAGTGGAGTCACATGAGCCTCAGGCAATGCAATGCCTCCATCTGAATGCTTTCCTTTCTTTGTAGGATACGAGTAACATCTGATACAGCACTGAACCACAATCCAGCATCCACCTGGTCCAGTACTTAGTCCTGAGCTATTCTGTGCATTTAGGGAAAAGTACAGATGCATAACACTGCCTCTGAATTTATCCCCAGGAGCTGAATTAATGCAGTGTACAAGAGGTAGGGAGATCTCAAAACATGTGACATGACCTAAACATTGCAGAAATTGGTATGAGATGGCTGCATACACTCTCAAGCAATTATATTTCATCTAAGAAAGATTTTCTAATATTTATGCTGTCATCAGTGTTAGAAGACACTAAAGACCACTGAAGGAGACAAGAGCTAGTACTGATGAGTGACTAATCAGCAAGTGCCTCAAAATCCTGGTATCCTTCACTCCTACTAGCTCTGTTGTGCTCAGTCCACACAGGAAAGAGCACAAAAGGATCTTGTCTTAACATAAAACGGAATTTTTCATGCTGAGTCCAATTAGGTTTTTTTCAGGGAAATTTAATCAAGAATGATGCACTCATTTCTAATACTGAGAGCAGCTGTAGTATACAGCTTTACCTACATGAAGCCTGGCAGTCATACCATAAACCTCTCCTGACCTCATGCTTCCAAGGTGGCAGCTGACACTGGTCAGAAGAGTTAATCAGACTCCTCACACTAAATTTTATCAGACCTGTGAAAATTTGCCCAGATTCAGCCAAGCGATACATCTCTGGAAAACCTCCAGTCTAAGTACTTTTTTGCTCAATTTCCTGTCTCTAACAGCTCCAGCAGCTTGAGAAGGAATATCAGAAAAGGACAAGTGTGTGATACTCTTCCCCTGGCATACATCCAAGCCCTGGCCTAGACACTGAGTTTGTACTTGGAAAATTATCTTGATCTAGTCTTGATGTTTGAAAAGCAACCACATGTGCTTCAGGTGCACACCTAAGGTCTTGTAAGGTTGAGAGAACAAAAACACAAGGGAATATACATATGCATATTTCAAATTTGGACAGCTTGAAGTAGCTAAACCAGAATCCAAACATGTAACGAATAGAGAATGGGGAAATAAAGAAAAAAATATATATAATTTTCCCATGGGATCATTTATAACATAATTAAAGAAAATATTAGCATATTTTTTCCACAAGGAAACAAATACGGTTTCTACATACAAATTGTTAGTTGCCATTATCCAATTAGTAGGTGAACAGTAATAGTGTTCTTCAATAAAGAAGCTTGGTTACTGACTGGAAATTAATACAAAAGCATGAAAGTGTTCATGAATTAAAGAAGCTTATGGTTTTAAGAAAATATTTATATTTTCTATATTCCTTGGTAATTAATAATGGCTGTATAGTTTTTAAAAAGTTAGAGGAATATTTAATAGTGTTTTAATATAAAATACTGATTCTAATCTATGGATTCTCCTAGTGATTTAAAATTGAAATAATAGATATACTTACTTTTTAATCAAAGAATGAAAGATCAGAATTTCTTTCTCTAAATCTTAGTCAAGATTTTGTCATGATGTGAGAGGATATAAGACAACATCTCTGCTGTTTTCCTGTAAACTCCAAATAAGGGTCTGATCCATTTCTTGTATAAAAGTATATGATGACTATATACATATAACAACTATATGGAACAAATCATAGTTAAATGAAAGGAAATTCTATTGTTCCATACTGTTGACATGATTTTACATTTTGTAAATGAATGATGTCTTTTAAAGATTTAATAAAATGCAATACAGAGGAAAGAAATGCCTCCATGTACAGAGGTCAACTATGACTTGAAGGCTTGTGGAAATCAATGTAACAGTGGTAATGAAAGGTTAGAAGAAGCCTAGCTATATAATAAGTTAAAATCCAATAATGAAATCTTGAGAAGTGCTCAAGATAAACCCAATAGTTATAAGTCTAACTAATAAAAACTCCTTCCCAAGTAGCTTCTTCAACATTAAAAAAATTAATATAAATTTTACATTTGAGATAAATTCTTAAGTCTTCTCAGAGAGATAACTAAATTATGAACTTATTAAAAGGCCATCTGAGCCTCGTATCCATGCATGACTGCATATTTTAACTGGAATTAAAAATGGTCATCTAATCTCATTTTCAGTAAATAAGTTGAAAGACATTTTCTTGGTTTAAGTAGCGCCCACTAATGTTACTCCAGATAAGGGTCTGTCAGCATTTTCATTAAGCAGTCCTATTTTTAGAGATTTAATGCAAGTTGGCTGTCAAATCCAGTTCATGGTTGAAGTAAGAAATACTGTGACTCAGACCAGTGAATGTGCCTTAATACAAGAGAAGACATCTTGTGTTTGACAGAATTTAAGTTAAGAGATGCAAACTAAATATTTTTAAAGCAAAAGTTAGCAACAGAAAAGACTTTTAAACTCAGATAGGTTTGAGGATACTGGGGTCAAGTTATAACCTAACTTAATAATTAAATCTTATGACAATACTTTCGTATAGTATTATTATAGTTCTCATTTAATAAAGATCTTAATCATGTTAATCATGTTGACAGATTAAATGTACAAATATTCCTTGCATGCTTAGGGCAGGTGAAGTACTAAGGTCTGAACAGTGGGTCTTGAACCAAAGTTGACCTCCAGATGAATCTCACAACCAAGCATTATATATCATCAGTATCTGATCATTAGCAAAATATGTCTCTTAGGCAAAGCATTTCATTAGCAAGAGATGTAGCTTAGATAAAGCGTTATAAGAATGTACATATTTTCTTATTTAGAAGCATAGTGTCAAGGCCTACTAGCACAAAAAACTTCCTTGGCTCCTCCTTGAGCCCTGTCTGGGCTTGAGGTGGAATCCAAAGGGAGAATGAAACCAGATGTTTCTACCTGATTGTCACATAAACTTGTTTATTCAACAATATAAAAGCTGGACCCTCTTGTAGCAAAGTTGGAGACATCACCTGTAAATGGATGCACTGTGCAGAACTCCCCAGTTGCTAGGAAAATCTCTCCAAATCTTCACTGCAACTGGAACTCCCCAGTGATGGTGGATATGGATGATGGTAAAGTATTACAGCAACTGGCGATATATCTTTCTTAATCACTACTGCTGTCTTCATGTAGTAATGGTTAGGTGCATTGCCTTATTCTTGCTTTATCATTTCACTTATTTTCTCATTGCTTCAAATGTAAGTAAAGGCACTGATTTAACTTAGTGTCCGTGATCTTTGGCAAAAACAGCAGGGCATGCATATAAACAATTGGTTTGAACAGAGAAAGGATCTCAAAGGCGTTTTGGAGTCCAGATAACAAGGATATTAAACATGGGAAATAGGTCCTCAAAGCTCTATGAGAAGTAAGGAGCTATCTATGCTGAAAAATTGAGCTGCTTGGCTGCAGTGTTTGATTGACTCTCAATATCTTCCTCCAAATGGGATCCTGTGCAACTCCCATCGTGCAAATACATCCACAAAAGTCACCAAGAAAATGTTATTGGAGTGGTCAGTCAGTTTGCATGCTGCCCTGGGAGTGGCTTTCAAATCTACTAAAATCAAGCAAAGTAGGATATAAACTGAGGTCTTTCTGTTTATCGCTGCTCCAACTCACATAATGGCAACATGTTCACAGGTCTTTGTCAGAAATAAATACAGAAGGAAAGTTAGAGAGGCTTATTGACTTTCCTATTTAGTGCTATAGCCAAATCTCTTTGTATCACCTTGTTCAAGTGTCTTTTGTCACATGAAAAGACATGCAAGCATGTTGGGCATCAGGTCAGTGGCAAAACAGTATTAGTGGTCAATATATACAAAAAATATGTAGGATTAATAGGCATATCATCTCTGCAAAATGACTTTGTGTGGTAGTTCCACCCTGATTCCTAGCTAAGCTCCACCACACCACTGTTTGTTACTCTCCGTCCTCAAATGAACAGAGGGAGAAAATATGATGAAAGAAAGAGCTCATGGGTTGAGATAAGGACAAGGAGATTGCTCACCTAATCACCATCACAGGCAAAACAGACTCTCTGGAGGGAGGTTAATGGAATTTACAGCCTATTACTAACAGCCTAGAGCAATGAAAAACAAACAAATGAAAAAACAAAAACACCTTCCCCACTCACCCATCTTCTTCTACCTCCTCCCCCCGAGCAGGGCAAGGGGAATGAAGGCTGCAGTGAGTCAAAAATGCTTTGTAATCTGCAAGTCCTTCACAGTCACTCTCTGCCCCACATCCCTGCTACATGCAGGGATCTGCTCAGTGTGGTGCCCACGGGACACAGGGGAGGACCAGCTCCTCCATGGGCCTCTCCCGGGCTGCAGGGAGCTGCTGCTCTGCAGAAATGCCCTCTGTTTCTTCTTCTCAAATAGTCTGAGGGCCCACAGCATGGTCAGAACTAGTCAATGTGGAAAAGAGTCTCCTATTAGTACCTCAATGCCTGCCTACAAACAAGTTTTAGGTACCTTCAGAGTAAGACAGAACAGGAATAGTTCTGCAGACATCAGAAAAATTAAATATTGGATTTAAGCAAACGGGTGATCAAATGGATGCCAAAAGACAAATTGAGAATCTGAGGTAAACCCAATATAAGACTTACTTACAAGGTTTTGAGTGAGCTCATTTCCTTCAAGTGAGCAAGATCAGAGTACTTCTACCTACAGAGTGTAAGCAGGGAGATGCTGAAGACTGGGCTAAAGGAGATGTCTCCTCATGCCACTCTTTCTGAGTGACATACCCTTCAGAGAAGTAAAGTAGACTCATATGTTGTCAACAGTGAGGTTGTTGCTGCCCTGGATCTGCTGATCCAGACGGATCAGCTCTGTGTGAGGGCTGCCCTTCAAAGCAGGGAGACTTGTTCCTCCTCTCTCAGGCTTCAGAGAAAATGCCATCAACTGCTATGAGCTACAGGCTCATAGGCCCAGTTCTAGCTCTGTAGTTCATATTAAGTAGAAAATGTGTTAAAAGTGCAAGGATGTGGAAGAACACTGACATCTGAAAGTTTATCGTGTAGCACCGTGACCAGGGGCTAATGATATAAAAGATCCAGCCACATCATTATTTTTACTTTGTACAGACTTATTCCTACATGTCTGTTAACCCACGAATTATAGTGAGAATAGGTGACAGACTCCTTCTGGAAGCTCTGGTGGGAGATCTCATTTTTTGTGTCTTTGTCAAGCAATGAAAGGTATGACTTCAAAAAGATAAGGGCATATTTGGGTTTCATTATAGCTGCTAGGACACAGTAAGTTAAAATTTATACTGCCTGCAGAGAAGCAAAAATCACAGTTAGAAACATACATATCTAAACTCCAACTTAAACCCCTCCCTGGATAGGAATCACTGCTCCTTTAGTGTAATCAGTCCTTCTCAAGAGTACTCAAGTGATACAATCACTGCCATGTATATAAATGAACCCCTCGTTTTCAGCATTCACATCGCATTCTGTGGTTATGATTTAGATCCAAATTCTATTTAGAACTAGTGAGAATATCTCTTATGAAGAAGTCATTGTAAATTTTGCCAATTATTGTATCATTTATTCAGAGGCCTTTATTGAGCCAGCTCTATAAATGGCTAAACAACATAATCTGAATAGCATCCATCACAGATTTTTGCTTTTTTTTTTTTTTTTCCAGTGGCTAATTATCAAGTAGCACTTATTCTCAGACATACAGATACACCACTACAATACTACATCTGGAACATGCTGAAAGTCCAAGTCATAAGTATCCAAGACTACATTTTCAGGGAATACATCAGCATTATAGTGTACAATGCCTATTAAGTTTAATAACAACTGAGCTGCTAAATTCAGATTCCTGTGTGATCTCCCTGAGTACATAACAGTGAAGAATCCACTGTAGTGAATCCAGCATCAGTCATCATTCTCACTCTTTTTCATGGTGGATCTCAGTGACTCCTCTTAGCTCTGTATCTCAAACACAAGACTGAATAGCTTGTGTTTAATACCATCACCAAATAAAGTCCCCATATATCCCCCTCCTGGACTAGATAGCTATGAGATGTGCTGTGGGCTGTATTACCTTCCTTGTTTTGAAAATTTAGAGGTAAATGCTTAAAAAATGCTGTGATTCAGTTGGGTGTTTTGACTATCAATAAGATGGAGCACAGTGGTGCCATGATTTATTATACTTCAAGACTAAACTGTACATTCCTAAAGCGAAAAGTGATATAACGTCGGCCAGCTCTTCATTTACCAGGAGAGAAATGCAGCACCATCCTTCACATGTTTATCATTGCTACACATAGTAATTAGAGCTAGCACATATCTAATCACAAAGGGTAAAACTCAGTTTCCTTATTCACAACAATGGTAGATGTTAAGGAATGTTGTTATTTTTCACAAAGATGTAGGGTAATAGCCTTTGCAGAATTTCCTGCTGCTCACTTCGTGGAAAAGCACTGGTTATGTCCTTGGTTGCTGCTCCTGAAGGAAGTGTCTGGGGGACAGCAGTAGTAGCCCAATAAACTGCCTTTCCTTAAAGCATACTGATCAGCAGCTCTGATTTTCTTGTCTTCTTCCTCCAGAACCTGTCTTGTCGTGCTGTGCCTTCACTGCCCACTGAGAGGAGGAACCCAAACCTCACCTAGCTTTGGCTCAGCATCTTTTAAACAGCAAAATTCAGGTTTGCTCAGTCCTAGAAGTCTTCAAAAGAAACCAGGACTGACACATTCTCAGCTACATAACTAAACGGTGTTTCGTGTATTCAACACAGAGAAATTATTTTTACTGGATCCATAGATTGATTTCCATGGGAATTCTATATCAATGAGGTGAAATTCTTGTTGTAGCAGATAAAGAATAAAGGCTGTGAGCTGTTTATCTTGCTACTGCTGTTTCCTATCTGTAAATAAGCCAAGCATCTGCAGGCTGGTGAATTTCAATTAAAGCTAGCTTAGGATCCGGTTCTAAAAGTAATAGATGTGGTTACTCATTGCAGGTCTGCATTACAAGCTACTGCTTGGTATTTTAATGTCCACATTCTACATAAACATAAATTAAATGTAAACCTTACTGTTCTCAATTTGAATCAGAATACTGACATAACTTGCAAAGCAGAAATTGTGGTGGAAGCAGGCACAGAGCAAACTTGAATACAATGTTTTTCTCCCTCATTTTATTTAACTTTGGAATTTAAAATTTTAAAACATTTTCATTTAACCAGCACAAGGACTTTAAACTCTGCATAATTCCTGAGGGATAGGAAAAATTCCTTTTCATCTATTCTAATCTGTTGGCTCCAACTGCATTTGCGAAATTCTTAATTCTATGCATCAAGCAGTTTATAATCTGAAATCATTCAAATATGTTCTACCAATTTTTTAACAAGAACCAACATTTGTCAGAATTTTGGATGCTAGGGTCATCCCTGAGTATGGGATGCTTCTGAAAAGCCAGCATTTTTGGGGAGACTCCTGAGTAGGTAGCAAAGATAGGTCACCAGTGATCATCACTACACTTGCCCCAGCCCAGCTATAGGGCTTAGAATCTAGGGGACAGGGATGGGTCTGGGTATGGGGGTGGTTAAAGAACTGTGCAATATGTGTGCATATATGAATTAAGATATTCTACTCTCTTGGTTCAACTTGTTTAATGCCGGTCAGTTAAAAATCACATTAAAGAAAAAAATACAGTAAATGACTTTTCAGCAATCAAATATTATCTTAAAAAAAAAAAAAAAATTATTTTCATTTTTTTTTGTTTTCAAGGAGAAGTCCTTGCTTGTGGGGCAGATAGGAAGACAGGGCCATTTTATGAGGGTACTATGTCTGCTCCATATGCAGTTATCAGAAATTAAATCTTCAAAATGAACATTCTAGGTAGCACTGTGCAGAGCCTGAATGCTTGAAAGACCAAAAATGAATTAATTTATCTTAATAAGGATTTCAGTGAAAAACCCAGTTTTTAATATTGTAACACAAGGCTTTTGTGTCACTTTGGAGAAACAAAAGCTAGAAAGGGATTTTAAGAGATCACTTAGCCTGTCCTGCATGGAGGGCCAACTGCAGCTATGCAATTCAGGTCAGTGATGGATTGGGTGCCTCTCAGATGTCATGGCATTTTTGTGATCGCTGCACCCATGCTCTCCCATACAGCTCCTGGCATGGTTTTGGAGACCCAGCACACCAGGGCCAGCAGCCACACTGCAAATAACCACAGTGTTTTAGAGGTTGAGTGGAGGCTGAGTGGCCAAGTGGAGGCATGGTGATACATCTTTCATACCTGCATGCCTTGCTGTCCAAGAGCATCTCACCAGGACTGTTTTATCCAAACAGACATGGCTGAATGTTACATGACATCCCATCTCTAGGTTTTCCAGACTAAGGCCTAAAATAAGTAACTCCTCACTTTTAGCCTGAACTATGTCTCACATCAAGAAACAAGGAGGCATTAAGTACCAGATTTATTGAAAAAAGCATTTTTTTGCAGTGAGCACAGTAAAATGCTTGAGCAGGTTTCCCAGGGATGTTGTGGAATCTCCATCCATGGAGTTTGAAAACTCAACTGGACACAGTCATGAGTATCTTACTGCAGCTGTCCCCACTTGCACAGGGTTAAGGCACAGGTCCCTGCCTGCCTTCTCCGCTCTGTGGCTCTGCTGTACAATTAGCACCAACTAGGAAACAGGCGTGGGGACAAAGGCATTAAGAATATGGCCTCTTTGTTGACTAAAACTATTTTAAAATGTTTTCCATTGAAACAGCTAGGTCAGTGTCATTGCTGGAGGAGAGCGCAGAATGCTCTGAGATCTACAGCAGTCCCTGTGCTTTATTCAGTATTTTAAAAGATACTGATATGCCAATGACAGTTCTGTGATATTAGAAAATTGTAATAAATTAGGCCTAAAAAGTTATTTGTCGTGATGATTAACGTGATTCAAATACATTAATAAACTCATGGATAGAAATAAATACTCATAATTTAAAAAAATCATTTCTGTAATCAAAGTAACATAATTTCAGAAGTTCGCAAATGCTGGAAAATAAATAATTAGTAACTAAGGGAATTTTTAAAATCTCTTTCTCTCTTGTTAATTAATCTGTGGTTTACAAGTCAATTCCATTCAAAGGCTGTAAATTTCTTTTTAGCTTCAACTGATCTACGATACATTTTTTAACCTCACTTCATATGGAAAACCACTTTGCAAAGAAGAAGAATTCTGCTGTAAAAAGCCTTAGAATTATCTAACAAAGCTCAGTATCAGAAAACTGTTATTTAATCAAATTCTTACATCAGACATAGCCTATCTTTTCCCCTAGGAAAAGGATTTCACTTTATTAGTACTATATGGCACACAAGATAAAAGTAAAATTTGTGCTTGGATAACAAAGCCATCACACTACCTGTGCTTATCAGTGTAGGGAGAAATTTTTAAAAGAAAGCATGAAATTGCATTCCATGATTTACATTAATGCCAAGAACTGTGTTGTCACACAGCATTTTTTAATAATTAGGTTGCTTTGAACATTGATTTTTGTGCATTAATATTTTTCACTAAGAAATATCCTGGCCATAAAATGTGTGGGGTTGACCTTACTTTGCCAATATTCCATCACTGTAAGTATTATATTTTACACTACAAGGATTGCACACAAATTATGTGACATAAAATTTAAGGAAAAAAAAAAAAGTGCAATAAGCATCTTGTCCTGTTTCTGATATTGACTGTTCTTTGTTTACTTGGAAAGAAACCTATCAGCTGTGCTCCTGAAAATCACTTGGTTCTAAACTATTATAAATATCCGCAATTGGTAAAAAAAATGTTTATCGAGATTGGTAGAATGAGAAAACAAACTCGTGCTGTTTCAACTAGAAAACAAATAGGAGAGAAAATATTTGAAGTTGAAGGAGATACAATAGTTGTTTAAATCTCCCCCCCAATAAATGTTTTCCTTAATACTACGTAACTCTGTAAAAGTGTAAGAAAAAAAAAACACACCAAAAAAAAATCCGTAAAAATAGAGATCCCTTTCCAGGCATTTTCTTTAAATTTAAGTAATCAAAGTTTGCGTGTTAAGTTTTTTGAAACTCCCCACCATGGGAAATAATGAAAATAATTTTAATCATAGAATTCTATTATGTAATGAAAGGATGTTTCAGAATAGCACGACTTGTTTACGACTCATCGGGTCAGTGTTACAACCAGCACTTCTCTCAGATAAATACACCCAATATGGAGAAAAAAAGTAGAGTACCATTAACTGATTTCTTCAGCCAGCTAATGAAGATTGGAAAATGAAGCACAAAGTTTCTGTTGTTCAGAGGCAAAGCAGCCAGAAGGAGAAATGGAGCAGTGTGCTGGACTTCTTGCAGCTTGCTGCTGCTCTGTTGAGGCTCCCATCATCAGTGATTACACATTTCCTCTCAATTCTTGGTCCACACATTTTGCTGAGGGGGGTTGAGGCTCTCCTGGCTATTAAAAATCCGATTTGTTTACAGTAAGAAGGACAAGAGGGAAAAACTACATGTCAGATCCAGACAGCCAGGAAGTTCTTCTGCCTGCAACCTCAGATCTCTGTGTGAGAACATCTCTCTAGGCATCTTTGAAGTCATGTGAACAGAAGTTCCCTACTTCTGTTTCTCACTTTCAATCTATCTATGTACATAAAATTAAGTAGATAGTCATATGCTTTTCTGACCTGAGATCTCAGTTAAAAACAATCAAAAATGTAAGCTTTACTTTTGAAATCTTGCTGTATCCATGGCAACATGATGGGTGACATCATTTTCAATACATAACTGTTTCCCCAAATGCATTAATACACATGCTTACCAGAAATGCATCTATGGACTTTTTACCAAAGTTTCTAATCACTGTACTTTTCAGGTCATAGACCCTCAACACAGAATGTGAATATCTGCTTTTCTTCTCTGTTTATGGGCAATTCCATTTCTGCATCCTCTTCAGACTACTCATTCATTTGTTGAATTAATAAATAAATAAATTATACTTATTTTTAATATATTCTATGTGTATAATCTGTGATTTGTTTAATAACATTTGTATACAAATGCCTGATCAGTCACTATCTTAAGTTTCCTTCATTCCTGTATTGCAGGAAAGAAGCAATTCATAATCGTGGTTTTTAAAAACCATATTAAAAATATGAACAAAAAAAAGTACAGTGACATGTAAAGTAACACTAAAATTCATCAGTGCTTAGAGTCATACACTCATTGCTCACTGTTATTAATATACAGAGGTTCTATTTTTGTTAAATAGACTCAAGTCAAATATTCTTTTCATTACAATGCTCTGGAGCATTAGAAGATGTTCAGGAAACGGGATTAGAATAATAAAAGAAAAAAAACAAAACCATAGGAGTGCAGTGTACTGAATCTTCATTTGTCATAATCAAGTACTCGAAAAGCAGAAAAGGGAATGAATTTTTCCTAGAGAAGTGTCCTGCCCTTAGACAATTTCACAAGCCAAATATCCACGTCATACTCTTTCAACACGTGAAACACCTTACTAACAAGAATTGCAAATACAGATTTGGCAGTCATTAAGATATTTTCAAGTTATATGTCCAAAAGCACTTAGGTTTCTTACCTTCATTATGCTCATCAGAAAACTGTTGTGACAACCCACCCTTCTTGTGACCAGAAACGAGTCCATAATTTCCATCCAGAGCATAACTCCTAGCCAACTAAATGCTACTCAATCTTGAACTACTTTAATTAAAGAGCCTTTCTTCGCCGCTGGTGTCTGCTTTCTTTACATATTCACAGACACAACCGCTCACTCATTCTCACCAGTTGGGATAGAAACAGGACTGGAAATGTAGACATGCAAGATCTCATGAAAAAAAAAGACAGTTTACTAGGTATACCTTTTATCATCCACTGTCAGCTTTTATTGCTAAACAAAATGCCATATGATATGGAACATCCCTTTGGCCAGTTGGATCAGTGGATATGTCTTCTTCCAGATCCAGCCTCCTCACTAGTCAGGCAGCCCAAGAAGCAGAAAAGTCCTTGACCTAGTGTAAGTATTGCTCTGTAGCAACTAAAACCAAGAGGTGTGCAATCACCACCATTGTCATAAAAAAATTCAAAACACAGCATCATGCAAGTTCCTATGAAGTAAATCATCTCTATCCTGGACAAAACCAAGACATTTGGCTAGTGTGGGCAAAATAACTCAGCATGTGATAACAAGAACTCATGTCTTTATATTCTTCATTAGCCACCTTATGGTAGCTGCTATAATTTTTCTCCTTGATAAGTTCAAGGCAGCTCATCTTTCAGTGAGAGTGAAGGAAAACTACTTTGAAAGAGCTAACAACTTTGAAGAGCTAGCAGGCAAATACTTAGCAGAAACTACTTCAGTATAACTAGAAAAGCACCGCTCCTCCCCAATTTGCAGTAACTCACACACTGAGAATCCTCTTTCAAGGTAGCCTACCACAGCTCCTATTCGGTTTAAAATATTTAAAGATATCTTCATGTACTTACTTGAATGTACTATAAGAAATATTTTTCTGACCACTTCAGTAATGCTTTTGTGCTTTTCTATCATTGCTGGAAATACACTAGATGTGCTTTCTTGATGGTTATAGACATACTGTGGTTAGATATGCAAATTTGCTCCTCTTCTCTCATGTGCAATTGCTGTATTCCCATTGATGGCAGTCCCTCTTATTAGTTCCCAAGTGCATGACCTTGCACTTGGTACTACATGTTATCCTGCTGTTCTTATTACTCCTGTCCTCAAGGTCATCCTGCTCTTCCTGTACATTATTCTGATGCTCCTCTGTATTGATTACTGCTCTCAGCTCTGTATCATCAGCAGATTTCATCAGTGCACTGCTACGCTTGGAGCCAAGGTCACCAATAAAAACATTACATATTATTGGACTCAGGACCTATCCTTGAGGAATTACACTAGTTGCCCTCATCCAGCAGTACTGTTCCCTTTTTTAGCATCTTCCAGTTAGCCAGATTTTTTCTTGCTTTACAGCTCTTGTACAGTGCTGCATCATCCCCAGCAGACTGTGTTTCAGACCAGTTGAATATATCCTTCAAGATTTTGCCCTCTTTCCTGTATGCATAATGTTTGCTATGTCACTAGACCAAGTTGGTCTGGCATGATCTGTCATATATAAACCCCCATTAAATTTTTATCTTATTTTCCATCTGTTTCTTTGTAGTTTTTCCTTCAAATGCTCTAAAGCTTTACAGACAATTGTTATCAGACTGTCTAGTATGTAGTAGAAGCACAGATAACCATGAACCATCTTGTAAACAGTAGCAAATGCAAACTCAATTATTTCCATGGGACATAGCAATAAATCCCACTCAGAACCATCTCCTGTTGTTATTAAATCAAAGCCCTAAAGTCAGAGATTAAATTTCTTGCATCTTCATAAGCCACATACCCACCAGTCTAGTGTTCAAAAGTATATCAACACTTGCTGTTTCAGTCCTCTGTTGGAATAAACAATTTATCTTTGAATTCTGATAACACATAAACTCAGTTCCTTGTTGTGAAACAGATCCCAACCCCTGGCTAAGGCAGAGTGCAAACTCTTTTCTCTATCATGCTGTAACAAAACCTTTTTTCAGGCTTGCAGAGCTTTCTCCTTACCTATGTAAGAAAGCATGGGAAATTGTTCTGCAAGAGAGCCTTACTTATGATTGTAAATTACTAAAGGTAACTAACTACTAAGGAACCTGAAATTGCACACTATTATTATTTCCATTTAAGAATACTTCAAAAGATTCTTTAAAACAATATAGAGTGTGTTCAGCATAGTGAACTTCTTTATCATCATCTGTTTTCTTCCTCCTTGTAAGGAAGGAAAAATGGATAGCATAATATCTTCTCAAGGGTGCACACCTTTCAAGGAAGTTCATGTTTGGCATCCTTTCAGTTCCAGTGTGCTTTACAAAGCTGATTTGTTTTACTTTCGCTACTGAGAAGAACATCTCATTTTTATAATATTTTACTCCGCATACATTTTTTAGACATTAGGATGATGGAACAACTCATCCTATAGGCCATCTCTAAGCATGTAGAAGGCAAGGTGATCAGGAATAGTCAGCGTGGGTTCACCAAAGGAAAATCATGCTTAAGCAACCTGATTGCCTTCCATGCAGGGACAACCGGCTGGATAAATGAGGAGAGAGAAGTGGATGTTGTCTTCTGGGACTTCAGCAAGGCTTTTGACACCATCTCCCATGATATCTTTACAAGTAAGCTCAAGAAACACAGAAAGTTGATAGTGAGGTGAATTGAGAAGTGGCTAAATGACAGGTCTCAGAAAGTTGTAATCAGCTTTGCAGAGTCTATCTGGAGGCTAAAGCTAGCAGCGTTCCCTGGAAGTCAATACTGGGTTGGGTATAATTCAGTGACTACTTGGATGAAGGGATAGGGTACCTCCTCAGGAAGTCTGATGATACAGTGTTGTGAGAAGTGCTTCAAACACCAGTGAGCGTTGCTGCCACTTAGAAAGATCTCCACAGGTTGGAGAGTCTGACAGGGAGGAACCTCTTCAAATTCAACAAAGGCAAGTGCAGGGCTCTACACCTGGGAAGGAATAACGTTACTCCATGCACCTCTACCGGCTGAGGGCTTATCTGCTGGGAAGGAGCTCTGATGAGAAGGACTCATGAATCCTAGTAGAAAACAGTATGTGTCAGCAGTGTGCCTTTGCAGCCAAGAAGGGCAATTGTATCCTAGGCTACATTTGGAAGAATGTGGCCAGCAGGTTGCAGGTGGTAGTCCTTCACTCAGCCCTGGTGGGCCTCACCTGCAATGCTGCATCCAGTGCTGGTGTCCCCAGTAAAAGAGAAGTGGAACTACTGGAGAAAGCCCAGCAGAGGGCTACTAAAATGATGAAGGGATTGGAGCATCTTTCATATGAGGAAAGACTAAGGTAACTGAACCTGTTCAGCCTGGAGAAGGAAGAGTTTCATGTGTTTAAGTATCCGAAGAAAACATGTCAAGAAGATGTGAGGAGACTCTTCAGAGTGGTGCCTAGCAATAGGATAAGAGGCAACAAGCACAAATAGAAACATAGGAAATTCCCTCTGGACACTAGGAAAAACCTCTTTATTGTGAGGGTGACAGAGTATTGGAACAAAATGATCAGAGAGGTTATGGATTCCCCCTCCCCAGAGATATTCAAAAGCCGTCTGGATACAATCTTGTGTATTATGCTCTAGGGAACACTGCTAGAGCAGTGAGGTTGGATTAGATGACCTCCAGAACTCTATTCCAACTTCAACCATTCTATGATTCTGTGATTTCAAAGGCATCCACTAAAGCAGGCTTTAACATTCATGGACATTCTTTTCTGCTTTCCTGTTCTCACACCATAGGCACAAAAGAAAAGCTAATTTCTCCTCCCAAAATTAGCTGTAAAGGAGTATATGATACTAAGATGACATTACTCTATGCCTGATGGGCTTCCTCTAGCTTACTTTTAGTATTTGCTTTGTTATTTTGCTCACTTGGCCCTTCAGAAAAATTCTCACAAATTTATCAGATGCAGCGTTATAATCTTTTCATGTGCTCTTATAAAGAAAATCATTTTAAAACTTCTAACCTTCTTACTTCTAGACAGAGCAAAAAATAAAACTCATTAATCATGTCCTGAAGAATGTCACTGTTATAGATGCAGTGGAGAGTTGCCACACTGGCAGTAAAATATTCATATTTTCAGAAAACCAATTACAAGGTACAGTAAATCACTTAAACGTGTTATTGGTGATATTCACTAAGCAGTGAGAATTTCTTCCTATACACATAATTACCTGAGGCAACCACTTCTTTTCATGGCCAGTGAGGGGAAAATGATAGTTGATGCTGAAAAAAGAACTTGTGTTTGTAGAAACAGTTTTTGATGTAAAAAAAGTCACAGTTTTTTACTCTTGACTTTAACAAGACCTGAATGCAACCTTCATTTCAGCGGTTGGCAGAAAGCAAGCTTCAAAGATCCCTTTTAAAATCTCAGCAGTAGCAATATAAGGGTACAATTTGTTTATCCTGACCACTTCTGTAGTTCCCCATCCATTTGGACTGCTCTTTTTGTGAAAACGGGACTAGTTAGATTTTCCTTCTCATTGAAAAAGAAATAAAGAAAAAAAGACTTATTCATTTTGTTCTGTCTCCAGTAGTGCTCCTTTATTCTCTCTGATATTCCTCAACTTCAATGTGAATATGAGTTTTTGAAAAAAGGTATTATGTCATCATTGCTCGATGTCTCAACTTTTTAAGTTCTAAATCTCTCTCACAGCTTTTCTTATATCAGTGACAACACTTTTATTTGCCTAGGAGGTTGCTGGATGTCATCTGTGACTTCTGTGACCACATTACATGCACATGAGGAAATCTATGGCTATTGTCCCCTTGGCCACATCATCAGGTTCTCCCCCGCTTACTCACCTGCATGCCTGTGGTACACTGTTAAAGTTTGGACTGATGGTTCTCCTGACCAGAGAATAGCTTTTCCAATGATTTTGTATATTGTATTGTATTTTGTATATTTTTTATACTGTATTGGCAGAGACTCTAGGTCTTACCACACTGTACTGAAATAACTGAGAGGCACGTATTTTTAAACTGCTGTATGAGATGAAACAATACTGGATATGTGGCAGTGTAATTGTTGAGTAATGGCTGTGAATGTTTTCCTTGCCTGGATTCTGCTAATAGTTACTATGGAAATGTAAATTAAATACTTGGCAAAGTGTTGGACTATAAATACACCTGTAGATGTCAGCCATAGTGCCTACTTTTTAAAGCAGGAGAGTTTTGCATTAAATGTAAATGCAAGAAAGATTGAAACAGAAAGCAGGAGACCTCCTGTCAGCTTGACTGAGCTGCTCTCTGGACAGCACTTTTGGACTTAACCAAGAAGATATGTTTGCTTTAGTGGAAAAGATAAAACCTTTATCTTTTCTTTCCTTACCTTTTTATTTTTGCATACCTCCTCCTTTTTTCTTTCTTCTCCTTTCTTTGTTGTTGTTGCTCCCTTTTTGGTTCATTTTTCTTCTGCGTGGTTTCCTTTCTTCTCTTTGCCTTTTTTTCCTCAAATATTTTTCCTTTTCTCTCCATGTAGAACCTTTGTGGAGTTAACCCACAAAGCTGATAAAGTGGAGAACTATTTCTGAGCACATTTCTTGGAGTTTAATTGCTTTTGCTTGACAGCCCCCCTAAACGTCCTTCCTATGCTAGATATTCTTCCTTTGCCATTAGTGGCTTGGTCTTCTCAACCTTCCTCTCTTACCTTGCTAGTTCTCCCAGAAATAAAACGGATGTTTTAAATTACCACTGATCTCCTCTCACTATAGATTGATTATGCTGTGCTTTCCAGAAACGTGAGCCAACCTAGACAGTAATATTTGGTTACAACCAGGGTGATTCTCTTGTGTTTACACTGATATCAATTGTAAGTAATCCCACTGAAGTCAGTGCAGTGAGTCAACTCTTTGTGTTGATATACATCTAAAATGAGAATCCAACTCCATATGCTTTTATCTCTATTTTTTGTTAAATATTTCTCATAGACCTCCTGCAATACGAATTCTACACACAGCAGCTTTAATACCCAAGGGCACAGTGCTTATTTATAAAAATTACCTAAAATTTAACATCTAAATACGGGCAAATTCTCTGATATACTTTATCATTGTTTTTCTAATCACTATGGCAAAGAAATACTATTATTGCTATCTGGTGTGGTAGGGCACGAGACTTTGCTGTTATAGAGGAGGTGTCCAAAAGAGGAGTAACACCTGGCAGCACTCTTCTGACTGTTTCAGATTTTAAATCAGAAGATTGTTATATATTTCTAACATTAAGCCTCCACACACACATAAATATAGTACAACTGGCTTGTATTTGCACTATTCACACACACATAATTTACCTTACCTTTACACCACACATGTGCTTTGAGCTGGTCTGCAAGACTTGAAATATAACTACATACTTAATCACTCAACACTTAACTGTGTGGATAGAAATCATGGCATCATACCTTCATTTGTTAAAATGAGTAAAAATTTGAAGAAAAATGTTCCTGCTGCTGTGTTTAAATATATCCACCAATATACGAGCACACACATGGACACATAAGCACATGCATCTTTCCCAAGGATTTTGTTGTTGGCTTTAGTGAAAGCAACATTTCATCTATACGAAGGTGAACTGTGACAGACAAGAAATAAATTACACCGTCTTGCCCTTTGACTACCCTGCCTATGCCTACGCCAATGCAACTCTCTTGGGAATGCCTCCAATGCAAATCTTTGGGCAATCTGAAAGACAGCCGAAAGTTTTTAAATCAGCCTACAAGGCAACTATTTTCTCTTTCCTTCAATATGGCAGAATTTTAACTTCCAAAGAACATTGTATTTCATCTTAACAGGTATAAGAAGTTCTTTTTGTACCTCCAGACCCATCATGAACTTTTTTGCATTTTCTGCTATGTAACTTTGAACCTTTGTCTGCAGAGCAGACGAGCAGACATACATACTTACGAGCATAATACACCAGCCTATACCAGGAAGACATCAGTAGCTAATTCATAGTTAAATGTCTTGAGATTTGCAGGATTAAAATGTCATTATTTTGCACTGAAAGGACTGGACTTCACATTCAAGTTTAACAAACTAATTTTTCAGAGGACAACTAAATTGCTGTACTGTTTTTGAATTTGACACTCACTGACTGCTGCTGCAGAAACAATTAAAATGAGTCTGTTGGAACAATTACACATCAACAAATGAACAACTGTAATCCCTAAAACTTTCAAACATCAAAGATGCATGCAATGTTATAATATCTTACAAATATTTATCAGCATTTATACATACACAGAAAGTATATCCTGTCATTTTAATGAGATGTCTTTAGAGAAATGCTGGCAGAATCACTCATAATCATAGATTAATGGACATTCTATAACTGTTTTAATTTTAAGGTATAAAGCACTTTCTCTGGAATTTGAAAGTGAAAGTAGGTGTATGTCAGAAAACGTTTTTAACCTTCCACCTAATCTGAATTAGGTTTATAAAAAAATGGATACACTCTTTACAGCAACTTCAAGATGAAAGGAAATTCCTATTGAATTGAAAAGTATGAAGCTACATTTGAGTAGGCTTGAATATAAATTTTCACGGAACAGGAGGGCACGGGAACCTGGGTGGCCATGGAACTCACCAGGTAGTCTCTACATAGCTGAGGCAAATGATTCCATGAGTTTATTTGACACATATGCTGACTTGGAAGACAACTGACTGATCTCCACAACAAAGCATTTGACTGACCCTCTCCAGGTGGGAATTTTGGACAGTCTGTTCACCCAGACAGCTCCTGCTGTGCTCAGTCCAATTACTAGACACTATTTTTATGCTCAGGACATGCTGATTAAGTCCCTGGGTGGAGAAACTGACTGTCCTAGGGACTCCCCCAGACAGTTTCTACTGTAGCACTGATCAAGTTCTATATAGATTATTTTAAATAGTCAGTAGCGCCTGTTCCTGCAGATGCAGAAATGATCGTGCAGAATATAACCGTGTATTTAGTTAAGATGAAAAAAATTTTATGGTGAATTCAAGATAATCAGCAAGAATGGATCACACATATGGTGCAGTGGTTTCATAGGACCGTGGCCCAGCTGAGTTGGAACAGTTCATAGAATTGCATTTGATAAACCTGAAGTTGTTACTGCAAGGGATATTTGAGAAATTACCATCACCTTCTGACCACACCACCTGATAATCACAGAATCACAGAATCCTTAGAGTTGGAAGGCACATTTAAATGTCATCTAGACCAGCTCCCCTGCAATGAACAGGGACATGCACCAGATCAAGTGGCCCAGGTCCTGATCCAGCCTCGTCTTGAAAGTCTCCAGGGATGGATCATCAACTACCACACTAGGTAACCTGTTCCAGTGCCTCACCACACTTACTGTAAAAGACCTTTTCCTTATATCCAATCTAAACTCCCCCTCTTTGAACTTGAAGCCATTTCCCCTTGTTCTATCACCACAAGCCCTGATAAGGAGTCTGTCCTCTTCTTTCCTGTAGCTCCCCTTTAGATATTGAAAGGCCACTTTCAGGTCACCTTGGAGCCTTCTCCAGGCTGAACGGCCCCAGCTCTCTCAGCCTATTCTCATAGAAGTGTTCCATCTCTTAGATCATTTTTGTGGCTCTCCTCTGTACTCCAACAGGTCTATGTCTCTCCTGTACTGAGGACTGCACATCTGGACTCAGTACTCCAGGTGAGGCCTCACCAGGGCAGAGTAGAGGGGCAGGATCATCTCCCTCGACCTGCTGGCCACACTTCTTTTGATGCAGCCCAGGATATGGTTGGCTTTCTGAGCTGCAAGGACACACTGCTGGCTCATGTCAACTTCCCATCCACCAGTACTTCCAGGTCTTTTTTAGCAGAGCTGTGCTTAATCCTTTCATCCCCAAACCTGTACTGGTATTGAGCGTTGCCTAAACTCAGGTGCATTTGATTTTGTTGAACTTCATAAGGTTCACCTGGGCTCACTGCTCAAGCCTGTCTAGGTCACTCTGGATGGCATCCTATCACTCTGGTGTGTTAACCACACCCAACAGCTTGGTGTCATCAGCAAACTTGCTGATGGTACACTCAACCCCACTGTCAATGTCACTGATGAAGATATTTAAGAGTATCAGTCCCAGCACTGCTCACTGAGAAGCACCACTCATCATTCATCTCCATCTGGACATGGAGCCATTGACCACCACTCTCTGGACTTTATCCTGGAAATCTATCCTATCCTTGGAAATCTGATTACACACAGAAACAAGTTCTAATGCAAAAGGCCTTAACAAATTAGGATTTTGTTAAAAAAAAAAAAAAAGCCTCAGCAACACGGTAGGTGGATTATTCACTCCTTTACATAAGGTCTAAGGATAGTGCATACAAGTTCAGGACATTATTTATAATTTAAGCATGAAATAGCATACAGTCTGAACTGGTACTTATAGTGCCTAAAACCACATGTTCTTACCTTACAGGTGGTATTTGCTCTGCCATGTTTTCAGACCTCAGTGTATCTGCTTACTAATTCTGTAATAATTTTCACAGCTAAGAATATATATACATAAATATCTCTTGGCAAAAAGAAAAATGAGCAGCAGTCTTCAAAGGAATTTAAAATTCCACCAATATTAGAGCTTTGCAGGTACACTTAAATTATCTGAAAGTGTTGTTTAAAATTAGCAAGAGGAAGCCCTTTAGGAAAGCAAACTATATATGGGAATGCAATGCCACAAAGGCAAACAGCATGAAATCTTGAGATTTCCTGTAAACACTAATAATGAAAAAGACATTTCTCTTTTATATGGGAAATCAGGACAGTAAGTGCCAAGGATAGAACAGTGGACTGAGGGATGAGGGCTGGCAGAGATTACAGGAGTTGCTCACTTTAAACAAAGCAGAAGGGAATGTTAAGATAAAAAACATATGAAATGGTTCCCCATAAATTCCTGACTGTAGAACAGTCTGACTCTGGGGTTCCAAAATCATCACACACACACACACGACCACACTTTCGGTGTTGGTATTTCTGCAGCCATTACTTTATTTATTTGAGACAAGGCAAGATATATGACTTTGTGCTGCCATTTTACACAGAGATTTCACAGAAGGTACAAATGATTAATCACAAAAATGCCTACAATTTCTGACTCCTTATTCAATTTAAAAATAAACAATGGTCATCAAGAATATTTTAGTAAAGTCAAAAACAGAAAGAAAGATAAAATGAAGGAAAAGAGTAGAATGATATTTCATTAGAAAATAAAAACTAAATTATTCCTGTGCACTTTGTTATCTTCCTCCATTACCAGTGATTGCTCCCCTTCAACTAGTTTGCTTAGTGGGCTGTTTTAATCACTCATTTTATCAAATTTAATTTATCTAGATATAATCATGTAAATTACAAGCAGTAAATCAGGTAACAGGTAATAATGTCAGGTAATGAAGTTATGTTAATTTATTCTCAGTGCAGTACAGTGATATGACTATGAGAAAAGGAAAACAGAAACGTTACCTATCTGTCAGTTATATCTAGTATATGCGCAGTATATCTAGTACAGATACACACAGTATTTCTAGTTATATATGCAACAAAGCAGAAGGCAGGGCTTTGGCCTACAGGTTTGGCTGTTCCTTTAGAAATCATCAGAGTTTGTAACAGTTGATCTCTGAATTCTGAGACTTATAGACTAACATTAATCAACATGTGTAGCTAAAAATGAAGGTCTGCTTGGTTACTTGGGAGTTATTTGTTATTTGTTGTAAGGAGCTGCAATAGCTGGAAATCCTGAATCTCTTTGTTCCATGCTGTGCTCAGCTCATGGCTGCATACCTGCAATAAGTCAGGAGAATGAATGAGTGTAGAGCTGTGTTTCTGAGGGTGTGTACATGGGTGGGTACACAATACATTTAAAAAAAAAAAAAAAGTTCTGTGAGTGTGAAAATTCTACATTAGCTTGGTGACTTAAAAAAAATACATATCTGTATTAACTGCTTAATTTTTTTCTTTTTCTAGCTGTTATAGCAGTCCCAGTAACTGGAGTCAAGAACTGATTTTGAGGATCCTGCACTCCCACAAACTTGACAGTCTTACTTTATGTACCTATCCACTTGTCAGACAAGCAACATGCCAGTTCTGGGCCACTCCATGCGCTGAAATTCAAGCATCTGGAAGTAAATACAAAAGAAAGACAGGTAGACCCAAATGCATTTCTCATTTGTTTGTTTGGTATTTTAGATCTTAGAAACAACTATGCAATCAATATATATATATATATTAAAAAAAAAAAAAAAAGCAGAACTTGTACAGCAGAATTACTATTATGGTTATCAATTCATATGTATGTTGAAATCACATGATGAACTACGTTTAGGAGTTGCTGGAGGCATAAAAATGTCCCTTCTGAATAAATGTTTTCAGAAAACAAGAAGGAAAAATACCAGGTAAAATTACTGTGAGAATGCAAAATAAAACCTGTGGCAGCATCAAGAGAACAACGCTGATAATTATCCACTTTAAGAGAACATTATGTTTAACTGAAATAACAGTTGCTTAGTCTTATTGCTACACTCAGTTCACACACACAATAAGTAGGAGTATCTATCTGAAGATGAAAAAGGCCAACTACAAGGCTTGACAACAAATGCCTTAAATTTTCTTCACAGAAGACAGTAAACTATATTTGAACTTTTCCAGTAAAAGTGCTCACTGAATTTTATTAAAAAATACCAGCTGTGACTAATTTCCTATTTTGTTCTTTGAAAAGATATTTCTCTGAATACATCAACCTTTACAATTTAGAATTTGCTTTGGTATCTACAAGGCCAGCCAAGAAAGAATAAAAAAAGTTTAAATTTCTAAAATGAAGCACAAGTTCATAAACAGTAACTTTTCACTCTTCTACCCCAATAGGTATTACATTTGCCTCTTCACTTCCCCAGGGTAACTTCATACTTTCTACATTTAAATTTTCATTTCAGTCTTGCTATTGTCAAGAATATCTGGAAAAAGCCCCCAGATGTTGGACTGAGGACATTTTGCCAAAGTTGGCTCTAAAGTTTCTCTACCCTACAACTCCTGACACAACCTAATAATCAGGAGAAAATCGGTGTTCTGGTGAAACTCCAGGAAACTTCACTGAGTAATGCACAGAGATGCTGAATGTTTTTAGGGCCGTTAGACATACTCATCAGAACATAGTATTTCAGCCCAGTTTTTAAAATCATTTAATGTCTGTGGTTCTGACTCTCACTCGCTGGGAAAAATCTGTGACTGCTCTGATAAAGCCTTAAAAACATCCCTCTTCTGATGATGAAAGAGTGGAACAGGATTCCTGGGCCTAAGTATATTTTTCAAAAATTGTTTCCATGAACAAAAGATGTGAAATTCAAGGTCAGCTCCAGCAAGTCCCTACATAGTCCTCAGAAGATGCATCTGCTGCTGCTGCTACCATCTGTTACTATCTCAAGTGTCCAAGCATTAATTTAATGGTGAGCATATTTTCTTCTGGTCACTTTGTTGAAGGCTTGTTCAGTGAATGCCTCTTGTGCTGAGATTCAAATGCATGGTGAAAATCAGGAAAGGCAGTTCAAACCAGAAATTCTTAAAAATAATAAACTCTCACAGTAACACTGGGCTGCTATAGTATAGTAGTATGATGGTATATACTCTGCTAACAAATGACCAGAAATCTTCACATCAGATGACTAAATCTAATGCAGTGTCTTCTGCATACCTTTCAGTGAAGACAGTGTAAGCCTCTTTTTAACACCAATGGCTTTTGGACTAGGCCCTGCCCCAGACAAGCTGTACAACCACTGGGTATATATTCACCATTAATCTCTCTCCGTGATGTTCTTAGCAAATCTCTATTGGTAGTCCCACCTTTTTCTTTACTCAGGAACATAAACAGAGCACTGTCCTTGACTCAGATCTTTCTTTGGCTCTGGTGCTACACCTAGATACTTCTTTCTACATAAAAACACTCACTGTGAGCCTCATCCAATCACCTAGCTGAATGTCGTGCCCAGACACTAATCACTTCATATTTCTGCTATTGCAATATCTGTTTTGTTGGTCTTGATGAATGCAGTTTCGTCCTGCTCATGTCTCATGTTGAGATTAGCATTGCAAAAAAAAAATAAATTTATTCCTTCTATTCTCTCTCCTCTGTTCCTCTATTAGCATATCCTCGTTTTCAGACTCAAGCACAACTTAGTCATCTCCACTTTCAGGGTTATTCTTCACTTCAGTCTCTTGACACCATCAAATTGCATTTGCCGGTTTATTGTGGCTCAGCACCCACTAACCACTCAGTCACAACTGCTTCTTAACTTTATACCTTGGGTCTTCCTTGTTGTTCTGCACACTTAAAACCTTTCAATAACTGTCATCAAATCTATTCCATTGTGTCCTTCAAATTCCACTTAGAAACACCTGAAGTGAGTCATTTAACATCTCCAATAACTTCTATCTAAACATTTCCTCGTGGTCTCCTTCTGTCTGTATCATATCTTATCTTTGGTTTTGACTTCAGACTGCAAGCACTTTAGGACAGATACATTTTTATCTGTCTTCCTAATTCTTAGGACATTATCATCCTCTCCACGACTGAGTGAAATAACAGAAAAAACAAGTATGGGATAGTGAATTCTGTCATTTGCTGCATGAAACACATACTAAATCTGAAACATTCTTTATAATATAAAGGTTTTTTCATGCACTTTTTTCATCTCTCTCTATAGAATTTCTTTTTCACATTTCTGTCTCTTTTCATTGAGGATTTTCTCCTTTTCATCTGTCTCCACCAACATTCTTTTCTTGCGCCTGTTTTATCATCCATCTCAAACCACTCTTAATTGATGTCCTTACTATAATTACAAATTTCTTCTTTTTCTTTCTTCTATGCCTCTTCTATCTCTCTCACTCTTGTCAAACTTTTACAATTTTAGGAAGATTCAACAGCTTCACCTGCATAAATGGATATAAACTACAGTCATCATTGACCTTAATACCACTTCTACAGACATAAATAAATGTAATAAATAAGTTATATAATAAATAATATATAGTGTATATATAATATATAGTAATAAATAAGTTATTTTTGCAATGTTTGTTTCAGTACTGATCTGCAGTGGATGTACTGGGATCTATTTTCTGTGCCAGACTGACCTGATGAACATGCAGACTGTCTCATCTTGCAGCTTTTGGTCTTCAAAGAGTCAAATATGGATAAAAAGAAACCGATTCTGGTAGAGTAAGGAAGCTATAAAGCAGATTTCTGAAAGAGGGGAAGACATTGCTTCAAGTCTTTTCCATTTGCAGGTGTAACGTGAGTTACTGTGGTATTACAGAAAGTGCAGAAGTCTACTCTTATGAGAAAGTGTGTTTAGATGGATATAGTAAGCTTCATGAAACATCATCCATCTCCCCCTTTTTTTTTTTCTAGTTTTGTTTCAACATAAATTTCTTTATTTCAATAATGCTAAACTAGTTATAGTTAGAAGCGGCTGTTTTTCTCTCTGAAAAAAAAATGTACATTTTTTTTGTCAAAGACTTCAAGTTATTTTTTTCTGCACATTTTAAACAATAAGCTCTAAGACTGCTCTTTTGCCAAGAGTTTAAGACCATATTAAATTGTTTCCTTTCTCCAAATTGCTCAGAGCTCATAGACAATTGAAACTTCAAATTTTGTTCAGTTAAAAACATTGTTCCTATTGGAAAAACTAATTCAGTGGATTTTTTAAAATCTAATAATGGTGTCAAGCTATCAGAACATCAGGAAAACTAGGCTAAATAGCGCTCTTTCTTCTCACTTTTATTTTTTTCAGCTTTACTGGAAAGAATTTGCAAGCACAGTGGTAATAAGTGATCAGAACAACAACTGTGGAGGGTTGACAGACAAGCATCAGACAAGGGAAAGTAGCTAAGTATCTAGTGCTGCATGCAATGGCTTTCTCTTTCTCTAACACAGAAAGTCTGTATTATAGGAAAAGCACTGGTCTGTAGGGGACTTAAACTCCAACAGATGACTGCTGGAAACTCTTGCTGTGGTGATTATCGTTATAATTATCATTATCAGCCTCAGCTGCTTGTTTCCTTGCCTCTGTTGTGGACTACCACTCCTATACCAAAGGCATTAGAAAGCAGCCTGCTTCCTACCCATCAGCCACTCCAATGCACAGAGCTGCCTGATGACTTGAGCTGCTGTGAAAGGATGCTGATACACACCAATTTGCAAACTGGGCCAGCTAAGACAAGTCGGGTGCTCTCTAACAGCCCCAAGTTATTCTCCATTGCAAACCCCTCCTGTCCCAAACAACTGCAACTCTTTGCTCAGCAGATGTTAATCAGAGCCTTCAGATCACAGCCACCGCACCAAAAATCCCTCTGTGGCCAGGACGTTTGTTGTCCTGATTGCTGTACGTTTTGTCACAGTGTACTCCCATATAATACAGTACAAAATCCTGTGGTAGTGTGATGCCTTCCCTCTCTGCTGCCTCTATGGCTCCTTTGCTCCTTTCTGGCTACGATGGATGTACAAGGGAGCTGGATGCTTTTGCAGATGTCCCAGAGCCCTTTATTCATTTGCCACACTATGTAAGCAATGCTGTGTCATGGTAGCTAACCTCAGAAACACCTGGTAGGCGTCTCCAGGCAGGCTGAGGAAACTGCAGCTCCATGCAGTTTCCAAGTTACCTGAAGAACAGAGATGATATCTACTGTGTTATTTGATCTGAATAGAACATGTGTAAAAGCCCTTGAATGCTAAAAAAGACTTTCACAGCATTTTGAAGAATTGCTGATCTGAGAAGCAAGTTTGGAAAAGTTTTTCTTACAAAATAAAGGCTCTCTGTCACCAGCAAGCTGACAGTTATATCTATTTATCCCTTTCATATCCTGCTTCAGTAGAATGCTATGTGCCACAAAGCTCTTAGCAATATCAAGGACTGGGTATAAATTAATAGCAAGAATTAATTTAAATTATTTTTTTCCACATTATTTTATGAAGAAAATTGCTTTCTGATCAAATAACACTCTGTCACAAGGTGGTGGAATAAAAGCAAAGTTAATCTCTGTGCTATCTGTTGTGAAGCTGAAAATATTTGTCCTTAATTCTGTAGGTATTTTTGCAGCTCAGTAATATCTGTATCTTAGCATGGCTAATTCTTCAAGCTCTTTCTCAAGCCATGTCAGCCCTACAAAGTCAGTCCTCCATCTCATTACATGTCCTCTGCCCCACTGCTAGTCCTACACTGTAGTACTACCACCCTGCTGATGCTGAGATGAGGTTGCACCAGGGATTGATCTGCTTACATTGGTCTGACAGCCAACACAGCAGCCCAACATGGTACTGCCAAACTCAGGATTCTGATCAAAACGGTGCTCTGGCTTGCAGCAAACACACACCCACCAGGGAAGAATAGGTGGAACTGCAGTCATTACATTTAGGTGCTCATCTTTTTCTTGTCTGACCATTAGAATAAGTAATACTTAATATTCATAATATTCTTGCACCACAAGATTTGAAATCATGCTTATAATTAGCTGATAAAGAACCAGTGGACAAAACATTTATTTAGAGAAGAACAGAGCTAGCTTTTCTTAACAGAAAGCCTGCATTGTATGCTTCAGCCATGGAAAATGTTGCATGCTGTTCTTGATTCCAGTTACTGCGGCAAAAAGCAGGAGCTTTGAAGATAATCTTCCACTTGTTAAGGAAAAAAGAAAATGTTCACCCCAGATGACAAGAGGAGTCAAATTTTGCAAAGCTATCTTTAATCTCGAGGCAATTGCTTTTTTCCTTTTGACTACTCTATGTTGTCCTAGTTTGTGTTGCCCCAGGCCCTTATTCCATCTGGCCAATAGGTGAATCTACCGCTGCCATCTGTCATTTGTGACAATTTGTAAAGAGTTGTAATATATAGGAAAAATGCAAATAACAGACATGAATTCTGATTGGTCTTTCTGTAAAGAGCCTGGAGAATCAAGAAAACTTTATTACTGTCTCTTCCCTGCTTTTTGTAAAGAATAAGGAGGAAGAAATGAGAAACATTAATTCTCTTACTCTACAAAGATACATTCTTGAGCACAGTAAATCAATTGTTAAAACATCAACTTGGAATCTGAAACAAAAATGGATCTTGCAGAGTTTAATTAATTATTTTCTTGGATTGACCTTGCCATCACCAGGAACTATGTGGTGTATTGCACAATCCTGCTTTTTCTCTTGGGTATTTTTCTGCTAGGAGTCTTTTCCAGACATCAATGAGGAGTGACTTAAAATGCATAAATCTAAAATAAAAAAGAAGAAAAGCTGCCACTTCAGTCCCCAGGCTGCTCACTTGATATTCTCTAGCCCCCTCTAAGCCAGCCATCAATGCCACTAGCAGTGAAAGTGAGAAGCACAGTGTTGCTGATGCTAGCACCTCTGTGTCAATTGTTGTAATATCCAGTGCCCTTGGGACCAAAAAATTTCTCTAAGCAGCAAACCATTAAAGCCACTGTTAAGCATCTTTCTCCAAGAGCCATTGACAGAAAAAAGGGAGTGCTTCTCCTATACTCAATAAAAATAAATTACAGGATAACGGAAATTGAGGCAATTGCAAGAACACTGAGGTACTTAAAAAATATAATTCAACTGCTTTGGCATACAGCATAAGTTAGCACCTGTGGAGAAGAGGAGGAATTGGGATGCATCTGAATTTTTATATATTCAAAGTACATCAAAAATATCATTCAGAAATGGCCACATTTGACATTCTGTTTATATAAACTCTCAAAAACATATAGACAAAGCATCACTATGAAAATGGTATATGAATTGATTTTCTAAGGAGATTTCCAAGTTACATTTTCTTTACTGAAATGGACACAGCTTCTCTCCTGGCGTCTGGTCCTTCAAGCCAACATCTTGCTCAGAATCAAGAATTACATACAAAAAAAGCAAGAATAGAGAAACATCCCAAAATATTGCCAGGGCAGAAAAGACGTGCTGCTACCTACAGAGTATATGCAGTCAAGGTGAGGGCAGCATAGTCTGAGGTAACATCCTTTCACAGAAGCAGCTTCAGGATGGTGTGCTGGAAGAATACATCAGGAGAATCCTTCCCATTGCAGATGAGAGATACGTGGAGTGTGCATTACCTGTCCTCACTGAGATTTATGTACGCTTGCTGCATACTAATTCACAGCAACTTATGCCACTTTACACTGACTACAATTCTGTTTTTGAAAAAAACTGCAAACTTACATCTATGTTCCTCTGGCAATAAAAGGTTTACTGCTGTGGTGAATTGCTCATCTATCTGAGCCTTCATTGAAATAAATTAATAGCCATTCCAGCTATTTCAAACTTGGATATAAATCAAAGTGGAACAGCTTTTATCTACAGCCAATACCACAGACAGTGTTGATAAGCACAGCATAAAATCTAGGTTGAAATCCTTCCTCCCATTCTCACTCTTCCAAGAATCACATCTTGGTTTCTGTACCAAAAACAGCACTTACAATAAGGTATATTAAGAAAGCTTATGTCAGAATATCATTATGATTTATTAAATAAGGGGTGCTTTGATCTTGAAAAATGAATAATAACAATACATTTACAAACACAGGGATTTGTCATTAATGAAATGCGTATATTAGAAATTAATGAACAATGTGATTATATAATGTAATATAAAGTTTCAAAAAGACTTTACTTGAGGGAAAAGTATAAAATAAAATTGAGGGATATATTGCTCGATGAAGTTTAAATTAAACTTAAAGCCCCTAAACAAAGACAATTAATATCTGTCATCAACTGAACATTTTAAACTGATTTTAATAAGGAAATTTATTCTAGGTATTGAGTAGAGGGTTTTTTTCAGTGTTGATAATGTAAATTTGATATGCTTTGCAAGTTTTCAGAGAAGAAATTAACATTAAAACTTGTGAGTACAAATTCTGCTTTACAAATAAAGGTACTAGAAATAACTTTTTTATCTGTAAGGTGTTCTTAAAATAGTTATTTTGGGGAAGGAAATTTTCTTTGGATCAATTGTCCTTTAACTTTCTTCTTCAAGACTTCTTGTCCACTCCTTCAAAATAATTAAAAAGGGAAGCAAGAACTTGATAGCCTCTCTGAAAGGTCCTTTGTAGACAGGTCTTTTTATCTCTACCTCATCACTGCCTGTCAGCATAAAGGGTAGCCCTAGGAAGTGTTTAATGAACAAGGAACATATTTCTTCCTGATGCTCCATCTCTATCCATCCATATCCTTCACTCCAGAAGTGTCTTCACAACCAGTAGAGCCATATCTGCAAAAGCCTGTAACGTGCACCTTCTGTATCATATCTGCTGCTTGCTTCTGCATTGGCTGAAATGGTGATTACGTGTAGCTAGTGGAGTGTAAATGAACTTAAACCTTATGAAAAAAGCTCTCCTAGAGAATGGGAGAAACAAGATAAAACTCAAATACAAATCTCAAATCTGCAGTTTTGGATCATAGAATCATAAAATATCCCCAGCTGGAAGGGGCCCATAGGGATCATTGAGTCCAACACTTGGCTCCACACAGGACCACACAAAAATCAGACCATATCTGAGAGCACTGGCCAGACACTTTTTGAACTCTGACACTTGAGGCAGTGCCCACTGCCCTGGGGAATGTGTTCCAAGGTCCAGCCACTCACTGTTGAATAAACTTTTCCTTATCCCAGCTGCCCTCCCCTGGCACAACTCCATGCCGTTCCCTCAGGCGCTGTCTCTGTCACACGGAGCAGAGCTCAGCGCTCCCCTCCTCTCCTTGTGAGGAGCTGACACTGCCATCAGGCCTCCCCTCAGCTCCTCTGCTCTGCTCTGAGCAAACCACGGGACCTCAGCTGCATTAAATACTCAAGGATTCAATGATGAACGGGGAGGAACAGATCTGCAAAAAATGTTACAATCAATAACAAATCAGCGTAAAAGACTCCTAAATGGGAATAATTACAGTACTGGAATCCACATGGAAGGACAATCAAAGATTAGACATCTTTGTGGTAAGAATAAACCATCCCAGTGCTATTGAGAAAAACAATTTACTTTTCCAAAGCATTATTGAATGGAATTGTCTTGTTTTAAAATTATCTAAAACTTTAAAAATCAATTATTATGCAAATCAGATGTCTTAGGGGAAATGAAATACCCATCAGGCAATAAGTGCAAGAATTACAGACCTGATGGAAACCACCATGATTAGTCTCATCTATATTTCCTTCTTTATTACAGGATTTTCTATTTCAAGTAAATATTCCCATTTGCCTGCAGCATAGCTTAGAGCTCGAGTAAAAGATATACTTCCCCCCCCCTCCATACACAACCAGACTAACTCAGCAATCATAGAATCATAGAATCACAAGGTTGGAAACGAACTGCAAGATCATCTAGTCCAACCATCCTCCCATTACCACTGCTACCACAACCCACTCAACCACATCTCGTAGCTCCTCATCCAGACGCCTCTTGAACACTGCCAGGGACGGCGACTCCATCACCTCCCTGGGCAGCCATTCCAGTGCCTGACCACCCTTTGAGAGAAATATAATAATGTAATAACTGCACACAACAGACATGGAATAGACAAACTCAAAATGTCACATCAGCCATGTCACATCCTCAGTTTCTGCTAATCTGCGTACATGAAAAATAGCCAGTTTGGTGAGTGTGTCATCCTTTTAAACTTACTGTACTTACTTACTTCTATCTTATCAATAACTGGATACTTCAGTTTCTACATACATACAGTTGTATGATAATATGGCACCATGTTTTTCCATGTAGGTACTTCAGACCTGAATACAAACAAGATTCATGGAAGAGGAAATATCTTGAAAACAGTTCTGTCATCACCATCAGAAAGGATTATTGACAAGCCTTATTCATTATCCATTCTATGCCTATGACTCTTACGGATTTGAGAACACCATGCATTAGCCACAAAGACCTTTGCAGAGACATAGCCTTCTGCCTTTCTTACAGTTTATGTTGCCCTCTTCTACAGCTCCTGGTTGGAGCCCAGTGCATCTGTTCTGCCAAGAACAGTACCCCCCCAAAGGTAAAGCTTTCCCTAGTCAATCATCTCTTTGAGCCCAGTACGTCTGCAGTCCTGCCACGCTCCCGTGTTCCAGTTTCTTCACCACCTTTTCTGACCTTTGAACAAAGCAACTGTGTCTGTTCTGCATTTGTATGCTGAAACACGTGCAAACCCTTGGCCTTCTGTTCTGATATACAAAATCACCTGTACAACACTGAATTTTTTCTTTCCAGTTATTTACATATAATTAGCTTTACAATCCTGATTGTTAAGGCTCTGACTATCTGGCTCCTTCTCCAGCCATATTTCTCTTCAATGGCTACAGTTACCTTTTTCCCAGATGTAGGTAGGTGATCATGCTATTCAACTCTGTCCAAAACTGCATTAGCTAATATGGTGTCCATTTCTTCTTGCTCTTTCTGCTACAATAGAACTCAAATGGTTTAGTAGCTATTATTAGATGACCACTTTACATTTCCATCTATTCAAACTTCTGTGTCTTTTCATCAATTTCCTGACTTACTGAGCCTCAGAAAAAAGTGAAAAAGAAAAGAAGAGAAAAAGAGTAAAGAGTACGGGTTATATCTCCTTTCTTGAGCAAAAATATTGTAACCCTAACCCTAGGCCTAACCTTAACCTTGTGCTGCACAAGTCATTGGCTGCAGGATGAGTTCAGCCATCTCACTGCGAGGAGAGAAGCCTGCAGGCATCTTAAACTGGGGCTGGGGATTTCATCACCAGTGTGGCCATGGCTTTACATAAAAGTGAAGCAACAAGTTTGCATGAGAACATCCATTATGAATAGAGTTGTTTTCTTCTAAGGAAAATGTAACATGGCAAGAAAAGGAGAGCTCTTCTCCACGGACAGGATCTGCTCTGTGCAGTACACTGTGAGAAAATCTAGCTGGGCTCTGTCTGATGCTGTGCAAACATGAGGCGCCTGTCATCTGAAGGAACAGAAGATGTACCGACCCCCATACTCCCCTCTCTATTCTGTTTTATTAAAGCAGCTATCTTATTAAGCCATTTGTTGTCACGCCTTTCTTACTGAGGTACAGAAAGAATGTTGCACCATCTCTTTCTGTTCACTTTTCTTGACCACTGCAGATGCAAAACACTCTGTGAGTCCCACCCTCCGCAAATCCTAGCCCACTTTTTCAATCCTTTTTCTTCTTAAAATATCACTTACCAGTCTTAGATTAGGTTTCCAAGTTGTCATCTTCTGTACATTATGAGATACTCCGTTGTTTTATATAACTCAATATTTTGAAGTAATTAGTGTCTTTATATGACTACTTTTTGTGTCTATCATATTTCAAAAGGAGGTTTTATGTAAGTTTGCATTTTAGGAAGACTGAAAACTCATTTTTTTCACAAAAATCCATTAAAACATTTCCTTCAATATGAAAGATGAGTCATTTTTAAATATTGTTTCATTCTGTAACATGACTTGGGAAGTAATCAGCTACAACAATATACTGACTGTTACAGTCTACTTTCAGCTGGAATGACTTTCAGCGATTTTGAATACACTTGTCTCCTGCTGAAGCCAAATGGAGCTTCAAATGTTCAGATCCTCGGAAAGTCAGGCCTCTTCTAAGCACAAGGATTTATTTTTTCCTTGCTACTTCCATTTGTACAGGGTACAGCCACATTTTTAAACATACGCTGCAGATTTTCTAGTGATTAATTCCCTGACCACAGTATATCCTCAGGTCATATGCTTGTGTCACTGACTAGATCTGAAGTGGCAGTACAAGGGTGGCAAGTAATAGAAATATCTGGCACTGTTCGGAATCCACAAATAATAAAAATAAAAAGTTTAACGTTAGTGGTTCGAAAGCATGAGAAAACATGTTAAAATGTAAAGGATTCTCAGGTATTGGGTACAGGACAGCCTGTCCCCAAAAAACCTTAACCCCAGGACTGAATACTCTTTAACTGTTTATAATGACTGAGCTGGGAATTGTTATTAAAACTCTAATGCTTCTGGAGTTGTCTCATAATCCCACCTGGGAAATTGTAACGTAGATGGACTTGATAGTTATTTGTTTATCTCATTGGAAATTTATTATCTTGATATCTTATCTCGATGTACCACACTGGTGCTGGTAAAACGTGCGGAAAAAAAACCCTCTGAGAAATATTTATTCCAATTTTTCCTTCAAATTTAGAGCAAAATGCTACAATGTCTAAAGAGATGAGTATGGAATACATGGCTCAATTCTGTTTACTTTTTTAATGAACCAAACTTTCAACTATTATTTCCCTGAAGACAGAGATATGATTGATGTCAGTCATTCTCAGACTGGATGTAGAGCTTCAAATATCTCCTTGGCTTCTTCTGACAGTGAAACTTACCTGATAAATGGACCTCGCTACAACATACCAAAAAATGCTGCAGAAACTCACTACCACAAGCATTGTGTCTGTGCTGTCATGATATAAAAAAGGAATTAAGAGAACTCTGCACTGATAATACGAGTATAGAAGCACCAAACTTCAGCAATCATTAGTTAAGAAAAAATTCAGTTTTCGTTTGAGCTTGGATTGGAAGCTGGATGACAGAAGCAGTTATGACAGCAGGAAGGGAAGCTGTCAAAGGAACACCAGTGCGTAATGAGAGAAGGCATTTCAGAAAATAGAATATGGCTCCATTTCTGCTTGTCAGGATTCATCGAGGCCAAATGGCTGTGAATTCACTGCTCAAAATGGACAGCGTACATTGATCACTAGTAGCATCCAGCCATTCTCTAGAACCACAAATCCACCTCAAAAAGCAATGCATGCCCAAGCACTTCCAGAGTGCAGTGCCTGCTCGCATAACCCAGCATAACCCTTGCATAACTCTCATGGTAATTAATGTGATTGTCAAGCATTTACCCATACTGGTCTATGGGCCCATTTATTGTGGAAAATGTTGTTTACTATCAAAACCTGATTCCTTCCATTTTTTACAGCTAAGAAAGGAGTAAGTGCTTCCTTCCTTTCTGTGGCTTGCAAAATTCATGAGTCCATTGGAGTAAATTCATTACTGTGAAAATAGGATAACATGAGAAGAAATACATGGAACACTTCTTAAATCTAAATAGCTATAGGTTGCTATATATGTAAGGAAAACATCATTTCATTTAAATATAATGTAAATGCAATTTAGTTTTACGTTATGTCTTTCAAGCAGGAATGAAGAAAACACGTGTTTTTAGTTTTTACTTCTACCATCGTTTGTAACACCTGTCTCTAGTGGAATCAGAGCTGGAGATTGTTGGAAACAGCATGCCTACAAACAAATGTATAGAACACTTGCTTCTGGAAGGAAACCTCTGAGGCTAATTGGTCCACTGTACCGAATAACATTTTATAGACACAACACAAGGTGCATGTCCTGCATGTCATGCACTGTTACAAGGTACTTTCTTTCCCAGATCTAATATACAGACCTGAAAAAGCTCTTGCCTTACCTAAAATTGTGTACAATCTGAGTCCTGCAACAAAACCTACTGATATACAGAGTAAAACTCCTGCTGATTTTGATGTAGATCAAACTCTAAGATTTACTTTGTGCTTTGTGTCCATCATGAGAGAGTAGCGAGGAAGTCTGCAAGGAGTCTCTCTCCCTCTGCATGAGGTCTGATCTGCACTTAGACACTCACGTAATGTTTCAATGTTGGCTCTATCCCTGTTAGTTCAGTGCTACCACAGAGCCTCAGAAAGATCTCCACTCTAGGTCATCCAAAGATTTTTCCAAACTGCAAAGTCTGAGTGAAGATGTGGCTAGTTGTCATCAGTTTCATCAGACATAAGCAAACAACTGTGATGTTATTCTGTTTATTTATTTATTTATTGAGGAGAGGAATACTTGAAGTTGATTGTTTTGGATTTGGAATCATTTTGAAGAACAAAAAGAGGGGCTCAAGACGCAGTGCTAGAAATGAATAATAAACCATAAATGATTTAAAGTTAAGAAAAGAACCGGCTGGAAGTCGACACATATCTTCTAACAAGATTACTGCTGGTCGGAAAAATCACCGAAGCTCCCCATAGGCTGGTCCTAGAAACAGTGACACAATTCAGCATGAAGAGAGATACAGTGATGTGTGACTTCCATCTCTTCACAGGATTTGGCACTCTACAATCCAAGGCTCAGTTCTGATACAGCCTGGCCCTGACACCTTGGCTTAGGTTGCTGAGGAAACTGTGAAACTGTGAGAAAGAGCACAGAGATGGTATCTAGAACAGAGCCAGGCTACATAAGGAACGTAAAATTGCAAACGCAGGGGGTCAGAGGTTATTAGCAGCTTGACAAGGAAAGTTCAAAAGGGAAAACATCAACAATAAAATATTAAGGAAAAAAATCAGGGAGCCAGAAAACAGCTACTCACCACCATTGAGGATGCACTCCAGGGGGCAGTGGAGTTCAACCCTTCCCATGTGACTAATGACTGCTGGGCAGCAAAGGCTCTGCAGTGAGTGTTAGCTACCAAGTACCTCTTCTGTACATAGGTTGTTCTGAAAGTAATGCCTCCTCTTTATTTGCATTGAAACTACAACAGATACAAAGAGCACAATAGCACTCTGATAAAGTCACAGCTACAAAACACTCTTTTTTAATATAGTCACCACTAGCTATGTGTTTTCACTAGCAGTGAACTGTGTGTCACACTCAAAAACTTCTGGCCCAGCAGAGGTGACCTACTGTCACTGTAACCACTGCTGAGCCACATCACCCACTGCCTTACTGTGCTCACATCCGCTGCTCAGTCTCCACAAACGTGGCCAGTGGGTGCCATTTTTTTCCTATGGAGGAATTCAGTGACACACCCTTGCTCCATAAGCACTTCCACATCAGATGCCATTTTGACAGACTGCCCCTCTGCTGCCATCTGTTGCACGGCACCAACATGTAATTGAATATTGGTGGGAGGTTTCATTCCCTATTGCCTTACCACCACCATCTGCCTCTGACATCATGGGCCAGCATAATTACATAGAAGGCATTACTTTCGGAGTAACCCTCATACACTGCATATATCTTATTTGCAGAGATTCTTTTCATGTAGAGGAAAAGTGCCTGAATAAAGAGCTCTGGAAAATTACAACTGACATAAAGAAAATGAACAATAAAAGAAAATACAGGTTAAGAAATAGGCACAACCGAAAACAAAGTAAATAAAATATGACCCTGAATGTTGATGGATGTGGCTACAGTCTATTTAGTGAAAGCTACCAAGATTATTGTGACTCCCTGCAGTGCAAGTTCTCTGTAATACATGATATTTATTTAAAACTGGGTATGCTCTATCAGGAGGTGGATTTTTGATGAGCAACAATAATATCAAAATCAGCATTGCATGAATTGTTAATCTGACTTTAGCTGTGTCTGATCTGCAGTTGCAGGCTGACATCATTGAAGCTCATACTTTCTTAAGTAACTACCCTTAGTGTCAGTGTAACCACAGCAAAGAGCTTTTTTGCTAGCAAAAGTGGACTAATTCTGCTTATTTCTGTAAGCTGAATGCCAGGGTATTGTGCTTAAATGAAGCCTGGCCTGCATTGGTATGCCAACAGTGCAGATGAAGCATTTTTACTAAGATCACCAAAAGGAGTCACCTGAAATAAACCACAGAATGTAGCTGAGAACGCTGCTGTCCAACAGAAGGTCTACAGGAAAGGTACTTGAGATGCTGCTGGAACACTGCAGAAAATGACAGAAGGAGGGAGTGCCATGGTAGCAAAGATCAGACACCACATCCTGCCCAAACTTATGGCAGAGGAAGGAGTCGTGCCCCACAGGCTTTCAGCAGCTTTCCTGTGAAGAGTGAGTATTAAGTCAGGGTAAATCTTGGACTGTACTCTTAAAAGGCTTCATGGGAACATAGTATCAAGAAGAATATAATAATGATCAACAAATCAGTACAAAAAGAAACCACAGAAAGGTGAAGAACAGATGAAACTTGGAGAAAAGATAGGATCACTGCTGAAGCCAGGTTATTTGAATCTGACCCACGCAGCATGATTTCTTTAAAACAAAAAAGTTTTTCTTCATTTTTAACAACTGCCCATTTCCCCTTCACCATTAAGCTAATTGCATTGAGTCGGTACAGTTTTTAGCCACAGTTTTTACTTCCACCTTAGACCTGGGTCTGGCTTAATTTCTCCTAGGGCTCTGTCCTTTTTCTCACTGACCAATCAGCCAGCCCTCTCTAGCACTGCTCTGTCAAATTCCCATGTTTTCATTTAGTACTTTCTCACATCTTGTAGGTTACAACCTTCTGACCTCTTTAGCTGGTTGGAAGAATGATGAAATATTCTGGAAACAGTAAATGAACTGTTTTGTTGATAATCCGTATCTGGCACTTTTTACTGAGGGAAATGAATTAATAATAGCACTGGTTTTTCTGTAAAACAAACCTGAGAAAATAGTTTAATTTTCTTTGCAGGCGGTCAGGAAGAAATACAATCATTTAGATTTGGGTTCTCAGAAAATAAGGAGAAGTTTTTGAGAGGGACTGTATTTTGTGTTTTTCTCTCTCCCACTGTTTTCTCTTACTCTGCACTCATCGTTTCAACTCATTCTAAGCTGTCACTTAGCATTTTTCCTCTCTGGAATGACAGCAGGGCATGTTGCTTACACTGGCTAGACAAATGCCTACCCCAGAGAGTGAGCATATCAGCTTCTGGACTGCACAGCCTGTACCAACATGGTATGTGTCCTTGACATTAGATCTTTGGCATTAATGTATGTAGGTGACAAGCTTGTTAGCAAGTCAGATGGTGCAGAAGTTATGCAATTCAAGTAACAGCCAAAGAGCTAATTTTACCCCAGGAAAATAAACAATTTCATTCCAGTTACTGTATAGATAGATGACAGATAATTAAAATGAAATAAATTCATTGCACTGATATTTAAATGGTTTAAATGTGCCTATAAGTTCAGGAATACTGAAACGTACTCACAGTTTAGTCCAATTATAATACACATATCTATTAAACAAGAGCCCAGTTATTACCAGTAAAGCACCAGCTAAAATTAAAGTTTTATTGTGGGAGGAGGTAAACTGTATTTGTGATGCTTGATTGACCTATAGCAGCTCTGGAGGAACATTTTGCAGAGCTGAAACTTTGAAAATATGCAGTTAACTTCCTTCAGCAGCATACAAGTCACCAAGAATGAGGTCTCTTTCCTTCCACATTCTTGTTCTTGTTCAAACTGAAAAGGCAGCTGCATTAATTCCATCCTAAATTGTCAACTCGTAGGTCCATTATACTATGAAATCATGGGTCCTCGTTCTATACTTTCACTCCTGCTAGGTTCATCCAGTGCTAGCTTAGCAATACCTTAGCCAATTCTTAAAATTCACAAAAGAAAGGAAGAAGACAACTGCTTGAACCTAATCTATGTGCTGTGGTTGACATGCTGGAGAGAAGAGATGCCATCCAGAGGGATCTGGACAAGCTTCAGAAGTAGGCCAGTGCGAACAGTATGAAGTTCAATGAAGCCAAGTGCAAGGTATCAGGGCCAAGAATCAGGGCAATCTCAAGCACAAATACATACTGAATGAAGATTGGATTCAGAGCAGCCCTGAATGACTTTGTAGGTGTTGGTAGATGAATCAGCAGTGTGCACTTGCAGCCCAGAAAAACAACTATGTCATGGGCCGCATCAAAAGAAGTGTAGCTAGCGTGTCAAGGGAAGTGATTGTCTCCCCTCTACTGTGTTCTCATGAGACCCCACCTGGAGCACTGTGTTCAACTCTGGGGCCCTCAGCACAAGAAGAACATGAACCTGTTGGAGTGGATCCAGAGGAGGCCATGAGGATGACCAGAGAGGTGGAGAACCTCTCCTATGAAAACAGGCTGAGAGACCTGAAGTTCTTCAGCCTGGAGAAGAAAAGGCTCTGGAGATACCGTACAGCTGCCTTCCATTATCTGAGAGAATGCCCACAAGAAAGATAGTGTGTGACACTTTATCAGGGAGTGTGGTGATAGGACAAGGGATAATGGTTGTAAAGTAAAAAAAAAAAAGATAAGTTTAGCTTAGACATTAGGAAGAAACGCTTCACTAAGATGGTGGTGAGGCAATGGCACAGGATGCCCAGAGAAGCTGTGGATACCCCATCAGGAAGTGTTCAAGGCCAGGCTGGACAAGGTCCTCAGCATCCTGATCTGGTGGGAGGTATCGTTGTCCAAGGCAGGGGGTTGGAACTACATGATCTTTCAGATTCCCTTCAACCCTAACCATTGTATGATTCTATGGTATCATCCGGAGCTCTTCTAAGGGGTTGTTTTGACAAAGTACAAGTGATTATGAAAGATATAAAAGAATTTAAAGAATTCAAACCTACAGTTAGAATAAGTTTAGATCAGTAGTAATTCCAATTCAGTGGCTTTACTGTTGATTCATACAGTTTGAATACATAGATTTAAGGTGACCTACCATCAATTTAGTTTCAGATACCTCACTTAGGTAGGGTCCTGAAGGTGTATCCATCAAATTCATCACTATACCCACTAACAAAGTAGATATCTCTGCAGCTGTATTTGACTTGTAAATTTTATAGTCCATAGAGGAGAAGCAGATTCTTCTGGATTGTGACACCACTTTTTTTTTTTCTTTTTTTTTTCTTTTTTTTTTTTTTAAGTTTCACTTCAAAGACAAGGAAAACACACTGTAACAGAAACAGAGATTCACAGAATGCTCAAGACTCAAGAAGGGACCTCAGGAGGTCCAGGCCCTCCTGTGCAAGTGGGGACACTCAGAGCAGGTTACCCAGGACCACATTCAGGCAGCTTTTGAACATCTCTAGGGAGGGAGACTGCACAATGTATCTTGGTAAACTGTGCCAGTGCTCCATCACCTGCATGGCACAGAAGTGCTTCCTGGTGTTCAGATGGAACCTCCTGTATTCCACTTTGTGCCCACTGTCTCTTGCCCTGGCACTGGCAACCACCAAAAATAAAAAAAGCCTGGCTTCTTCCTTTTTGTATCTTCCTTCAGGTATTTGTACGCATGGAGGAGACTCTCCGTAGCCTCCTCTTCTTCAGGCTCAACAGTCATTTGACCTGCTGGTGATACTTTGCCTAATGCAGCTCAGAATACTGTTAGCCTTCTTAACAGCAAATGCACATTCCTGGCTTGTGTTCAGTTTGGTGTTCAGTTTGGTGTTCACCAGGACTCCTAGGTCCTTTTAACCTGCCCAAGCTAACTGCCAGTTATGGAATACATGAACAGAGCATCTTCAGACCTCAGAGAAGGTAAGGTTCAGATTTCAAAGTGCAAAGATTTGGCAGAGTTCTCATGTTTTCCCAGTTGATTCTCCCCTCCCAAGGCTCAGGTTGCCTGTCAGCTTTCAGGCAGGATAAGATCCATTTAAAGACTGTGACACTGCAATGTCAGAAAAATCACAGAATCTACTTGAATCCAAAATTTTTAATTACATTTGGCATTCCCATGCATATTGCTGTCACTTTGCTACCACTGATGGCAATAGGCTGGGGAGTGCCCAGCATAATTAAAAACTTTCGTTTCTAATATATTCCATGACTTTTATGTATCTTTGAACCTTAGGACTGCTGTAGTGAGTAAAGTGGAATGGAAGCTAAAGGAGTCTGACACCTCAAGAACCACTTACGAATTAAGATCCAGCTCAGGTACTGCCAAGAAATGAGTGCCAAAACAAAGCATCAGCAATCGGCTTACTTGAAACTCCTACCCCTCTATGGAGCCTGAGTCTCTTTTAGGAGTGGCTTCTTAATTCATCATATCTACTTTTGAAATGAAAAATTGGAGGAGAGGTAACAGCATTGGTGCTGCTGTCAACATCTCTCAGAATTTCACACAGAAAGTGAAAAATGCATTTTAGGCTCTCTTTCAGGCTGAGACATTTCAAACTTCCAAGGAAGGCAGGAGCAATAACATATGATGAGCTCATTTGGATAAAATTTCCATTCATATCTCCTGTAAAGGAGTGCCAGTATAAAACTAAGACAAGAGTGTATGGGAACTGCTGAGTCACGGCCTGAACCTCTGATTAATCACCTGAGGCGAGCCATGAGTCAGCCAGAGGAGCACAGGTGAAGGCAATTCACCTGTGCTGCTGGAAGGGGTGGAGCCAGGCTCCACCCCTCCTAGACCTATTTAAGAGCTGGCTACCAGAGGGGAAGGATCTCTTCTGGAGATCCCCTCTCTTGGTGTCTTCTGGTGAGCTCAGCCAAAGGGTAAGCTCTTCCGCTTATTCTCTTTGTGATCATTGTCTACCTTGCTTGATTATATTGTGATTACAACATCTTGATATCTGTTGATTAAACAACTATATTGCGATTATAGCATCTTGATTATACACAAGAGCCATGTGATCAGAAGTTGAGTAAGGAAGGAAGATGCTAGCACTGGCACTTGCTGTTTGGGTATCATTTGGGACACGGTAGGAATGAGTGTCCCTGCGTCCTACTTCCAGAGGTTGTGCAGCTGACAGATGAAAAACTGACATGATCCAGCATGCAGAGGCTCAAAAATGTCATGAATGTCATGAGTTACTTCATTCAAGAGAGAACTTATCACCAATGAAGGCTCCTAAGGTTCTCCTAGATTAGCTTCAGTAAAACCTCTTCCAAACATATACTGAAGCATTCAATACCTCCACCACCTTAAAAATAGCAGCTTGTCGATCTTCTAGAAAACAGAATTACTCTCTGAACAAAGCTTCAAATCCTGAGAAAGCACATTGAATTTGGTGTCAGACACTGATTTTTTTTGAAGTAGAATTTCTTCCTGCAACACAGGACACCTAAAGGAGAGTTCACTTCTGGTTGCCAAAAGTGAGTGATAACACTAGCACTAATCTGATCCCTTACTGAAGTAATTTATCAGAGAGATGGTCAAATGTTGCAAGGTCAAATGGCCTTATAGCACTCACAAATTCTTCTTACAATGAATCAGGGAAAATGACAAGTTAGAATGACAGTGCAACACATGTCTGCTGTCCTGTAATGTGACCTTCAGGTAGTAAAATTTGAGACCGTCTTTCCTTCAATATCCAGTCCAGACCAAAGGTAAAAGATAAAGCTGCACACTTTTCCTGTAGCATTTCTATGATAATGATTCAGAGAACTTCTGATATCACACAATCATCCCATGAGGGAATCTTACTGCTTAGTATGAATAATGGCATTAATTCAGTAGCCCGGGCTGATTTCCTGATGTAGAAGAAACACTGACAATACAAGGTATTGTATTGGCAATGTCTTTCAGACATCTTCTATTAATCTTCAGAACACCAGCATGTTGCAAAGTAATTTCATTTGTTCATTAGGCTGAGCTACAATATGCCTTCCTCAAACATCAGCCTTTCCACGTGCTTGCAGTCCACGTTTTCTACTGAACTTCTATTGCAATTTTGTGAGTTTATCAAGCAGGTTCGCAAGATGAGAATGCTTTTTATATTTCAAACCTTTGTAAATTTTCTTAGACTTTGCTTTTAACAGCATGTGTTACAAGATGTGAAGAGTGTTTGCCAAACTCTGACTTACAGCTTTTGTGTTTGCCACGGCTAACTCTATTTAGCTAACAAAGGATTTAGCTTTCTCTATCACTTCCTATGATGCAAGTAGTAACTGTTCTTTGATAAGAAGTATAATTATACCCAACAACATAAATGCAGTATTTTCATTGCTGCTTTCACTCTGACAAATAACAGATACCTTACAGAAAGTGCTTTTTTTTTTTTTTTTTTTCCTTCATAGAAATCAGTTCAGTGGTTAGTTTAAAGCATCAGTAGTTTTTAGTTACAATATTCAGATTAAAGACTAAAAAACTTCTTCCATTGCATGAGGCCTGTAACATATTCATCTTTGAAAGGAAAGAGTGTGAAATGTATGCTGGTCTCTTTTACAATAATGGTGCATGGACAACACACCTCACACATTGCAGATTTTTTTGACATTCATATTGGAATTTTGTTTTCAAAGACTTTTATACAAAGGCAAAAAAAAAAAAAAAAAAATTAAAAAATTGAAGGCTTACTTAGGCTTTGCAAATGAAACACAGGCAGATTCAAAGATTGTTGATAACTCTCTGTACAACAAAAAACAAAAAGCAAACTATCTTTATTAGTCAGATTATTAAACAAAGCAAAGCGAGTGCCTGAGCAGTGACAGGTCCAAAGGCACTGCATCTTCACAGTGGCCATGGCTCCCTCCTCTCTTTCTCAGCTTTGGTGGTCCCTCTTCCATTATCTAACACATGAGCTTTTTCATCACATACAGCAACACTCATATCTTTTTCATTGTAGTCTTTCTCATCTCTAAAATCACTCCACACACCCAAATCACAGACTAGATTTACCAGTGGGATGTGCAAAGCACTCTGTGGAGCCAGAGCTACACATTAGGCAGGATATGGCCCTGATCTTGCTGTCTGTTAAGCCTTACACACCACAGTTGCATCAAGATTCAAACACTTCAAAGCTTTCTTCTTCAAACTCTTGCAACACACATGAAGCATCCTCAGCAGTGGGTTGGTTGTCAAGCTGCACAGTTCCCTTTTCTCATCTTTTTCATACAAGGAAATCATTTACATCAGAGGCTTGAGGTCTGACTCATTTATCTGAGTGTAGAACCTAACATCATTAAAGGTACATTTTGATGTGGCACCTCACTTCCCATTGTCATTTCAGAAGAGCACAAGATCTCCACAGATGGCCTAGAAATGAAACGGTATCTTGACTGGCCATAAATAGCCATGTTTAAGCAGCCAAACACAGCCTTTCACTTAAGAGCACTCATTTTGAGACTGACTTCTAAATTTAGATGTCCACATGTGTATGTGCCTGCCTAAGGTTGAATCATCGCCAGCAGAGAGTTGCCTACTAGTCAGTGCAACCCATAGTTCAGTTCACTTAACCTGTCTTTGGGGACAGCATAATAGCTTAAAAGAGTGTCTAGTGCCATAAGAAATACCCTTAGTTGCCCAAGATGTCTGCATGGGACTGCCAGTATGCCACAGGATTTAACAGAGGTATGTGCATCGTGGGAGGGAAAAGCTGGAAGCCATATATATTCCAACCACATTTCGGTTAAAAGATGTCTGAAGTGAAAATGTACTTTGGTGCTTGAATGTCAAGTTTGTAATCCAAATTCATTCCCAATTAATTCCTTTTTGTTTGTTTGTTTCTCTATATTCTCTTTGTAACTCTTCCTTTATTTGCATGGTGAAACTGCCAGATATAAACAAAGTTTCATTCCTTTGTTAAAAGGAAAAAACAAATGTCTTGCCTGTAATTCTCTCCTTCTTTCTCTTTCTCCTCCTATCCCCAGTTCTGCCTTATTTAATAGAGCAGAGGGATGATTTCTCCAATATATCCTCCGTTCCTGTGGCACAGAAAGCATAGATTTACAGCATTCTCTCCACCTGCTAGTCCACTCTGTCTTGCCCTTTGCTGTGTCTTCATGCTGACTTGGTCTGGTTGCTTTATTCTGATGTGATAGACAGTGGCTGAATACTGAAATCACCTGGGAGTTCTTTGCTCATGTCCCACTTGGAAATACTGGAAAAAAAAAAATCAGCTCTAAAACCACCACGTGGGGAGGATTTTTTTTGGTTCAACTTAAACTTCTCATAGACATGTAAATAAGCTGAAGCAAAGCAAAAGTACTGCAAAAAGTACAAGGAACGTTTTCTTTCTTAAAACATTCAGGTGCATACTGACGTGTTTTGTAAGAGTCTCTGTATTAAGGAACTCTGACAGAAAGTGTGCAGTGGGAAGGCATGCTTCTAAACCACAGATTGGAAGGGGAGCGTGATCACGCAGGTAGGACCAGATATAAGTAACACCATGCCTGTTCTACTGACAAAATCTTTCATTTTCCTATTTAAGGGTCAGAACCTTACAACATTAATGAGATAAGGAGATACTGTCATCTCCTCTTCGCAAATAGTGATTATAGGTTATTACCAAATAGGATTACTGCTTTCTTTATGGAGCAGTATGTGCTTAGCATTCCTGAAAGGCAACTGCCACTGACAAGTTTCATGGAATCATAGAATCACAGAATCATAGAATGGCTTGGGTTCGAAGGAACCTCAAGGATCATGAAGCTCCAACCCCCCTGCTGCATGCAGGGCCACCAGCCTCCACATTTAATACTAGACCAGGTTGCCCAGGGCCCCATCCAACCTGGTCTTGAACACCTGCAGGGACGGAGCATCCACAACCTCTCTGGGCAGCCTGTTCCAGCAGCTCACCACTCTCATAGTGAAGAACTTCCGCCTGACATCCAACCTAAATCTTCCCTCCCTTAACTTAAAACCATTTCTTCTTCTCCTACCATTATCTACCCTTGTAAAGAGTTGATTCCCTTCCTGTTTGTAGGCTCCCTTTAGGTACTGGAAGGCTGCAATGAGGTCACCCCACAGCCTTCTTTTCTCCAGGCTGAACAAGCCCAGCTCCCTCAGCCTGTCTTCATAAGAGAGATGCTCCATTCACCTTTGTGGCCCTCCTCTGGACCCCCTTGAATAGCTCCTTGTCTTTCTTGTACTGGGGACCCCAATGCTTGTCCTTTGTGCAGGGTAACTGTCCAAATTTTTAGGAACCAAAACATAACCCACAAAGTCTGAGCCTAAGCTCTTGGTGGTCGAGCAACTCTGGATATCCCAAATTTTTGCCTGACAGTTACAAGCAAAACCATTTACTTCACTTCTAGTCAACGCTGCTGTTCCTTGGATTGTTTAAGAATCCACATTCTGATGGAGCTTGCCGTTACATTCTAATCCTCAAGTGTATTTAATGACTCCAAGTGCTCAGTATGTTGTACTGTTTAGCACACCAGTGCTGTGGTGCTGGCAGTGAGGGCTGCAGGGCGGCCTGTGTGAGTGGAACCCCATAGTGCAGAGCAAAGCAGCTCCAGCTGTTCCAACAGGGCCCCGCCACTGCCACAGCTGAGCACTCCGGGAGAGCAGCATTCAGAGAGGGAACAACTCTTAACTCTAATCCGCCATTGCTTACTTTGCCATTTTAAAGAGATTAATGCCTTTGAGAATCCATTTAAGTTAAAATTTAGGGAAATTATTTGCAGTGGGGAAAATGGTTATTGACAGAATGATCACAAAAAAAAAAATAGGAAGGCAGACCAGCAATCTGTTGAACTATGTGCCTTTTAATCTGTAATGCAGAGGAAAATATCTGAGAAGACTTCAGAGACTACAGGTGCCATCACACAGCATTTCATCGTGATCTAACCAGCATGAAACCGTAAGTTTGTATATTTGTACCTGTGACTCCTGCCATCTGCCCCTGAGATCAGGCTGGAGCATTATGTGCTGGCGTTGCATATCACATTATGAAGCATTACAGACAGTGACCTTCAGTCTTCAGGGGCCACACTTTGGTTATTAAAGATGAAAGAGGAAGCAGCCTTTTCCTTTTGATTCCTGGCATAAGATCTGCACTCTATGCAAGGGATTAATATTATTTTTTTAAACCATTTTTATAGCTGCTATGTATACGTTATGTTGGCTTAGCAAAATCATTTTATTTAAAAAGACCTGAATCATGCATCCAAACTATGTTGAAAGAGCAAATTTAAAAGTAACTGTAAGCTGAATGTAACAATCTTTTATGCTAGGGTAAGTAAATAATAACTTTACCACCAAGGCTTCCTTGGAAATCTATTAAAATATGTAACTGTCATTCTATTGCTTCCTCCTCCACATCTGAGCCAAGAAGCAATCACTGCCTTAGCCAACTCATCATGCCTTCTCTAAGGAAGGATGTTTCTTCCTTCTGAAAATGGGAAAGCAAGATTACAAATATAAACACTTTATTTTTATTGACACTTCTTTTCTATCAAATGTTTTCTTCAAATATTAGTGGAATAAAATTTCTTCCACTGCTGAGGCCAGAAGGAATTGGTCACCTGAGATCCTCACTCTGCCAGAACTCCCACAGGCTGGTCCTTAAATTCCTTTGGAAATATCTGTATGTCGAAACTCCCTGCTGTGAAGAGACAGCCAAGTTAGCTCACATGCGGGAGACATGATTAAACATTAGTTTTTACAGTACTGTGCATGGGATATTTAATGCTCATTAATAACAGGATATATCTGCTCTGGAAGAGAACCAGGGTAGCATAGCTTCACACTTCTGCCATCCAGGCTAGCACAGATGGCTCTATGAGCCACGCTTTGGGCAACTGCATCCTGAGAATCCCTGACAGAGAGGAACATTGTTTATTTGGAAGCAGGCTTGGAGTTAGAAATCCAGCTTTTCTTTCTTCAGAAGTGGGTACCATGTATGTGTAGCATACATGTGAGACTTTTCCACAGTTCTTGTCAAAAGGGAGGTCAAAGTGTTTTCCATGGCCACACAGCAGATGACACAAGTAAGAAATAGGAGCTGGCCTTAGTGGTCTTGCTTAGACACAGTATTCATACAGAGGGGTTTAGACTCAGTAGGATCAGACTTGCTGCTCTCTAGTCCTATGGGATTTTGCCATCTCAAAGATATTCAGCAGTTAGAAGTGTTTTCTCGTTTGCACTCTTACTGATTGCTCAGATTTCCTCCTCTCATCAGAACTGCAAATTTCCACTTCCTTGAGGACTGGTAAGACTTCAGAAAAAATAGCAGGAACCATAGATAATGTTTCAGAGTTAACCTAATGGCCCTTAAGTCATTCATATTGTTCCTGCGTAGGATTTAGAAGTGGGAGTTGAGGCCAAAAGGCCTATTTTATCCCACATCGAACACTCATTGTGTTGCGAGGTAGCCTATTCCATCCATTTCATTGGTGAAAAGGAGAGCAAGTGTCCTGGCATCCTAAAAGCAGGTCTGGGCTTGTAAACAATCTTGGAAAGGGGAAATGAAATGTATGTAGAAGTTAATACCATCCAAAAGTGCTTTGTCTTCACCCACTTACTCCATAGACAGAATAGCTGGCCACTGTGAGCGAGGCAGTCAGATACTACTTTTGAAGACATGATATAAATTTTCTTCCTGCCCCTTGTTTTTATATGAGGTGGAAGAGGAGGATACTTGAGGCATACTGCCTTCGAGGGCTGCTTTTGTGGTGCTTCAGCCCACACTGCTCGTCTTGCTCAGGGCTGTGCCTTAAAGACACAGCCTAGTTCAGGGCGGGAGGAATAAACGAGTCAGCGCTCTAATCAGGCATAAGAACATCAAACTACCTGAAAGAACCATGTGGGCTTCACTGCCTGAGCTGAAGGAAATATGGAGTATGCATAAAAGTGAATTTGGTTTGCAAAAATTCTTTTAATGACAGAATATATTAAACACTGCATGGTGTTGGTCATTGCATGGGGATAATATTTCCATTATGATTTTCATCTTCACAATGTCCTTATAAACCCTCCTATACGGACTCTGCTTGCATTATTTCCAATCATTTCAGTCCTTTAGGAGAGCTCTTCAAAGAGCTTTCCATACGATATAACTGTAAATAAGGTCTGGGAACAAGCAATTCCCAACAGGCTTAAAACTGTTTTGCTCTGCCTGTCCTCCACCCCAAATCCCTTCAGAATAAGTCTATCAGAAATTGAATTCATAATGTCTTGTGGCATGAATTCTGATTTGATTTTAAAAAGTGATACCAGCTCACCTTGGCCAATGGAATAATAAGAATGCAAAAAGCTGTGGATTTCTTTGTATTATATATTGTTTTTTCTAAGATACGTAAGATGTGTCTTACTCTGAAACCATATATGCCTGTGCTTACAGATGCTGCCAGCTCTGGCTGTAGTTACATTTGGATCAGTTATCAATTGCATGACATGTCAGCTGAATGTGTCCCTGCAGGACTGCGTCCAACAAATATTGCAGAGGGGAAAAATGTGGGAAATAGCTCTGTGCAAAAAAATACTGCGGCTCTAAAACATTGCATTGAATGCAACTGATTACTGTTTTCTTTATAGAATTCACTCTGCCCATTCTGAAATGTTTACCTCATCTGTCACTTTTTTTTTTTTTAATGTAAAAAGTGAAAGAGAGACTTATTAATGGTATTTTGGATTTCTATGTCTTGTCACTGCCACGTGTTCTAACATGACTGGCAGAAACTGGCACAGTGAAACACAGATGCAGGATGCAACATGCACAAAACGAGGAAGACTCTCTTCTTTTCTCAGACCTTTTCAGAATATGTTGAGACAGATGAATTTCCAACCTATGTGTAGGCTGCATGGCATGCCAATGAACACAACTACAGTCTGAGGTATCATCATTGAAGCATTTCTTTCTGTTTCCATTTTGAAGTGTATTTATTTCTCAGTCAGTCACCACCAAATTATGCACATAGGATATGCTAGCCTGTGCTTTGCCTAAGGTTACTCTTTGCCTAAGGTCAGCCTCCAGTAGCATTTAAGTGTTTAGGATGCACATGAACACAATTTTTTTAAAGCCTATAAATTCCTTTAAGTACAGATACATTGAAGAATAACAGAACTGCAGGTGAAATTAAAAGGTAAAGAGTCTACAATAAACATGAATGGTGTATTGCAGAGTGGATCCTTTGAGGGTTCAAACGGGAAAGTGGAAAAGTGCTCTCTATAAATTTGAGATAACTAATTGAACATTTGCCTACCTATTTTAGCTTCTGCTCTGTATAAATGACTATATATTATTCATAATATTTCTTTCATTACAATTTGATCTTCTCCTCAACTCTTACTAAGTCTTGGCTTTAATTAGCCCACCTGCATCTTGTAATGTAATGGAGGCACAACTTTGAAACTCTGAATGCAAAACAGTAAGTGCAGCCTCACATGAAGAAACTTATCATGAAAAAATAATTTGACATTATTGTTCATAGCTTTACATTTCTGTAATGTGATAACTGAGAATAATTTCCTCTTGTGGTAAATCTTACAGGACACAATGTTTACTTAATACAGAATTTAATAGAACAGAAAGTGCTTGTGCAACGGGAAAAGATTAGAAGAAAGAGGTATGCAGCATGCATTTCAATGCAACCTTTCCAACACATCTATTTTAGTTGATGCAGGCCACCTGTTAACTAAATGTCTTGTGTGACCAGGCACAAGCACTGTGTGCCAGCTATGCTGTTCCACTTTGGATACTAAAGAAGAGTGATACTTGTCATTCACCCACATTATTAGCTTGACAGAACACAGCAATCCTGTTTTCTCATAGTTGTTATCTATTGCTATGAAAGAGTATGCTGTTGAATTGTCACTTGCTATTGAGAGGCATAATAGTTACTACATTTCTTGTTAAAACACTGAAGGGGTATCCAAAAGCTGTCTAAGTAAAACCTAAGCAACACATTGGGATTCATAATGATTCACCACAACAAGGATGATTCAAAAATCAGGAATTTGTTTGCAAAGATACAGCATGCATTGAAGACTGGTGAGCTCAGTCCGCATTCTGAACTAATCTTGTTCCAGCTGAATAAGCAACATGAATAACAAGGACTCGTGAATAATAACAATTCATGAACAGCATTCATTAACCATTAATCCACAAGTTGGTAAAATGTAGCAAGATCTCTTAATTGCATTTTATGTTTCTGAAAATACAGAGTTTGGCACACACACACACAAAAGAAAAAATATGAAATGATCCACCAAAATCTACATTTTGAATAGGCTTTTTCTAAAGGACAAAATCTACTCATAAAAGCTATCTCTAAAAAGTAATGTAAGTATGATAAGCAATACATTCATTTGCTAGGTTTATTTAAGAACATTTTTGTAATATAAGAATTAAATTTTGGAGCACGTAAACATGAAACAAGAAACAAAAATGTGTCAAGCCCAGGTTTTGAGGGAGCATGCTAACTGGATTGAACAAGCAGACATGGCTTATCTGAGGTAAGCGTTTTTCAGAAGCAAGTTCCATCACTGACAGATTTTATTTAGTTTTCAAGGCTAAGTTTCTTACTTCCATAACACATCATTATATGAAAGTGTGGCAATTAACTTTGAAATTTTCCTTCTGCCTTTTTTTAATTACATGAAACAAAACTATCAATATGCTATCACTCAGAAATTAGAACTGTTAATGTTTTTAAGTTTGCTTATGAAATTACTGTGTGATTACTTCACACTCTAGCAGGCGAATGTAAATATAGTCTACTGTGAATCTGCAGCTATTCAGAAACTTTGATAGAACATTGTGCAGCTATTGCAAGGCTTGAAAATGTGAAACCGTTTTCTTTACCTCTGTGCCTGAAAATTGTTTCTACAGTTAAGAATCTGGCTGAGCATTGCATGATTTTCCTCCCACTCATGCCTTCCCCCAGCCCAAAACCATTGCATTTCCTTACTGTTCCTCCTTTCAATCTGTTACAAGTTCAATAAAAGTCTGTGAGACATTGCTTTAAGCTCTTCAAATACACTTCAAGATGTGCCAAAGTTTGCCCAGACTTGGCAATTCAGAGCATCCCTACTGCCTTATGAATTGAAAAACCTGATTCAAAAATACCCCAGATACCTATTATCTGTGGATCACTGACACGATAAACCAGAATAGCTTTCAAGGAACCATTTGGGTCAGTAGCAGTGTTTTGTATATAGTACCTGGGGAATCTTTCATCCATCACTCATTCAAACAGTTCAGAACCATTCAGACTACCCATGTTTTTCTTAGGGAGAATCAAGGCAAAAAATCTGTACAACCTCATAAACTCAGCCTCCTAAAAACTCTTATAGAGGCTTCTGATTAAAATTATTGACCTGTGAATGACTAGTTTTCTGCATTAATTCATTATTTTAAACATGGGCCTGTCATGGTGCTGGCCCTTACTCCACTCTGGCATTACCTGGAGATCAAAGAACTGTGTCAGCTTCCAGCAGGTTAATCAGAGTGTGTAGCTAAAAGATGAACAGGGTTTTTGTGTCCACTATTTCTCATCCACAAGAGCACTAAAGATAGTGCCATAAATAACAGCAGGACATGGGAATAATAACAAGCCATCACTGACCTGCTGTCTCTAACTTCCCTGTAGTGCTCCTCCAAGTTCTAAGCATGTGTAATGGAGGTCTGTCCTGATCTAGTGTGGGCATTTAACCTGGAATCCAGCTTCACAGAAAACAGGACACTATGTCCCATAGGACACTGGGCTCTACTGAACATGGCCCCAGCCCCCTCCTGACCAACCCTGGCCTAACCCAGGTCAATTTTTGTAAGGTCCCTGGGGGAGAGGAAGGGTTTAGGTGGGTGTGTAGATGCATGGTCATGCAGATGGCACTGTCAGGAGGAATGTGACTTCTTCCACAGTCATTTTCTCTGTGATGCTGGGCAAAAGCAAAATCTTCCTCATGTCACATACTAATCTTTTGTGTAGAGGTTATCACAAAAGACAGGAACAACACTGTCAGCCTTGGGAAGAGTCTGGAAACAGAAGAAAAAAATAAATCTATCCATAGTAGGGCACAGGATAGGGAGAGGATGATGAACTGATCTGATAAATACCCTAATTGTCTGCATATCATCGCAACAAGTGTGAAACCAAATAAGAAGAGCTGGAAATCTTTCCACATGATTAAGGAAGTGACTAAACAGTCATAGCATACATTCTGTGGAAAAGCACACAGATGACTCACTTGTCAATATTAAGGGATATAGTTTTTTCACAGAGTAAGCAAACAAAGATATGTTGCCCTGTTCACTCAGCTACTATCTCGTAGTTTGGAGACCCAGAATACGGAGAAAACTGAATAATGTGAAACAAGGTTTAATAAAGGTTGAGGAAAAAAAAAAAAAAAAAAAAAAGACTAGGAGTACAGTGATGGGGAGCAGCTGATTACAGGCAAGAGAGAATAAGTTAAGGAGGTTTTTGACTACAGAGAGTAAAATTAAGCATAAGACCTTTAGGGAAGTCTCAACTGGCTAAATGCCTAAGGAAAACAACTCAGCAGAACAGGCAGGTCTTGCTGGATGTCCTATCACATGATGCAAAACTGGCTGGACAACAGGAGGCTAACAGCTGCCAGTAGATCGCTGTCAAAAACAGAAGGGTATACTGAAGTTCTGCTGCAGTGTCTTGGCTTCAGTAGCAAACAGTATTTTCATTAAGAATCTGAAGATAAAATGAAAGAGGCTTGTTATGCTTTTTAAAAGAACTGAATTATAATTACTATTACATTTGTATAAGACAAATAAAAAAGGGTCTGCAAACAAAAAAGGCTAGCATCATTAGAGATTAAAAATTAACAAACAAGAAATAATCGATAGAAGAACAAGAAAAACTTCTCAAAAAAATTCTCAAAAAAAGCAAGTTTCTATTCTTAGCAATAACTGACTGCACAAATGCAGAAGTACATCTGATTTAGGTAGCTCTTCTTCAAAAAACGTCTCTGAGATTATAGTGGATCACAAGCTGAACATGAATGAACTTATTCCCAAGAAAAAGACAGCCAGATATGTTAGGGTTTATAATTAGAAATATGTGAAGATATGAAATAGTTCCCTTGCTCTGTCTAGCATGGATTTGGTTTCATATGGAAAATGAAATCCATTTCTGGTCACAGACTTTCAAGGAAGTCATAGCAATCTAAGCATGAAACAAAAAGTACCTAGAAAAAAATTGAAGATTGTGATTATTTAAAGGAGTAATGACTAATTTGGAAACATGGGAACAGTTTTCATGTACATTGAGGGATGGGACTGAATGCAGAAAGCAATGAAATACCCCGTCCATGATGCACAGGACAAGAAATAAATAGCTTAAACTGCAGCAGTGAATGTTCATGGTAGACGCTGAAAAACTCTTATTGACAGTGGAGGAACAATGCCCTCAAACAGATTACACAGGGAGGCTCTGAAATCTGCCAGGAAAGGTACAATACATGCTACAGATCCCATCCTGGTAGTGAGAGGTCATTTTAACATTTTTCTTATAATTAGAAACAAAGCAACCAAATGCAGCAAGGAAAAATTGTGTTTTCTAACTATTATTATTATTTTGCATAGTTTTAGAGCTCTATTTGGATTATAAAAGCAGTATTCATCAAGACAGTTTTTATTCTCTTTTCACCCATTTATGATCTGAATCTTTTTCCAAAGCATCTCTCTTCCCTTGAGGAAGAAATATTTTTAAAAACCATTACTTAGTTTAAAGATTGTGAGAGAGGTAACATATCTGGTAGCTAAGTAAGCTCTATCTTCACATGCAGGAGGGAGATTTCCTAAAAGCAATGAATAAGCATGATCAGATTCAATATCTAATTTCCCAGAAAGAGTGCAAGTATATTCTGTATCACCATAGTCTTAAAGCTGTATGTCAATATTATCACATTATCTATTGTGTATATTCTCAGTATGGTTTCCTCAGCAACTATATTTTGGGTAGCTTTGCTATGGCAACCAAAGATGATTGCTTAATTTACTGTTTCAATTAATAATCCGTGGCCTGAACCATAAAGGCAATAGTTAGATAATATAACTATGAAAGACTAAATAAACATATGCTCTATAAAGTGGAAGCCTTCTGTAAGAGTTGTTTCTCCACTATAGGAATAGTGTGTAAGGACATCACTAATTAGGCTCTGTATTTCAGTGCTAAAAATAGAAACACTGGGTCAGTTCTGTCCTTATATAGAGGAGGACACAATAGTAGGTTTTGCAACACAAGTGACAATCATCTATTATGTGAGAACCACATTATGTCAGAATCAGTTCCTTGTTTATGAAGGCAGGAGAATGAAATTCCCAGTATGCCTTTCTGTCCTGCCCCCAGTTACATGGGAACAAATTATTAAGTCAAAGGAATGTCTCTATAAAGTAGAAAGAGAATTGGGCCTCTGTCAGTTTTGCTTATCGAATTTCTAATCACACTTAGCTAGTCCACTGCTTTTGTTATACAATGGGCAATGTATGTCTCTCTAAGACTTAAAACAATGAAAAAATATTCTCAATCAAAAACATTTCAGATTTCAAGACACTGAGCATGAAAGCTGAACCCATCTCAGAGCTCACACTGTTTTCTGTAGTCAAAGTCAAATCATGCACTCTTTTGAACTACATGGTTAACATATGTAAGCTAACTTATATAAGGTCTGAAAATCAAAGTATGTACAAGTCTTAATATATGCTCTTACTGTAAGAAATCTGTCATCCTTTGGTGTGTATTGTGCTATGTCATAACTGTGTTCTTGCTGAACAGATAGCAAACACATTCAATTCATAATGAATGCATGTGAATAACTTACTCAGCTAAGTTCCAAAGATGGTACCTCATGGTAGGCCATGGAAATCCAAAGTAGAAGCATGGGAATGTAAGCAAATATGTATATAAAAAATCTTGACCCCCATTTTCTTGTCCTTTGATCCATCCACAGAAGTACCTTTCATACCAGAAACAATTTAAGATTTTGAGCTATACATGTGGTACAGTAGTATCTGAGAACACAGTTGCATAAGTAGCTGTATTATTCTCCATGTCTTTCAGTATTTTCCTGTTCGACTCTCTCAGTGCAATTAGGCAAAGATACACAATCAACAAAACCTTCTCCATGAAAACTAGAGTGTTGCATTGCGTCCTAGGTACTGACCTAAACCAGGCCAGGACCATTAAATGACTGCACGCACACACCAATATGATGAACAGCAAAACGGCGTTTATTACAGGTGAACTCTAGCTTATATAACCTATGTACTTCGTCTACGCCCCTAAGGGCACGTGCCACAATCAATCAATCAATCATAGAGCTGGGAGAGGGCCTATCGCGTCACATCCCGTGGGGGGGTCTCGCAGTCGCCTACAACACTAGAGTTCCATAGTTTTAATGATTTTTGAACCTCAGATCTCAATGGAGATACTTCAGTTAATCCATTTATTTGGAAAACTAAATAATCCTAATACTGTCACTGTCATCTAATCTTTTCTTTTTGATAGCAATGGAGCTAGCTGATGTGCTTTTCTACAGTTGGTCAATCTCTTTTTAAAGATGGTGCCAAGACCGTCATTTTCTGAGAACACAAGGATTTCTGAAGAGAACATTACCTCATGTCTAGTCCAAATGAAAGTGGAAATACAAATGAAAATCTTCATGGGCAAGTGTAGCAGCAACCAGTGAAATACAAAACCTTTCTATACATTCCATTAATGAATTCAGAAGCTTTCACTGGTTCATACAACTGTCACATTCAATGTCAAGATGATCTTTTTCTTTATAGTCAGATTTTCCTACATGCTTTAAAACCCCTTCTCTTGGATAGCAACATTATGTAACATTATAGCATCTTTTTTTTTTTCCCTGCAGATATCATCTCAAAAGTAGATACTGTTTTATATCTAATTTGTTTAATTTCATTTCATTATATTTTTCTTGAGATTTTACAAGAAAAGTTTCCTTCTATTTTAAGATAAAAACACTTCCAGCTTTACTTTGCAAATATATTTCATCTTTCGTAATAAAAAGTCTCTACCAAATTGCAAATGGTTATTTTTCACTGGAATCTCTACATAAAATGACAATTAAATCAATAATGACAAAAATAAAATGAAACTCTTCCAAGAAACATCTTAGCAGAATCAACAAAGAGAAAGAAGAGGAACAGGAAGCAGTTTAGCAACAAATGCAGCTGAAGAAGACATCCTACACATGTTTTGAAATCAGTTTAAAATATTTGTACATATTCTAGCAGTAAAAAATATTACGAAAAAAATATATTATTATTTTAAATTTCAAACTAAATAGCATAACCTCAGCTTTTAGAAGCTCTTCCAAAAGGAATGCATCACTTTAAATATAGTTTGGGACTGAGCTCCCTGCATAATGAGTATATTTGTGTTGGTTTTCACACTCTAATAATTATCAAGCAACTTGCCAATGTTAAGCTTAATTCTTGCCAAAAATCCTGTTCTTGTAGTAATCTTAAGTTCCACAGAAACATTCAAAATATGCCACAAACTATAGAATTACTTGTGAGGAAAATGGTGCAGGCACTGTTTTCATAGATAACTGCACAATTCTTTTCTTTTTGTGATCACAGTAAAGATTATAATAGTGAAAATAATGTTTTAAGTCTTCCATTTAGCAAAAAGATACAAAGTGTAATAGGTAGCAGTCAGGTAATTAAGTTGTTGAGATTAATTTCCTCATAGTAAGAAGGGAAAAACAGCAAGTGTTTTCCAGGCAACCAAAGAGATGTTGCCAGCTGAATGATGATCTCTTTCGGGCTACAAAGGACTAGACCTACTAAAGGTAAAAGATCAGGTTTAGAGAGATAATACTGAGGAAGAAGCCACAAAACAAAAAAGAGGTCACCAGCTTTCAAAGTAATTACTGGACCGAAAAAAAACCACTGAGGTGAAAGTTGAGGAGAGTAGCTTTAAATGGAGATTCATGATAGAAAATGCCAGTGCACGTTGTCTCGTGAGAATTATGAAAAAGAATAAGACTCTGACATTAGGTTCTGGACATTGGGTATTATCTTCATGATGATACATAAATATGCAAAACTCACAATTAAAATTTTGGTATGTTAAGGAGTCAGATGCTAGGAAAAAATATGTACAAGAAATAAATATAGGCTAGTAGATTTTGGTTGATTGGCTGGTTGGGTAGATTTTTGGTTGTTTTTTTGTTTGTTTGTTTTTTGGTTTTTTTTGTGTGTGTTCCCATTCGCAGTTAATGAACCACCAGAAGGAAATTCAGAGAAGCTGACATAAGTTCCAGAGGAGCGTATATAAATTTGGTGATGTTTTCTAAATTATGTAGAGAAGTGACAGGTTGCTAGTATTCAGAACTGTCTGAATTTTACAAGGGAAACTTATGCTAAGCAAGAACAAGGAAGTTTCTGTTCAGTCTGCTTGACAACACGCAACACAAGGAGTACAATGTAGAAGTTCTCAAACAAATCCTAAAAAAGTAGGGCAGTTGTGAATATTCAGAACCATACACATACAAATCTAAGAGAATTAAGGAAAACTGGAAAGGAAATGCAGAAAGTCCCGGGAAGATCAGGAGTTATGCCAAGCCAGTTTCAAATAGACATAGTTCCCATGAATAGAAGACCAGTAGGAGAAAAACTTTCAAACTTTTTCAGCTTCTAACAAACCAAAGAAACTGTATTATATATGTCTGAATTACCTATCTGGATCCACACCCTCAGCAGCTATATATTACTTCAGAATCCTAGCCTTATTATTGCTGCTTTATGAGTTCCAGGTTTAACAGCAGCAACAGAAAAGATGGAAAAAAGATTTCTGAATTGGTGGTTGCTGAAGTAAAGTCTATTTCGTGTACCCAGTCTTAACCTATTACAAACATAGTGGGACGAAATCAAGCTGTTCCATTGAGAAAATTGCTACTGAAGAAGTGTGATCCACTGAGTGGTTACAATCGCTCCTGTTACAGGATGAGGTGGCTTTTGGCCATCAAGCTCCCCAAGCTTCAGCTGCCAAAATCTGTTTTTAGGAGCACATTGTCACTCCTATACTCTACAGCTAAAAGTGTGTGTAAGACCCTGAGTGACATATTGCAGACATGCAGGCTTTTCCTTGAAGAACAAGAGCACCAAGTTTTACGGAGGCTGCATAGACATAACCATCTTCATGGACCATGAAGACTCTCCTCAGGTTGTTCGTAGTTGGCCATACCACCACCACACATCATTTACTGCAACTGAATTAAAAAGTGCCTGCTCAGCTTTGCTTCCTGCAATATCTCTGCATTCACACTCAGCAAGGCACTGACGTGAAGACATCAGTACTTTCTGGAAAAGCTGGGGAGAACTTTACACCTCTCCTTTCCTCACTCTGGTACTTTCTGTCCCCACCCCCTAAACTCCCCAGTCCCCCTTGGTCCTCTCCAGCATGGTGCAGGACAGACACAGGCAGGGGTCTACACGAGTCAGTCCATCCACCAGGCCTACATTTGTGCTAATCTGTTCATGTAAAGACATACATTAGAAAGCAGTTTTACGGCACTTGAGAATAGTGAATGTAAACTTCCACAGAAGTACAAAATATTTTTATGAGCTTATTAATGCATTCTTTGAAAAGTGACATGAAAAATGTAATTTCTAATGCTCTCTGTTCTAATATTCTTTCTTAGAAAAATAAATCCTTTTTAAATTAATTTAAAAATAAGAATAGTAGAAGAGAAAGCATGCTCACAGCATTCCCCCAAGGACAGACCTTCTAATGGACATACAAAAAGAGCAATGCAGCCATTGCAGAGAGATAAGCATGACAGATCAGCTTCTGGAGCTGTGTCTGCAGATGCTAATTCAAGAGACCTACCAGCTAACAAGGAAATACAGAGAAAGTACAAATTGTTCAGTGTGTACATTTGTTTTACTGGAACCAAATTAGAACAGTGGTAAAAGCACCTACCACCACAGAGTTATTTAGTACTTAGCGATATCTTTGATATGCAATTTGTCTTTCAAGATGACTGCAATACTATCTGAATTTTAAAATCACATAAAAGATTACCTAGGGTGGCATACCTTTACATTTCCTCTCTGGTCTGAAGTAGCAGAGCCGACAGTAATGTTCCTTGGTGTCACAGTCAGCCTGCAATCATCAAGCTGCCCACTTCCAGAGAGGCGAAAATTTACTATGTTGACATATTCCTACTGGCAGTGTCGCTGTTTCATCTCACACAGAAGGAACATACTGTCGTGTTAGGTTTTAGCAGGTCTCTGGGAAAAAAATGCACTTAGCTGGCAACTTCTATGTAGAGATGCTGCAACATCTAACCCACTTCCCTGAAGACCAACAGAAACATTTTCATTACTATTGGCAATGTAATCAGCATGGTATGGATTTTCATTATAGCGTTTCACTGTTAGTAGATTTTTAGGGAAGCTTTGAGATTAAAAACACTGTTTTACTGTTGTCTAATCTCTATCAAGAAATTAGGGACATCAATTTCAAGATCTAAGGACTAACATTTTCTCACAATCACTACCTCTTTTTCATTTGCTGACTAAAGTGAGTTTAGTGGTTGTTAACTCTGTGGAAGACATTAGCAATTTGGAATCTAAAGCCTAAGGTGCTGCTCTATCTGACTCCTTGTCTACCTGAGAGAAGTTAAATAAATTCAACCTCCTTTGTCTACATTCTGGCATCTTGCAATTGCTGCACTGTTACAAGGCAATCATCATTTACTGTTACCACATTCTTTCTTGGAAAACGTGCATCTTAGTACATCATGGGTTTTATAGTAAACAGTCTAAACAGTGTCATAATAATTGGGGAATGAATATTCTGTTCTGCTGCATACCCTGTTCACACTTGGTTGTTTTTCATAATGCTTTTCTCCAGCTCCTGAGCCAATTGTTTGTCCTGCGTTATCCTTGGTGTGACCTCTAACAGCATTTGCTTTGTGCTGCACTGTACTGCCTGCATTCTGCCTTTGGTTACTGGACAAGTCTGACTCACGGGAGCTGTAGCTGAAAGAACATATTGGCTATTAATAATACAAGGACCACACTAAAAATGGTGTACAAACATTACTGATCATTTATCTAAAGCATTTGGAAGGGCTCAAAGATCAATATTTTGAATATTAGCAAGGAATAATTATCATTATGGTGGAGGAAGAACTGCTTTTGGGATTTAGGCACCTGCCCCAGCATATCTAAGACCTGCCCCAGAGGCAGTCTGGAGACAAAAATGAGGTGTATATTAGCAATGACTGCAGAGTATTGGATCTTTTCATAGATCCGACCATAATGGGGTGAAATAGGACTTACTGAAATAATCCTGTTATGCTGGACCCTCTTTCTTACAGTACCCTCTTTCTAGCACCCTCTTTCTCACAGTGAAAATCCTTGTTAGTTCAAATATTGGTGGATGAATCTTTCCTATCAGTAATGTTTTCCACTTAGTGCAGTTCCTATTGTGCAGGCTTGTAACTACAGTAGGCTAGAATTGATTCTGTGGTACTTTTGCAAGATTATGTACAAAGATAATCTTCACTTTCAGAACAACCTATACTGAGTAAGAACATTACTTCTACCTTAAAATGCCACCTGGAGCACCCAGTCTTCGTACACTTTCTACCAGTTACATCACCTGGGATGGAATTACCATGCTCAGCATTGGAGAGCCTGTGGTAGGATGAAGACGAGAGTACATTGATTTATGGATTTCCAGCATAAAGAAACAGAGACTTAATCAGGAAATAAAACTATGATTGGTCTCTGTTTGGGTCCTGCACTACCACATACCATCAAGTCTTCTTGATAAAGCAGCAAAGACAATGAGTAATTAATGATTTGCAATTCTAAACTGCAGTTTTTTAGCTGGTATGTTCCTAGGGGCCACCAGCAGTTCACAGTCATGTTAAAAAACAAAAAACTTTAAGTTCTGCAAGACGTAGCATTGCACTATTTTTTAGCTGCTTGGAATTCAAACTCCCAAACAAATCCCATAGACTTCCTCTGCAGTGTGCAGGACAACCTGTGAGGCACAGGCCAGGACTCTGAAGGAATACATCTGAGAAAGGACTAGCTTAGCACCAGCCCGTCAGAAATAGCTGTAAGTGGGCACTGCTGACCCTCCCTGGAAAAGGAATAAAAGAAAACAAACAAACAAACAAACAAACAACAAAAACAGAAACCAGGGCATGGGGTTTGTGTACGTATTCTCCAGCCTTCCCTTAAAAATTTGATGGGAGGGAAGCCAGATATGGGCAAAAAATAGTTTGAGAAACACTACCTTAATACCATCCAAGTATAACCCTCTGCTGAACTGTACTACACATCCTAGGACTCTTGTATATACTCTTAAAATAGTCGGTAGCAAATATAAATTGCAAATGAAGCTATTCTAATCTTAGCTAACTTAAATACCTTACTACACGAATCCTTCAGGGTGACAGATGACTAGATTTAGATTTCTTTTAAGTTAATCTCATGACATCCATTTGTGAGATAACATAACCTCTATTTTTCTGCAGCTCTGAGGCAGGCTTTGGCTGTTAGCATATACTAGACACCTTTGTTCCAGCTCCTTGATTCCCAGCCCAAAGGAGAGCTCAACTACCTCCTGGAAAATCTTCTAATCAACCAACGGCATGCAAGTTATTACTGAGGCCACAGCAAAATCCATCCTGACAATTACAGCAAGTTTGGCAGAGCACTTTGAGATAGCCACTGCAGAGAAAACACTATCTAAAACTAAATCTATTGCATGCTATTTGTTAGTTAATCACCAAACAGTAAAGTTCTTGGGACAATTTCTCAGTAAAAATACATAAAACTCAACCAAATCAATTTAGGGAAACAGACAGTGCTCTGTGCTCTGATAGTTTTTATCTGAATGTTTGCTATGGCTAAATTTTCTGTGGACATGTAATTTCAAGTGACATATTTCAAGCCCACAAATCTCACACCAACACTGCTAGAAAAAAAGTCCCTTATTATTCCACATCTCAGTGATTGCAGTGGGATTAAATTGAGGACCAAAATTCTAAATTGAACTATTATTACTCTCATTGATGTAAATAATACAGTACTTCAGAACTAAACCCACGCAATGAAAAGTCAAAACCTGATTGTTTTTAGCTTTGCTAGATTGCACCATAAAAAATGCTAAATCAATGTCAACACCTAGAAATGCAGAGTGAAGATATCTTTTCATTTAAACAGTCTGACAGGCAAAGTGATATTCTTAAAGTAGAACTAAAGGCCTATGCACAAAACAGTGCTGTTTCAAAAATGAATCTGAACTAAGAAGCACTTTTAAATAAAAGATCCGCAGCTACTCTGGCACCAGGGACATGGGACGTGGACTGATGCCTTAGGACAATTGACATTGGAGTGAATTACTTTTATACAGTTTCCCACTCTTTCCACAGGTTTTGTCAGGAGAATGGATATATCTTACACTGCATTCTGTACTTGCTGTAGTTTGTCACAGGAATGAATTATCACCGTATTTTAATGCTTCAATACCGTGCATTTTTATTCTCATTATATTCTGTCTTTTTTCTCAATCTTGTGAGAAAAAATTATAATAATAAAGAGAAAATAGCAGAACATTTATCCATTTATCCAGTCCCTTGACACTCTTAAGATTGTAACCAGAACAGAAAATTATATGAAAATGATTTGTTCTTACACTAAATATAGACACAAGGAAAGAAATAAGTTTAAAATTAATCAGCTCCCTGAAGAATATGAATCCTTGGTCCATCCTCAGTGCCCTAGAATGTACTTCTACATTGAGCACTGTCATTAGTTCAAGTTGGACTAGATGATCTCCAGAGGTCCCTTCAAACCCATACGATTCTGTGATTTTGTGATTAAACACTGACATCTGCCACTGTCATGTGGACTGCTGTGAAGTAACACTGCAATTGGACCTGATACCCCATTTTGATACAATACAGCATAGAAAAAAGAGAAGCAGAGCATTAGACCTGTGACTATTTTTAACGAAAGCGTAGACGTTATGAAGACTGAGCTGTACAAGTCCTTGTCTCTAAGCCAAACAAGGACACATTTCTGCTGAATATGCAGTCTTTAAGACAAATAACAAGCTATACTACAGGTGCATAAACTGACTTTTTCTGGGTGCATAACATTTACATTCAAGGAAGAAAAAAATATCTGTTTATAAGAGTAACATCTTATAAATAGCATCACAATGCTCCTTCTTTCTCTATGTATTTAATGAATATGTGTATTTACATATGTGTATATTTATAACTGCATCTATATACACATGTATATATGTACGTAGCAATGGTATAACAAGTATGAGTAACTGAACAACTCTGCAGGTAGGCTTAGGATAAGCTTGCAGATGAGTAACCTGTAGTAATTGTCTGCCTGTCTTCACCCAAGGATAAATGTAATAAAAATTATTTGGTGTTGCCAGTAATACAGTGTAACTCAAATGTACTATCTTACCATTTTACTTTTCTTAGATAAATAGTGATCCTCCTGGAAGAATCAAAATGAAATTTTGGTTTGAGCTTCCATAAGCATAAGGATTTATCACACCCTCTCCAACTTCAATATATTCTACTTCCTTAAAAATAACCAGCTCTTATAGAAATTAATTTAAAAAGAGAAGTCCCTCCCTGGCATCGAATTATCATGTAATCCAGAATGTGGGTTGAGGAAGGTCATAATAAATCCACTCATTTTTGTCTGAAATATACTTTTGCGGATATATATATACATACACACACACACACATATATAAAATTAAAAAAAAAACCTGCTTGGCAAGAAGCAACTAATTGCAAGCCTTAGCACAGTCTTGTAATAGTTAAAAATTCACATTGCGTGGAAAACTAATAACAAAGTCTGTTAGCCACGTATTGGCAGTGTAGATAAGTTTTAATAATTTAAGAATCAAATAAAATTCCCATTAGCCCTAGAAAGCAAGCAAATTATTTTCATATAAATAATACAGTGATATTATTATAGTACCGCATTCAAGTTCTTTTCCTAATTAGGTGTTCAACAGCAAAATAATGAAAGTATAAATCTATCAGTATTCAGAAAGAAAATGGAAAAGGACAGCCAAAGTCCACAACATTTGCAAAAGATGTTAGATTCTGTGGATGAGGAAAACATATTTATCTTCAGACATCATAAGTTACAGAAATATGGGTCACAGAGTCTGAAACCACAGAGCAAGTAATCCTTTATGAATATCTACTTCTCCACATTTGTCATGAGCAAATGATAAATAGTTTTCAGAAGGAATCATTTCCACTTTGGTCAGTACCTTGTCAGAAATGACAGTAATGTCTCATGAAAGTTTAAGAAGTTTTACGTATTAGATGTGTGGGCAATACATGAGAACTGCAATTCTTGAAAATCTGAAAATGAAGGATAATATAAATGAATGAAATTTATACTTACATCTAAATTAAAAACAGCAAACTTAAGGACTTAACATTTTCAAGAACAGAATGGCATAAACAAGAAACAAAGACCACTGTAAAGAAAAGCCTCTTTGCATTCACAACTAAAAGAGCAAAAGGTGACTTAATAACTCCCTGTCAGAAAACAGTGGGAGACTTGAAGAAGTGGCAAGAATAATGAAACTTAAGGTCAATAAAGGCAAAAATAAATTTGTATTTGTAAACTGACAAGAGTAACGAGAAGCTAAAAAATGGGAATATCAAATCAACATTATTTATTAGTATCTATGTATTAGATGGGAAGGAATATTAAGAAATGAGAATTTCACTTTTGTTCTTTCAAGCAGTGTTTAATTCCAACAGCAACAATGAAGCCAACTTTAAGACAGCCATGCAAATCTCTCACAAGGGACTCTTCCAATGCACATAATAACCTGTGCAAGAGTTAACTACATAAATAAACACTGACATGAATTCTGGGGGCAGTAAGAAAGTAAGTTTGAGAAAGTAACATTTAATCAAGGAAAGCTTCGAGAAAAATAGCTGTAGCAAATGGAGTGGAAATTCTGACAGTTTTGATGGGTCAGCAGAACACTGAGTTAAGATATTGTGTACATTGTCTGTGAATATAAGTTTCCCTCTGATAGGACTTGGCAAATGTTTAAATACCTACCTTTCTTGCGGCTGTTAGAGACACTCTTCACCGCCATGCAGCCTGAGATGGAATGAGCAAGGGGCCTTTGATTTTCTGCTGCTCAACAAATCAAGTGAAAACAGAAGGATCTTACAATGGATTATCAGTATGCAGGAGAAATATGCTCTTAGCAGAAAGAGATCTGAAATTGTGAGATCAGAGAGGGATCTTCGACAAGTACGTGTGAAGCATGCTAGGAATCTGCAATGCTAAACGCCCAATCAATTACAGAAGGACTTTCGGTACAACTCTTTAATACTCCCCCTCCTGGCTACTGTTAAAAACTGCGGGTGTCTCCTCTAGCTAATCATTATGCTTACCACCCCAAAAAGGCTTTTGCATGCTGGAAGAACTCATCCTCTGCAGTTGCCGGGAAGGGATCCTTGGAGATGTTGAGCTACTGTCCCCACCAGCTTTGTTAATAGTAATAACAACTGACTCAATTAAATACCCCCCTGATTTTAGTTTACCCTTGGCCAAACTACCTGTTTTATTTTTTCCTTATGGTTTTACACCTTTCCAAAATGTTGGGTTTTTTTCCCTCTTGAATGCTTGAATGATTAACAACTTCACTTCAACAATTCTACTTATGCCTAAAATTTTACCTTTCTGACCTTTCTGCAGAATTTTCACAGCATTTACCAGCAGCATGAGCAAAGGTTACATAGTAGGACTATGTGAGAACTGAGACCTTGAACATCAAATGCACCACAGAACCCCTGGGTGTGAGTTACAAAGAGAGACAATTACCCTCTGTGATATTCTTTGTCAGCTTCAGGATCCCCATTTGTTTAACATGCATTCCTAGGAGGAACCTCAGCCAGGCTGGAACAGAGAGAAGCAGAAGTTCCCTGTCCATTGCCAGGTTCAGTCAACTGACATGCCAATGTCCTAATGGATCAGGAAAAGTTTGTTGTTTCTTCTCAAAAACAGTGGGAGATCTACTGCTAGTTCTGGGACTAGGATTTTGTTTTTCAAGGCCTGTATGCTCATACAGGGAGTCTCAATATGATATTCAAAGTTTTGGGTTTTTTTTTTCTTATAGGAAATGGGGCAAGCTGTTACCAGAACAGTACTTTACAGCTGGTATTTAATACAGCTATGTGCTCAATCAGCTGTGGCAGAACAAGTCATCAGCCAGATGTTGCCTTCTTCTGCAGGACGGGTGGGACCTGGCTGGCCAGCTTTCTCTTGGTCAGAGATTTACATAGGCCAGGCTCTTGGCGTGTGTGACCAGTTACGCATTCCTCAGTGGTCACGGGCACTTCTCATTAATCACTGACATAAACATGGTTTCATGTACACATGTCAGAGAGTAATGAAGTTGGCAGTAAAGCTGCACTTCCAGCCTTGAGCACTGTGCTGAAAAAGTGGTTTGAAACAATTCACTCCTATTATTATAACTATATTGTGAGAAAGGGAATGAGCAAGAAAGATTACTTTTTGCTCAAGAAGGGCACAGTCAGCATAAGCCCTGTGACATCTAGTTGAGACAAAATCAGGCCACATCATTTGATATCACTGCTATGTACAGGTTATAATATCAGGGAATAGGATTGATATTTTATCAAACATACAAAACATTTTTAGCTAATATCTTCACTAATGCACCCACATCTGCAAGGATCCTGCAAATTATCTGAAGAATACAGAATCCTGTTGCACATAGGTTACACATCTTAGGAGGGTGCTGACTTGTAGTTTGGCACCCAAAATCTTTCAGAGGAAAATACCCTATTTTTTGTGATGAGGTCTGCATAAAGGACATTTTCAACTGAGGAAAAATGCAAGAACAGCTTAAAGTGCTGGACAAGACTAACATTTAATTTTCATTCTGTGTTATGGAATGAAAAGAAGTGAATAATAAAGAATATAAAGATATTTCATAGCAGGCTCTATGAGGCTTTATCATTGTTTGCTTCAACAGACAAGGAGAATCATGAATATTTCTTCTAAGAGTCATCAGTGTTTCTGCTCTAGCTGTCTGTACTCAAGCCAAACCACATCTTGAGGAAGACACAATGGATATGACACACTACTATTAATAAATTTTAAGAAACAAAACGTTGCCTAAAAAAATCATCAGTCCTGAAGTACAATGACAATAAATATATAATGAAATGCTTGAATATATCCAGAGGAAGTACTGGAGAAGACCTGGCACTGCAAAATGAATAAATGAAGGGCTAATGCTAATGCCATAAAATCTAACTAGTTTAGATTTTTGGAATTTTTACACTGATGGTCAAAAATGAGTATTCCTACTACAGTTCCCATGATAGTTATTGTTAAGCAACAGACTTTTCTTGCCAAATCTGTTTTTGCCAGACATGTTGTAACAGACAGCACTGCCTGACAACAGGATTATAATTTGGAGGACATAAATTTAGGCAGTTTAAAGTGATATATGTGGCTACATGTAGGATAGCTCATCCATGTTACCTCCCAATCCAAACAGGAAAAGTACTGTGGAAGTATGTATGAAATTTGGAATGTAGGAAAAACTGTTCCAGCAGTGCAGCAAAACATCACACAAGACTTTGAGGGTGTGAGACAGGCAGCTTTATGTTAAAAAAAAAATCAGTTTCACTCAGTCATGTCACATATATGTGCATATACTCACAAGCACCAAAATGGAAGCACCTAGGTGGTCAGTCTTCCCATCTTGGGTGATACAGAAGATGAAGGATGGAGCTACTGAGTCCTCATCACATCTTCTTAGCACTTGTTAGGTTGGAGGTGACATATTGGTTTGGATATGCTTTCTGTCTTCTTTATGAGTAGAATTACACTCCTTATGCATTGTTTATTAGGAATTACTCACCGTCTCTTGTCTTCTGATCTGTCAGAAAAGCTGTGCACAGTCTCCATGATGTCCTGAAGACCTGCTAACACAGGTGCCATCAGGTGCCATTTTTCTGTTGCTACTTCTGGTACTTCAGTACCACAGCATTTCCACTCACTTTCTGCTCATACCAGTCTTCATGGCTCTTTATAATTCGTTGCACAGATAATATAATCACAAAATTATATCAATGAATCATGTGCTGACAGCTCCTGACACTTTGCTAAACAAAAACAAAACACCTGCTCAGTTAGAAACCAATGTCAGACTCACTAAAGAACTGCAGAGTGAGAAAAAGACAAATACAGTTGTTGTTTTTTTTTTTAAAAAAAGGCCTCTCATTATTCTAGGACTTGACACCTCTTCATGAAAATGTTATGTTCATCTCTGTAATAAGAAACTACTGACACCAACAACTTTCCTAGGAGGTTGCCTCATGGATTACACAAGAGACACTCTCAGCAGACAAGCACTAGAGACAGACAGAGGTGCTTAGGAGACTCAGGGGAGAGTTGAGAAATGTACCCGAGAAAGCCACAGACAGGGATCAATTAGCCATGGCACAAACATACAGATTGACCACATGGAAAAGCAGATGTGCTGGGGGGGGTCTGGGACTGCCGTTCATCCAAGATCAATGCAGAGATTAAGTGAACATCGTTAGTGTAGGTAACACATAGCTAAACTGTATGTTTCTTAGACAGCACCTACCTCTGGGATGTTCTTGGTCATGACTAGAGGCTGGCTGCCACACTTCTGAGCTCCCTGTCACATATACATCATCACACTGGAGCATAGTTCTACCTTGACATAGCACTATCCCCAACCATTCCTCACCCCTGGTTGTGTGGGAGTACCCCTGAGTACCTCAGCTGCCATGTAGACCATTAAGACTTCACTGCAGAGGAAAAGGATTTGGGCTTGAGCTGACATTTGCAGGGACACCCACCCAGTTCTGCCTGGAACACCAGCCTGTAAATCTTTGTGTATCTAAGGATATTTTGTCTTCCTAAGAGAAAGAGCAATCTGGCACCCAGAACATTCCCATGTGGAAAATGCAAATTCAAGTCCCTACTCTAAATTGGGATGAACTGGATCTGAATCTTTTGGATGCAAAGTGATGCTCAGTGCAGCATAGCAGCGTGTGCTCACACCAACATTTACACACCTGGTCCCCGAACTGAGGTAAAGGTTGCATCCAGCTGAAGCACATCTCAAGCATGGCCATGGTCCGAGACTACAATGGCACAGAGAAGATCCCCCCATCACTGAGCATCCAACTCCTAGAGCTTTGAGTCGAGGTCTCTCCTGAATGATCAGTAGGCAGATTGCTAGCTGTGGAGCTCACAGCTGGTGTTGTACCTGCCTGATGGAAGGATTACAGGCATTTGTGGATCAGCAGGCAGCTGGGTAATACCAACAGCAGTGGTGTCACATGGAGAGTTTGCCGAGGTCAAGGTTTTATATTTGCAACTGTTTTGTGCTTTTCTACCAATAAATTTTTATCATTATTAATGAAACTATGGGGCATTTCGTTACTCATAATCAAATGTCACAACTAAAGCACTGAAAACAACACTCAGAACTCAGTTCTGTAATTCATACAAAGAATAAGCAAAAAGAGAAAATGTGCCATGCCAAATTTCCTTAGATGATCACAGGGAGGATTAAATAACATTAATTCTCTCATTACTCATCTCATAAGGTCAACTGCATCTAAAGGCTAAGCATGATGCCTTCCTGTAACATCAGATCTTCAGAGAAGTATGATTGCTGCATCTTAGCAGCTTGAAAATGTCAATTGAAGGAAGTGAACCAAACTTGTCAATAAGGTTTATTCTGCTTTCAGCATGATCCTAAACTTAGAGCAAATACTTAGGAAACTGTTAGAAAGGAAAATAATAATAAGTACACTACCAGGAATGAGTTATGGTTATAGCATTAGCTAAGTAATAGAAAAGACTTAGAATTGAACTTCACTTGAACACCAGGTACAGCCCAAAGAATTGATCTCTATATCAGTTGTTTACTGAAGTTTGCAATGCTAATAGCAGTAACATTTCTGCACTTCAAACTGACATCAAAGGCTCATCATTTGTCCTTCACACAGACAGCAGGACAACTCTGACCCCACAGGGACATTAGGAATAAAGCCAAACACATGGGATTATTAGCAGTTCAGGTAATGCTCTCCATCCTCCAAGAGCAGTGTGCACACTAAAATGTTTTGCAAATGTATTACTGTCACAGTGACTTACTGTTGAGATTTTTAGTGCAAGCACAAAGGAAAAAAGTGATCTTGTGAAAGACAAAGGACTGTAACATAAAGAACTTTAACAGTTGCTGACCTTTCACTACACAAACCTGTTAAAGGAGTTAAGATAGGAATGAGGATTTCTCAGTGGCTGTTTATAAGTTATACAGCATTTAATCTGTGTATTAATTCAAATCCACCATTCTTCTTACAGCCATACTCAGCTGACTATGGCCTGTCATTGAGTTTGGAATTTCTTTTTTAACTCTTTCCCTTCTTTTGTATTGCCCAGTATAAGCCCAGTACTGTGGGAGCACTGAAAACAGCCTCAACACTATAGCACAAAGCATCTGGTCCAGTGGCAATGGCAGCGACAGAACTGATCAGAAATTGCTACTTTTAAGCAATAAGTTTAAATGGTCTCCATCTGGCTTCACATGTTAAAACTCACCAGCCAAACCAGTTACTGTTTTCTTTCCCACAATGCAAAGAATACAACTGTCTGAAAACTGCAATGCAATCTTCCACCCATAACTTCTTTCAAGCACTTAAATGTCAATAGACCTTGTCATAGCTTTCTCTTTAAATCAAAATGCAACCTTTTCTCCCAGTACCTACTGTTAAAATATCAACCCATACTCCTGTCATCTCCCTCTTTGACCCATATGACCTTCTGCTTTATGGTCTCCCCATGCTACGCAGAAATTTTCTCTGATGCATCAAAAATAACAAAAAGGCATGAAACAGAAGGACAATATCTGTAAGGAAAGCAATGTCTGAGCCAATCTGCATATAACTATTGTGCTCTAAAATGTGCAGCCTAACGGATATATGCTTTCTAATTGCCTGCAATCATGGATAAATAAAAGGCTACATTACTATGAGCTGGTGAAGAGAAACTATGACTTATTATCTCTATTTGGACTGCAAGTCATAAAAGAGTCAGAATAAATTTTGAATCCCTCAGTGCTTGACACTTCCAGAAGATGACAGATACTAGCAAAAGGAGTCCTCAGAGACTATGAATGTGAGCAATTAGAACCACCTATTAAATACTTTCAAGATATTCTGCAATGGGAACAGGTAGACAATGTGTTTATAATGTAGTCAAAACCATTAGAATGCAGAGGCTCATATAAAATTGGTTTCAAACTTGGTAATCTCCTGTCACTCTTCTTTTAAAAGTTTATTCTCCACATTCTCAAAATCCTTATACATTAGAATACATTTTCAAATGGCCTTTAATAGAGATGCCTCTTATACACATTTGTAATTGCAAAGTTTCTCTGAACAGTCGTTGGCATTCTGTGCACAGAGGTACGCGACAGCACATAACACTGAGGCACAAAACCCGGCTCCTGTGCAGTGAAAACCCAGCTATAATACTCAGAAGCATCTTATCAAAAAGTAAAATGCCAGCTGCAGGAACTGTTTGCCTCTGTTTGGTGGGGTATGTGTTTCAGGCTTTATCTGTCAGGGCTCTGAACGTGCTGCTCCTGATGCAGAGAAGCAAGTGCAAGACTAAATGTAAATGGTCTCGATGACTATGGTCGTACTGTGGATGTGCTCATAGGGTAGCAGGTAATGAAGTGCTTCACAGGATGCCAGCCATAGAGCGCAGGCAGTGCTCAGTCTTAGGGAGAAGTGAAACTTCCTAAGTACTGCAAGACTGCATGTCTGCATGTGTATGCACATACATACATTTCTTTACATAGTTACATACATACCTGTTGGTGTGTGTTTTATGCACATTTTATTATCATGGGCATTGGGTATTTTATCTAACAAATGCTAAAGTTTAAGCCTTCCTTTGTTCTGATACTGATGAGTTCACAGCAGATGAAACAACTACATACTATATTTATAGAAACTTCCACAGAGAAGTAACACTTCCCTAAAGCACAAAGTGTGTAATTTTCCCTGCTCCTTCCCTGAAGAAGGGATTGATTCTCAAAAGTGATTAAGCACAACAGCAAATAGCCCTGTAAGTTAAGCAGCTTCCATTTGAAATTTAGCACTGGCAAAATAAAATCTTCCACAATCTAAGATGCTACCAAAACATTTTGAAAATAGTGATGGAAATATACGTATTTCCATACAGTTTGCATTACAGTAATATTTGTATCTCAGCTGGAACATAAGGACAATCAGCACGGAAAATGTTGAACTTTGTCACTGCAGAAGTCTCCTCCTGAAACATTCAGGGGGTTTGTGGTTTGGCACAAGATACCATACAACTTGACAGAATATTTTCACAAAGGGATTTTCCTCTTCTGTTCCCACAGAAATCTGTGGAAGTTACAATCAGGTACGTGGGAACAGAAGTAAGTGACTAAGAATGGCTTTCAGTACATATATAATTCCTCAGTTCTTTTCCAAATAGGTTATCCAGCTATATATAATAAAGATAATTAAGAACTAGAAGAATCTACATCCTTTTCAAGACTGAACTATTCAGGACACAATTAATACCATATTAATATATAAGGAACACCAGTTTCATTTTAAGTGTTTTGGAGGAAGTTTGCCACTACAATTTAGTGGCAAAAAGAAATTGGCAATCTGGGTTTGTTTAGTCTGGAGAAGGCTCAGGGGAGACATCATTGCACTCTACAACTTCCTGAAAGAAGGCTGTGATGAGGAGGGGTTTGGCCTTTTCTCCCAGACAACAACCAGGACCCCAGGAAATGGCTACAAGTTATACCAGAGGAGGTTTAGATTGGACATAAGGAAAAACTTTTTCACTCAAAGAGTGGTCACGTACTGGTATGGCTGCCCAGGGAGGAGGTAGAATCACTGTCCCTGGTGGTGTTCAAGAAGTGTCTGGATGAGGAGCTACAAGATATGCTTTAGTAGCTTGTGGTAGTAATGGTGATAGGAGGATGGTTAGATCAGATGATCTTGCAGGTCCTTTCCAACCATATGATTCCACGATTCCATGAAAGCACTGGATTCTTTCTTGACTGTCCTGGTGATCTTCCAGAGGAGTTTCAAGGATTTGTCTTTCTTCTTACTTACCCCAGCTGTAAAACGGGGTAAGTATACTTCATACTACACCATGAAAAATGGTATTTAAACACCATCCCAAACCCAGTTATTCTGTGGAAATTTTTCCCATTACTTTGGTAACTGAGTCTGGATCAGGTGCCATAGTACTAACCCTACCATTATTATTATTTTACTATTTTATATTTAATATATGTAGTTACTAAACATACACTGAATATATATAGCTCCCATTTTTCACGTATATTAGATTCTTATCACCATGGCCACTGGAGCTGTTAAGGTGAGAAATGTCAGTTTAAATTACATGTATTTACAATTGTATTTCTCAGTTTACTCACGATGAGCGATTTTGCTCACCACATGAACTTTCAGACTGGTAACAGAAGATGAGTGTATTTTTCTTTAAAGGTTTGTGTAATCCATGAGACACAAAGACATTAAGCCATTATATTTTTCTGAAATCACGGTGTCTTTTGTTGCAACAGCTGTGTATTTAGTTCAACAGTGAAACTCAAACTGTTTTTGCTAATGAAAAGGGAGCCAAATAACCAAGTGCTGGAATTAATTTCAAGCTATTGAGAGCGGACAGTTGGCTCATTAAATGTGTCCCTCATGAATGATGTCCCTTCCCTTTAGTCTGGCATTGAAATAATCCAGATTTGCTTTCTATTTTACAAAGTATTTTTAGAGCCTTCTATGACCAAAATAAGAAACGGGAGATTTATTCCACAAATACATTTTGTTAACTTGCAATAGCAAAACTTCAGCATTTACCAAATAAATACATGTCAATTTTAGGATAAATGACTTTCAGTGCAATTATTTATTTACAGGAATCTTTTACAGGCATTCCCTTTAGCACTGGACTGCTGCACATGCATCAGAAAAATTATGAAATTTCAACACTGAGAAGAATAATTGCCCCTATATTTCAAGTACACATGGGATCGTGGCCTCACTGAAGGCTATAGGAAAATTCCAATATGTCAATGAGATGGTATTTCCAATAAGGAATTCAAGCTCAGAAACACCAAATAAATAATACATTTGAGATGAATTGCAACATTTTAATTAGTTCTTATTAGGGTCAGCTGCAACTATCAAGTTTTCTTTTTCCTTTGAAGAATTTAGTTCTCTTCTCTGATTGTCTCCCATCAGTGTCACCTTTAGTTTCTCCCTTTGTGACTTCGCTCTTTTTCCTGTTTTTGTTCTCCAGCCTTTGTTCATTTTTAATTGTGTAAATTTAATTGCTTCTTGCCTCAGATACACCTACTTTAAAATGCCTGCTCATTTTGCGGCAGGACTGTTCACTGTGTGCAGAAGCTGAGCAGCCTGGGCCCTCACTGGGAGATTGACACAGAACTCTGACAAAAGAGTTCTGAAATGTTTGCGTCAGTGCAAAAAATTCCTCCAGAGCATGTGCTGAGAGAAAAACTGAGCTGCCTTCTTGAGACCCCATTACAAGGACTACACCAATCATGCTCTAATGAGGGTCCCAGAACCACAGAGCATTAATGAATGTGATGACTTAACAGCTGCCGAGAAGCGTATAAATTACTCCAACACCCCTCTATTCCTTGGGTCAGTGGAGAATAGGACAACATAGCAGTATTGCAGGGCCATAATGTTTGCTGATAACACCCTGGGCTGTGCTAGGTAAAGCACTGCTAACAGACTGATGGAGGTGATCCTTTGGCTTAACTTGTGAGAAACAAAGATCTGGGGCCAGTCCTGAGTTCTCCATTACAATAGTGGCATGGCATTACTGAACAGTGTCCAGCAAAGAGCAAAGGAGGTGATTTAGGATCTGAAGCATCTGGCATATTATAAAAGATTGGGTGTGCTGGGATTGCTCAGCTTGCAGAAGAAAAGTGACAGGTGGTTTCTTAGCCATGTGTATAAATATCTTCTTAAAGAAGACAGAGCCAAGCTATATTCAGAAGTGTCTAGTGATGGATCAAGACGTAAGGGGTGAAAACCAAAACAAAGAAAATGCCCTTTAAACATAAGAAAAACAATTTACTGTGAGAGTGATAGGGCACTGGTGCAGATTGCACAGAGATACTGTGCAGTTTCCACCCTTGGAGAAATTAAAAACCAGACAGGGCATCATGTTTTCCAAAGTGTGACCCATTCTCCTTCTCTGTGATCCTCCTCCCCCAGGAAGTGAGTTTGGGCAGAGGGCACAGCTCCTCATTCCGACTTCTTCCCCACTTGCCAGATACATCACCTTGAGCCTGATACTAACCTCTTGTTTTCCCTAATTATTTTCTATTTTTGGCCACCTTCTTTTCAGACACCAATCCTAAAACAGTATATTTTAGGCATGCAAATTTAAGGGACAATTTTATAATAACAGTTTCCTCATTTATGACTAAAACACTCAGATTTAGATAGCTAGAACTCTGTAAGTAGCCAAGCTTTATTTCTAATGTCTAAAGCTGATAAGATAAAAAAGGATATTTGCATGTTTCTATCGATAAATATATCCAAATACAGATTAGTTCTAGATTTAAAACACGTGATTATTCAAGCTTCACATGTTTTAAATCATTTTTTATTTTTATTAAACTTCTACTTATTTTAATCATATGCACAGGAGAAAACATCTGACAGCATAACTTGGAAAAAAAAAAGATGTGCTACACAAAAGAATGTGTGGATGACAGCTGCTACTCCCCTTTAAATCCCATTCTGTCATTTCTGTGTTCAATAGTATCCTCTTTTGCTTACCATTCATACTGATGAACAGAGCATAGCCAGGTCCTCTGAAGCTAAATTGCTGTATACATTTTCTTGATAATGTACACTAATTCATTTTTCTCAAAAAGAATAAACCATACAAAACACAATATTCAACTTACCAGTGGAAATGCTGATGAATAATGCGAAAACATCTCAATCGTTTACATCAGCACAAAAAAACAGACTGAAGTCAAGAAGACTGCATTCAGTCTTAAATAACTCAGAGCTGGAGAGAGTTTGGGAGCATTGTTCCAGCAGATCTCCACCTCTGCTGTATTATATTCTACAAAAACCCCAGATGCCTGCTCCTCATAATCCAAAAGAAGCATGGCATTGCTTACAATAATCATGGGGAATCCCTGGATTAACCAGTATTGATGGGTAGCTCTTGCATTCCCCTTCGGAGTTCAGCACGGAAGTCAATCAATGGGTGTTTAACTCTGGCTGGCACGCTCTGCACTCACTCCTGCAGTTTCACGGCTCCCGCCTCCTGCCAGCACCAACTCCAGAGCTTTTTTCTGCAGGGCTGGCAGCTGCCTCTGTGCCTCTGCTTCAGCCAGTGCTGCACAGACGTCTCTGAAGTCTTGGCAAGAGAACTCAAAGAGATTCCAGCAGCACAGGAGATCCCCTGCCAGACTAGAGGAGCAAAGGACTGAGGGAAGAGGAATCACTGGGCTATTTAATCCTTTATTTTCATGGCTGTATAAAGGACAGCAGGAAGCATGTGGTGCCAAAAGAAAGAATTTTGTATCAAAAAGTAGCACAATTCCTTCTGTAAGCCCTTCCCCACTCTGAGAAAGAAGTAACTTTTGCTTCTTAGAGGGATCAAAGAGTCCACCAGGGTGACAAAAGAGAGGTAGAAGTTAACCTCATGACATGGCAATAGGATAAACCAGTACGAAGGAAGATTACACTGCAAAGGCCTTCAGTGATTCAGAAGAAAATTGTCTTTGGTTCAGCAAAGGAGAAAATGTAACACCAGAGGATTATGAAGTGAGGGAACACAGCAAAAATGACAAACCAGAGAGAGGCACCTTAGCAACAGCACTTTGAATAAACAAAGCTGCAGGGGTCACACTAAGAGAGAATCATTTTTAAGGCATAACTACAGGTAATACAGTCATGAGCTATCAAAGAGCTGCTGTGCAAGGTGCAGTAAGACTTCAACGCCACCAGGTGGGAACAAAAAGGGGGAAGATAAAGGAAGCAGGAGTTAAAGGCTGATATCTGAAAACACATTTGTTGAGAAGGGCAGCCAATCCATAGAAAGTCAAGAAAAAACAAGAGTTAAGAGGAAAAATAACAAGTAGAAACCTATCACTATCTCAACAGGAGAAAAGAAAGCAATATTTAAGAAGTAGAAGTGAAGAATCAGGAAAGAAAGCTTTTTTGAAAAGCAGGTGAATACTGGATTTTGGAAGAAGAATGAATGTTTCAAAGGCAGTCCTTCAATCAGAGAGTCAATAACAAAACAAGGGCCTTCATTCTTGGGACATTAACTAGAGATACCAACATGAGCAGTTTCAGCTGATGGAGGGAGGATGGAGCATACTGAAGGAGATACACATTCTAATTAGAGCAATTCGCACAGCATGTTTGGAGGGGATAGAGATTAAAGGAATAAAAACAGCACTGGTTACAGAAAGGGAATCTAATCGGTGTTTTCATGATAGGAAAGGTCTATGACTACCTACATTTATTTGAGAGGAAACCTCAAGAAACAAACAAAAAAAAAAATAAGGCAGGATAAAACAGGTACACGTGATAAGAGGGGAGGGGATAGAGAGGAAGGAAGAGTAAGGATGAAGTCAACATTTCTGTGACAGCAGACTGAGAAGCATGTGGAAAAGGTTAATAATAGAAGTAAATCATGCTGTATTTTAAGTGCAGAGGCAAATGAAGTGTATGAAGTAGAATCTGAATTATGATGGGGAATTCAAAGACAGAGAAGACTAAATAAAGCAAATCATAGCTTTTGTAAGAGAAAAAGTGGATGGATCTGAGTGAAACGATGCAGTGAGGATATAGAAACAGCCAGCAAAAATGTCAGATTCAGTATCACAGAAAAGTAGCTCAAGGGTGAACACGCTGGTTTAAAAGCGATAATCATTGCACCGTAGTCAATGTCTTATCAGTAATCAGAGTTAGCATTTCTCATTACAGCTGAAGTCCAAAAATTGATCAGAAAGCTTCTTAGATCAGTGTGGTCATGTAATAAACAAATGGCTCTCCTGCACAAATTGAGCAGGAGCAAAAAAAAATGAATCCCCCCTTCAGGGTGCAGCCCTTCTCTGCTGATTATCTTGTAACTTTTCCCTGCCCAGAAAGTGCACTTCATTTTCAATTTCCAGTCTCACGCATACCTCCTTAGCCTTGTGCCTCAGCATTTACAAAGCTTTAACTTGTCAGCTTTGGGAGTTCTCTGCCTTTCCTCTGAATATTAGTTATATAATAGCTTGAGCTCAACAATCAAAGCAGTGATAGGTCAAAAGGAAGATTTGCCTGAGGTGATGGAGGAAGTTGATGGCAGAGCTTGAAGCTGAATACACATCTCTCTGCTATTCAGACAGCACAAAAACCACAAGTCTCCTTCACTGTTTAGATTTTGTTGGCATTTTTTCAAAGCACTCTGTATCTGAAGCCAAAGCTAAGAAATGCAATGGCACTGGAAAAGCTAATAAGCCAGAGATACATCCTCAAATGACAGTGTTTTCTAATTCTCAATAGCACTTCCATGCTATTGTTAATACACGATATACCTTACAATCCAAATTTTCCACAGCATTTCTACTGTACTTCTCTACATCATGTAAAGTGTTCAGGAGAGAGAAAGCAAGATAATTTTGCTATAATCAGTCTTCTCCTTGGATTTTACACTCCTCACCTTCAAAATATGCAAGTCCAAAGATGCCATAACTCTTCATTACTGACATGATTAGCTCTAAAACATAGAGTTGAAAAGTCATGTTCAACTCTCTCACATCTGTGAGCTTCAACTCGAGCTTCCATAAGGAACTAGCTGGGTATGCTGCAGTGGCATTTACAATAAAAACATTTTAGTCCTGCTCTGCGTAACAGAAGACACAGCGTGAGACACAGCGCTCCTACGAGCAGCTCTGAAGCAGAAATAAGATCAAGAACCAGGACCTTTTACTGGGTGTTGTGGGTGATGACAGGTAGTTGCCTGATTAGAATCTTTTCTGTTGTTAAGGCACCATGCAGCTCTGCACCCTGCACACACGTTTATACACCCTTTACACACCTACGAAGAGGCTCTTGTTACGCTGGTGCGATCAGTACTTGGTACCGCTGCCCCGTCAGGACCCAAAGCGGCATCTGCAGTTCCAGAGGAGCACCTCGCGTTATTTATTTATTTCCAGAGCGACGAGCGCTCAGCCAGCCGCTTATCGTTTCACTGGCTTGCAGCCGAAACGCTGACGGCCTTCCCACGCCAGACTCGCGGGCTGCGGCCGCTCGCACCGCAGCGTGGCCCCGCGGCCCTCACAGCAGCGCGGCGCTCCCTCCGCCGCTCGGGGGGGAAAGGCGACGCTGCCGAGCTGCGGCCCGCCCACAACCGGGATGCTCGGAGTAGCCGAGGCGGGCTCTGCGGACGAGGGAAGGCCGCGCGCGGCACCTCGTGCCCGGCGGGAGGCGGCCCGGCCGGGTCAGCCCGCCCCCGGCTCCGGCCCTCCACCGCCCCTTCCTGTCATGGCGGCGGCCGGGCCCCGGCAGCGCGACGAGGCGGCGGGGTGGGAAGTGGCCTTCCCCAGGAGCTGAGCGCCCGGTGCCGAGCGGGGACGCCGCCCGGCCCGGAGTCGGCGACGCTACGTTGCGGCAGGAGGTGACCGAGGTCCGCGGTCCGGCGGCGGCCGCCGTGAGGGCAGGGCCTGCGGGGCGGGCCGGGCCGCGTGGGAGGGCGACGGCTGCTCAGCGCTGCCGAGGGAGCGGGGAAGGCGCCGCGCGGAGTCCCGGTGGCCGCGGGCTGCCGGAGCCCCGACCCGACGGGGAAGCTGCGCGGGGCGGGCAGGCCCCGTCCGGCGCTGGCCGGGAGTTTCCTTCTGCTCGTGCCGCCTTACTTTAGCGAAGGTACCTAGGGTGTGGCCCCGGGTAAAACACCGCTTGTGTTTTCTTTTCCTCCGTTTCTTTGAGCTCACCTCAAACCGGTTCTCATGAACTTTGTGAAACCAGATGGGACGTTTGTCCTAGAGCGTATTCACAGGGAGGGACCGGCACTTACATCCACGTTCTCTGTCGTCCTGTGTGCACAGCTCCCGAGGCCGTGCCGTGCCAGCGGTTCGTGTCGGGCACCCATCCTGAAAGCCCAGGGACAGGCCCTCATACAGCATAGAGCGTGCAGCGAGCCGGCACGGGGCAGCAGAGCGTGCTCTGAGCCGCCCTCACCAAAAGGCTTCAGAGACTTGTTTCAGCCTAGTGGAAAAAGAAGTGAAAAATTGCAAACTCGCCATAGTTGTCTCGTGACATTAAGTTGCATGTTTTTGTAACTTGTTGTCCTAACTCCCACCCAGATGCTTGTAATACAGCAATCTCGTTGGTTGGCTTTTGGGAATAGAATCCAAGGGAGAAGGAAGGGAGCTCCAGTCATGTTCCTTTTGTTTTCTATGCAGATAGTGCTGAAGGACCTGCCTTCTACCGCTTTCATCATTTAACTTCCTTGTGGGGTCAGCAGCATGTCTTCTGCTGGTTGCGCCTCAAAACTTCTCCTGGTCCTCAGTGCACTGCTGCTGGTGCTGCCAGTGGTTGAAGCCATGGATGCAGGAGATACAATTGCGTTCCTGCTGGGCCTCGCTGTCAGCGTCATTGGATTCTGTGCCTGTCTTGGCTTGTATGCCAGGAAAAGAAATGGACAGCAGTGATTTCAAGAAGATGCTCAAATGAAATGTGTTTCCTAACATTGCTTGGGATTGAGGTCCGGGATTTAAAACTTCTTCAGTAATGGATAACTTTTGAAAACTTGTAGTAGATAATCCTGCAAACCCTCTTACTGTGCAATACAACAGATCAAGACCGTACTCAGTAGAAGGGATTTGTAGGATCTGTCATCATGACAGTAAGATGATTTTACATTGCTTGTGATTAAGTAATGCCTTAGAGAAGGTGAGAACTATTTGAGTGGGGGTAGAGAGCCACGGAGTGGTTCACAGTAAACAATGATAAATGGAATGTATGAGGGAGACCTTCAACAAGTTCTGCAATTTTGGTTTCAGGGGTTCATGAGGCGGAAGCAGCTATTAGTCTTCCAGTCAGGATGACAGTGCTTTGGAAATACCTCTGATGAGATAACTAGCAAGCAGACTGCTTTGACATGAGCACATGTGCTCACATGGTTTGTAATGACAGCACCTGACAGCTCACTTCCAATGTTACAGGGATGAGATCTGGGAGAACTAAGAAAACATGGAAAACTCTCTTCTATTTATTTCCATTTTTATGTTAGAATGTGCCTCTTCTGTAGCCTGTGTTCTTGTTCCCAGAATGGGACTGTTATTTTACTTCAACATATAAAGCTATGTGAATCAAGTAGGGAGCATGTTTTGTTGTCACTTCTTTATTTTCAGCTCTCAGTTTTCCTTTAAGCATGTTGAGTAAAGTGTTCTGTTTTGGTTTGGTGTTTTGTTTGCTTTTTCCAAAAATGAAGATTTAGCTATTTCAGTGTGGAATTATATGTAGTGTTTCTGAATTAGTCTGTAATTAAATTTTATCAGGACAGTTGTGCACATTTCTTTTGCAATATGGAAACAACTTGTTTTGTTAAAATCCTGGGTTTAGTAGACAAATCTGTTATTCTTGAATGTCCTCCTCCTGATAAACTTGATGTTGTTAGTTAAGCATTTAGTCTTCTTATCTGATTGATACCTAAGAGTTCCACAGAAGAAAACGACCAAAAACAAAGTAAAAAATCTTGGTGCAAAACTCTATTCATGCTCTGTCAAACAGGGTGTTATATGGTTGAAAAAATCTACCGAGTAGCAGATCTAGAACCCATTTCTTTCTTTTACTAGCAATGTGGAAGTGACACAGCTGAGAATGTCAACCACAAAGCCCTCAGGCTTATGAGGATGTTCTCGCTGTCATCTTAGTTGAAGGAGCACATGAAAGCAAATAAATAACAGCAGGGAAAAAAAACTAGCAGAATAAGCAGCGGAGGAAGGTGAACTCTGTAGTTCACAGAATTTTGTTCTGATCTTGTGCTGTGGGCACTGCCACTCTTGCTAGAAATCTCGTCTTTTATCTTTCAAAGTTGGAGAGAAAAAGTGAAATGTAATGCAAAGTTATGTATGTTGTTCCTCCCCTTTCTCCGTTAGCGTCTCTGCTCAGTAGAGCACAAAGCAATGACGAGAATTGCAAAATAGATTTTTCATAAGTAATTGAATGGGCAGTTCATGTTCTACAAATTCTAAGATTTCTATATTCCCTATACCATATGTGGCTGTTTTGACTTCGGTCTGCTCAGAAGCTGGAGAGAGAAGCCCAGTTTACTTCAGTCTCATAATCGTGTCTGTCTCTGTCTCACGGTTAATGCAGGAAGGTGTAATGAAAGTGTCCAAAATACTGTGGTTGAAACTGGGACTCAACCCAGCAAGCCACATTAATCTTGGTTTCTGCTGTCAAGCTACTGGAATGATACTGGTCACAAAGTTACTCTGCTGAAATGCAAGCCTTGCCATTCAGCAAGCTCTTCTGGTACCCCCTTTTGTGTCTTCCAGAGGCCACAGTGGGACAGCCCTAGAATGAGCTTCGAATAGTAGTATCACCTTCAAAGTCCAGTACGTGATTTTTTAACAGAGTGGATGCAAGCACACATCATGTGTGATCTTCTGCATTTCGGGCGTGGCTAAACCATTATTACCCTTAAAAACAACAAAACACCCAACAACTCAGTATGCTTTGCATTTCCCTAAATTTGAGAAATCTGCCAATTATTCAGTAGAATATTAAATAATGCTTTCAATAGTAGAAATTTTATCACAAGCAGGTTTTCTCAAGGCTCCTTTATCATCAATTTGGAAAAGATCCCTGGCAACAGTTTCACAGGGTTGTGCAACACTTTCACTGTAGGAGTACAACATTTCTGTGTTAGTATCAGGCTATAGAGAAATGAGGAACCCTGTCCTTTGGCTGAAGCTGTATGTACTTCATTGAAAGGTGTTTGCACAGCATAATGGCATTGTTTCCTGGGTTCTCACAGAAGCTTTATTGTTAAAGACTTGCATTTGTCAATTACTTGAGTGTAAAATTTGATATCCCTGTTTTTCTTCTGCTTTAATAAACTTTCACATATGATTTGTTATCAGTCTGATGAAGTAATTTTTATGTGAAGAGGAAAACACGACAGAAATGACTGAAACTACTGAAATTGCTTATATTAATTATTTGACTTTGAAAACTCAGGTAAAAGATCTTTTCCATTTTGTAAAATGTGTGTACTTCTCTTTGTCCTATTATTGGTATACATGAAATCCAATTTCAGTATTCTAGTGTATCTAATTTCAGTATTAGTCATTTGAGAGCACTGCAGAGTGCTCTTACTTTGAATCTGAAACCTTGCAGTTGTGCAGGAGCCTGTTTCTCTGGTACAAGGGAAACTTGAAACATTTATTTTTCTTCTGGACTTTGAATTTTCAACATTATTACACAGTTGCCTTTGTATCAGAAAAGCCATTTATGGCAGTTTTCTAGCCAGAGACCCAAGTATATAAAGGACTGTTTTCTGAAGAAAAATGTTCTAATGCTGTATAGTTATTTGAATGATACATTTTTTTAGACTTCAAAAGAGGTTGTTTTATCCCAGCATCTTATGAAAATAGGGTTCTAGTTCTTTTAGGACTTCAGTTCAGTAGTGCACAAAGCAGTTTTGTTAATGTATTAGTGGCTGTATTCGGAGCAGAAAGCAAAAACAGCCTGACAACGCCTACCTCTTAACAAGCAACCTACCCTCTCTTTAATGCAAGAAAGTTGTAAATGAGGAACAAGACTGCTGTGATTTCCATTTGCCTTTACAATAGTGTAGCTCAAAACAAGCTGTCCCACAGCATTTAACAGCCAACCTACAGTCCCTTTGTGAACGGACAGATGTTGTTTGTTGCTCATTCCTTCCGCACCTCCAAGTGCTGCACAACAGCCAGGCATTGCTGCTCTGCTGCATACAGCTGTAGCTGAGAACAGAATGCAAACAGTGCACCCAGTTCCTAATGTCCTTGCCTCTCTGGGTGTACTAAAACTGATAAAGCGCTGCTGTGAACCCTTTCTCCCACACAGATAAATCCTGCTGCTGGCGGTGATGCTGCTTTAGTACTATACTGACACTCAGCAATTTTATGTCGTCTTCCATCTGTAAGTGTTGTATGTTTACAGATATCAATGCTTACATACCCCTCATATCCTTCTATGAATGAGAAAAGTAGAAGTAGTCAATGACTTCACTGTGGTGTCATTGGAAACGTGGCATCTCCAGGATGCTCACTGGGATTTCTGGAGCGTACTGTGCGTCCAGTTTGCAATCAGTGTGCCCCTGCAATTGGTGCTGCCCCTGGACTAGCCCAGAGACATTGTGTGCTGACTAGGCACAGTCTGAATCCCAGGTTCTTCTTTGCAAAAAAGCTGTTTACAGGAGCTTTGTGAAAATGGAGTAGCGCAGCTGAATTCACCATTTTTAATAAGATAACGCATGACTAAGTGGAAGAACTGTAATAGGTCTGTTGCCATGGTAAATGCTCTAATTATTACACTACAAAAGTAACCTTTCCATTCATTTTTACATCTGCTGAACGGTTTGGCAGATCTAAGCTGATGTAATGTCAGGAGATTCTTAAGAGTGGTGGAGAGGAGGGCTTGGATCTGCTTGTCCTCCCATTTTTTACACTAAACAAATTACTAAGAAGTGATGTGAAGTCAACTGGGGGGGGGGCTTATTCACCAGATTAGAAAAATAAGACCAGTATCTAGAATTAAAAGCAGCAAAACACCTATGGTGAGCTTTGATGATATTAAAGATGCACAGTACCCAAAACACTTTATTCCCAGATCTTTTAGCTTCTGTGAAACAAGGTTTTAATATGTTAGATAATGACTGAAAAATAAACCATACCACTAAGAGTTAATTTATAAGAGAATGTAACCAGCTTTAAAATTACAAAGATTTTCAGTTCATGTAAATAGGCAAGAGTACATAAATATTACGTTTTCAATATTCAGAAAGAAAGCTTTTCAGCAAGCAAGCTGGAATGTACATACTAAGGTTTGGTATGGAGACCATTGTAAAAGCACACCTATTTTGACTGAAAACAAAAAAAGAACAATGAAATTAAATAGATATTCAAAATATTTCCAGATATTGACTGGTCTCCCCAGCTGCCCCATATTTGCAAATATGTGGGAGGCTCCATCAAATTTAGGAGGAGGCACAACAGGCAGCTAGCACAGCATTTTGTTTCTGGATCATTCATCTTAGCAGAACCGAGATATTGATGAGAAAATCAAAATGAAGCAGCCCATTGGAGTGCTAAGTAGAGAGAACAAGCTCTTGATGATTTCAAACGCCTGAAAGTAGGGTGGCCCCTAGCAGACCCCTGATCTGCAACCATTACAACTGGGAGAAAACATCTTGTCCCCACATCCTAGGGTTGGAGTTTATCTTCTACTTGAGTTTTACTGTGTTGGCTGTGTTCCTTCTCAGTAGTCTTTGTGTTGGAAATTTCATCTGGAATCCATGTTTCCAGCAGCTTTCCCAGCTGCCTTCAGTCAAGGCTCTAAAATGCTTGTGCACATCTTCATACTGTTACTTTGCAAATAAAAGAGCTTGAAAATTACCTTTTCTCTCCAAATGGGTCAAATACTGCAGAGCAACATAGTTCTCCAAAATTCAGTAGAGAAGGATCTGTCTTTGTCTTTTGTTCTGTTAATACAGTTCTTCACACACATTGCTGTAATACAAAGATTAAATGACACAACAGCATTTCTCTTCCAAACCCCCTCACAGAAAAGCAGCAGTCCTAAAACATGACCAATTTTAATCCCGGCACAATTAAAGCAAAGAAAATTGTCATTTTTATCAACATATGTTCACCTATTTCATGAGGTACCTATGAAATCAGGATGTCTTTAATTAATTCTGTTCAAGGACATTTTCTGCCAACCCTTTTCAGAACATAGCAGGCTATGGAAATTACGTGCTAAATACCTGCACTTATTTCTCAGACTTTAACCTAATATGATCTAGCTGTGATCGTTCAGAAGTCATATGTGGCAGTTTTAAAATGTATCTGAATCTACTTAAATGATCTAGAGTATTAGCAGAAATCATCCTGACTCATTTTTCCTCAAACATGTATTTATTTCAGCATCTTCACGAATGGCAAAGAACAATTATGCCTTGTTAAAGTTTGAGCTTTTAAGAAAAGCCATTTGTGGTCAACTTCCAAAAGTCTACCTGAAATTTGGAGAGAGTTTATAGCCGACAGTGTTTATACATCTATCAAAAAATAGAAGTCCTTTTTCAATAAAAAGTAGTATCTCAATGGGCCTTACACAAATCACTTTTCATCTCTTCATAAAAATTAAAGATGTTGATCATATATCCAGTGCAGTTGCCAATAGGAAACCAGTAGTCGGCAATAAATGTCACAGCCATGTTTTTCATTCTGTTGTATTTGCAGAAAGAAAACATAAATCCCACAAACCATTGTACATTAAGAATAGGCAGAAAGTGCTTTCTCAAGAACAAGTCAGTGTTATCTAGTAATAATTATGGCCCTGGTGAAAAACTCAGTGAAGTCAGCTCAAAAATTTTTATTGTCTTAAAATTAAATCAAGCTCTCTTAAAGAGGTGTTCAAACTGTGTCTTTTGAGCCCCATACAACTTTGTCATGGCCATCCCTCATGCCAAGGTTTTGGCAGCAGGCTGTGCTGATGTAAGGGATGCTGGGTAACTTCACAGATGCTGGATAACCTTAAATCCTGCCTGGGATGTCCCTGGGTTCCAACTGCACACCCAGGCCATTGCTACCTCTTCTCTCTGAGGAGTCTTCTCTCCTGCTATGACAAAAACTGGATAGTTTATCAGGTCTTTGTTTAGATGCTCTCAGTTACAACTGTCTGGCTTATGAGTCTTTAACCTTCTTCCATGCCAGATTTCAGGTTTCAAAATTCATTATTGGATATTACTCTTTATTTTTAAAGAGCTTGTATATCTTTTCAAATACAGGCTGTATGTGGAGTCTGCGCTTGGAACTGAGAGAAGTAGGAAAGCAAAGATCACTGCTAGAACTCAAGGGTGACTGACAGCATATCTCTAAATTGCCCATCCTCAAAAGGGGACCAAAAAAAAATCTTGTCTGGGAAGAGATCAAGCCAGGAAATGGGCTAGGTGACCTGCAGAGTTCCTTTCCAACCTAATTTACTGTGTGATTCTATGAAATCTTAGTTGTAAATGGGATGCATAAACAGCAGCTCAATTCACTTGTATCTTTATGGCAAACAAGGATATATTTGTGGTGAATAAATCTAATCACAGTGTGAGCCCATAGGGAACCTGACCACAAAAGCTGTGAAGCTGTTCAGTCATCATGTAAGACCACAGGGAAACCAGATGTACCAGGATTCTCCCACTGCGTCTAGTGAAACTCAATCCCCAAGGCATTAAAAGGTTATGGAAAAAAGGGAGCAAATATAGCATATGTACAATAATCCTCTTTTCGGAGCAGAATTTTAGAGATGGGCTTATGGGGCTAGTGCTGTACTCCAAATGGAATCCAGTGCTTCAGTTCAAAGCCTCAAATGTGAATTACCTCAATTCCTCACAAATTCAGCATTTCAGAAATATTAAGATTTGACAGCCTGAAAAAAAGACTGTGTTGCACATGGTGTTCACATTGCATCACTGGGAGGTTTGGACAAGGTCAGAGATAAAATGCAGGTTTGGATGCAGCAGCTAAGTCAATAAGATCGAGGGCTTCCTATCTTTTGACCCATAGAACACCTTGCAACAGATGGTGCCCAGGGGGAACAACAGCCACCTTAGGCTCCAGCCCCATCTGATTCGTTATGAAAACATTAGCTAAATTATTTATTTGATTAACTGAACACCAAATTTTCATGTGGTTAAGAAAAAGCTTGAAGTTGCTGAAATCAGTACAGTCATCCTGATTTAAATTCATTTTGAAAAGCAATCACAAGAGGCTTCATTCTGACCTTGCACCAGCCCTTACACTTCTGTGCAATGCAGTAGAATTATTCTTGATTTCCATTTATGTGAAAATCTAAATTGGTTCTTAAAATAGATGCTGTCTTTTTTTTTCTCTCTCAGTCCGCTACCAGTAAATTATTTGACCTACATCTTAATAAATATTGGAAAAAAATTTTCTCCCCACTCCTATTCTACAAATACATTTCAGAACTCATATATTCAATTTATACTCCATTGGTTTTCCCCCAAGATTTATCACTCAAGGAAAAGGGAAACCCACAGGACAGCCCACTCTCAAGGACGCCAGACTAATATAAAATGCCTGTTCACTCACTTTTAATGCATGTGTGCTGCACGTGCCTGATGTACATCAGCTTATGTTTCTGCCTTGTTTCTCCTCTACCATTTCAGTAGTAAGACAAATCAATTTTGTCTCTATGTCAAACAGTTCTCCATGAGCTGCCTCCACCTCGTCTGCATAAGGTTCTCTGTACTGAATGAGAAGTGCTTCGCAAATCTTCTTTTTCTGAAGTAGTAAGCAGAAGTAGTAAGTAGTAAGAAGTAGTAGTAGCAGAAGTAGTAAGCAAATCCCAGTAAAAAAAGATTATATGTTAAATTTCAGAAGGACCAACAAGTAAATTATTACAGCTGTAAGTTAGAGATGTAAAGCACTCAAAATCTGAACATTCATGAGTTTTGCCAGAAGTTTCTTTGCTTAACTCCCAGTAGACTTCATGGGAAATAACCATGAAAATCCCTTCTGCTTCCAAAAGAGTACTTACTGACCTTCCACTGCTGAATGAACAGCATGTGATCACTTTATGCATGCCACCAAAATAAAGTGAGTGTATTCAAAGTGAATTCCCAATTGTCTGAAACCGGCCGTACTTATTAGATGTCAGTTTGCTGCCTTAATATATTACAGTGACATCTATCTTAATGCAGGACAACAAAAATTGATGGATTCACTGCAAAATGCATGTTTGCAAAGCAAATGTCATAAAAGTAAGGTGAAAGGCACAGACAAATAGACCTTAAATACACTCTCATTCCTGTAGTAGCAGCTGAGATATTTGTTCAGAAAGATTTCCACATCCTCTCACAGGACTGAGCTTTCATCTTTTCTTTATCTGTTGTGGAAAAAACACCACACCTTCTTCTTGTCCTATGTTTGCAGCAGCTACATTCATTTTGTCACAAAGAAATGAAAACTAAGGAAGTAGACTTCATGAGTGAAGGACTGCTTTTTTTCCTTGTTGAGCGATTTGATCCCTACCACCAGCTTACAGTAACTATTCCAGGTCTCATTACCAGGATGGAGAAATGTGCAGGTTATACAGAACTAGGACATTTGCAATGTGTTTTATAAGTACTTATGTTTCTCTAAACTTACCACAGACATAAAAGCATGTAAACTACACTGGTTCAAAAATCTCGTTCAAGGATCTTCTCACTGAACAGAACAGAACAGATCTTTCACCATCACCCTGGTGCAATCACTTCAGAAATTCTTTCTTAAAACTGCTAGATCATGCAGTTTTATTCACATTGCAGCATATCTAAGCTTTAAGACATGATCCTGATTCAAGGTCTACTAGACCTGCATCTCTTTGTTCTTTTTAGCACTTAGAAACCCAGTGTTTAAATCTCAGCATATTCTTAGTACTAGTCATTATTCATCTTTTTTATATTGTTCAATTTCAGAAATCTCTAGGCATGATTTAAGACACATTTTTACAATAAAAAAAGGCATTTAGTATTGTTTTGAAATGTGCCTTACTCTATTTATTCATTAGGAGCAATATTTGAATATCTGTGTCCCCAGTTTAGCAGATTTTAAAGTAAAGGTTAGTGGGCTTAAGGGTCAAAAAAACACTTCAACTTAAAATTGTTTTGATATAAGCAGGTCCAGAATCGTACTCTGAGACTGCAAAGTGAAGCAAAAGTCTGACAGTTTCAAACTAAGGCTGTTAACTATAGCTCTCTTCTCCTCCTCCCTGTATCTACTCAAAGCTATCCCAACTCCATTATATAATTCACCCAAATTGGTCAAAAGTACATTTAAATCTAGCCTTGTGATTCCACAAATTCTATCCACTCAATTGCCTCTGGCTGCTTGTGATAGCAGAAAAACACTTCTTACATTTCTACAACACACTTTTTCTTCTCATTTCTGTCTCATTCCAGACTGGCCATTAGGCTACCTTCCTCCTTTTTTAACTTTTCTTTCTCTGCCAGCATCATTAGGTTTCCTGAAGACGTGGTCCACATTTAATAACTAATCCACTTTGGCAAATAAATCATTCTGAGCAATTGCTAACTCTTTTGGTCTGAGAATTTTCCATTTGACTTTAGGTTGTCAGCATTTCATGATGTTCTATGGTTGGCCCTTTGAAAATTCAATACACCAAAAAGCTTGGGAAAAAAAAAACTGTTCTCTTTTCAGTACAGAGCGCGCAGGTTGAAACAGAGATATCTGGAGAACCCATAATATCAAAGGGAATTCATAAGTTCTACATAAATTCTTCAAATTGCCACAGTTTTGTTATGCATGTATATTTATGAGGAGATATTATACATAATAGAGATATACAGTATATCAACTAAATGTTCTGTTAGTTTTTGAAGCATAACATTAATACCAAAGGCAGCACAGAACTACCCAACAGGTATCTTCCTTGGCTGCATCCTGTACTGCAAGGAGCTGGTATGTTCACTCATCAAAGGAAATGAGTGCTTTTATGTTCAGACACACATCCCAGATTAGGAAAAGCAGATCACTAGTATTTGGATCTCTTACTTCCACATTTTATGTTAATAATAGAGAGTGAGTAAGTTCACTGAACTTTAAAAAAAAAAACAAAAAAACGAATATGCAACAAAATCTCTGCAATCCAGTTGTGAGATGGAGGATGATCTATGTGTCTTCCTCTCAGACAAAGTCCTTAGAAGAGTCCCACTTGCGTGTTTAAGGAAGGAGCAGCAGCAGTAGCAGCACTGAGGCCAGAACACATATAAATACTGCAGGAAGCCCACCTTCTGCATCACCGCTTAGCACCAGGAGCTGCAATCCTGGAACACCATTTCATATCAATTCTGGATTCTCTGAATGTAAAAATAGAAGGGCAATGGCACTGCAAAACAAAACAAAACAAAAAAAAGAAGTGAAAAGAGAAATTGATTATTGTGTCCACTGCCTAGGACACTTGCCTCTAACTGTAAGATATAGGTCTTGGCTGCTGCTCCATGGCCTGACCTGATGTAGTCAAGCAGAAAACAGAATGAAAACATCACTAAACAATTCAGATAGCAGGGATCAGATCCCATGTGTTTCTCCTGCCAGCTGAGTGTCTTATTTAGTGCAGCACAATATCCTGTTGCTGCTCTGTTTTTTACTCTTTTCTTTAAATACCATTAGATATTCAAACATTGCCTAATTATATGCAAATACTAGTCCAATTAAGGACCAGATCTTGCCACTGCTAACATTAGGTTAATTAGTTCTGTAGGTGACATTTCAATAAAACATTCATTCTTTCATACCGCCATGAAATTCAGTAATAACTTTGGATTTAAAATTCCATTACAGAACTGCAATCATGCAGTTCTTCCTACTGTACCATCACAGTGCTGCTCTGATAGTATCTGCAGAAATCAACTCGTACCTCTTACAGATGACCTACCTTTATTGAGATAGGCTGTTTCCTGCATCTGCACCACAAGTGTCTTAACACTTCCAGTGTTCCCTTCTTCCAGCACATGAAGGGGCCTACAGGAAAGATGTGGAAAGAGTGTAGTGATAGGAAAAGGGATAATGGCTTGTAATGGTTTAAACTGAAAGAAGGAATATTTAGGTCAGATATTAGGAAGAAATTCTTTTCTCAGAGGGTGGTGAGGCACAGGAACAGGTTGTCCAGAGATGATGTGAGTGCCCCATTCCAGGAAGTATTCAAAGCCAGGGTACAGTGAGACCTGTGCAGTCTAATCTAGTGGAAGGTGACCTGCCCATAGCAGTGGGGTTGGAACAAGATGATGTTTAAGGTCCCTTCCAATCCAAACCATTCTATGATTCTATAACATAGAATGGCTTCTCCATATTCTACCTATAAATGAAAAGATTTCATACTTAATAACCAACAAACTTACAAAAGGAAACCGTGCCACTAGGCTTTAGCTGCCAAATAAGTAGTATTGAACAGGTAGCAGCTGAGGTGACATGCAAGTACCCAGGAGTATTTCTACATTCTAGATTGTAAGACCTGAAGATCAGAAGTAGGAGATATATTCATGCTAAATACTCACAAAGCCAGCACTTACTTCCCATGCCAGATGTTACAGACTTGACCCTTCACTGTTTGAATCCTAAGCATTCAAAGCAATTATCATTCAGGATAATATATTATTTTTAACCATTGTTTTGGGGTTTTTTTTGGTTGGTTGTGTGGTTGTGGGTTTGTTTTGTTTTCTTTATTTTTCAGAGCTTTGAATCAATTCAAAGTCTGTATACTGTACATGTCAGTATTCAAATAGAAACTGAAACAATAAATTAGTAGGAAGTCTAATGCCTAGCTGTGAACTGACCACATCAGCAAAAATAAGTATTTCTAACACTGACATTGTTAATTTTTGTCCCTGAGCACGGCCTAAAATTTCTCTGAAAGCTGTCAGTGACAGTTATCCTATTTTATCCTATTATTTTTAAATCCCTTTCTCAGTATATTGCTAGAAATAGCAAATGCTATTGCCAAATAGTGTCTGTAATCCGACAACATGCTGTCCATTCATGGTTCACCTCTAGCCTAACCTTAAAGATGGCAGAAGATTGGAGATCTGATACTCTTAACTCTGCAAAAAGGGATTGAGATACACTGCTGCACACAAATAACAGTCCTGCAAATAGTTCTTTGAGCACTAGAAGAAGTAGAGCAGTAACTGTGCAACAGAAGCAAGCGGGAGTGAGCATAGCTGTGATTCTGTGATTCTGGAAGCTCAGCAGTGTGACTATTAATCAGTTTGATATCAAATTAATGAATATATTCAGCCTATCTCAGAACCAGCAAGGTCTTTGGTTCTACTAGCATGGTGTACACAGAGGCTACGCATCTGTGCATAAACAAGCCTAGTCACAGAGTTTGGATTAGAAAGGGCTGTCCCTAGGTTGTTCTGAGAATGCAAGTGGGAAGAAGGTAAACTCCACGGCTACCTGCCAACACCTACATTCACAAAACTTCAGAGATCTCGCATGCCTCTGAGATCATGTACCTTACTTCACTAAAACTTCACTGCAGGCTCAGTGAAAAGGAGGAAATGTGCATAAATTTACTTAGTCATTATATAGCTTCATGATAGAAAGTATATGAAAAATAATGAACTATAATCTCTCCTCTCATTAGGCCCCAACCACTTCCTAATTATCTCCAGTGAGCCAACAGCACAAAAAGAGATGGGATAGAATAGCTTTACATAACTGGTATAGCGACATGCATAGCAAACATGAGGCTTTCTGCACTTTGTACTGGGTGCATAAAAATGCTGGACAGAGCTCAGATGGAAGAAGTCAGCCTTCCCTCACCTCTCAAGCATTTTTAGGTTCCTCTCTCAAGGCAAGCAGTCTCTATGTAATGTCACCAACCCTATTCATTTTGCTCCACAGCGTTCCAGTGGCATCTGTAATGGTGATAAAAAAAACGGGCTCTTGAATGCTGATTGGCACTGCTAATGACCATGACACTGCAGAGTGCTGTGCGTTTCAGCAGTGGCTGGCTTATTTTGAGTCCTGACTTTCCATTCAGCAAAGTAAACCAAGAGCATGACATAGCCTCTGAGTAAGCATTTTACTGAAACTCAAGTGTTAAAATAGAACAGACCAAAGGACCATCAAACATAATACCTGGGAAGGGGTGAGACAGGCGAACAACAAAAACCAAACACTTCTTTTGTTTAAAAAAGAAAATCTACATGCTTTTGTCAAACACTGGTTTCTACAGCTAGTAGACTGCACTTCTAAATTCACTGTAACTGATTTTTGCACTGAAGTACACATACACAGCTTTCTAAGTTAACAGTCATGTGGTGCTGACTTGCATTGGCTAGAAATCTTACCTGGACTGAGGACACCTCCCTCTTACCCACACATGGTCAGAAGGGTAGCAGAAAGTAACCTCTGTAACAGCAGGCAGAGAGGAGGCCAGGGGTGATGAGGGTGCTCATAGCACAGTCCAGGGTCAGTGCTCCCACCTCCTTTCCTGAATTCTGAATCTGAAAGTCTCTGCTGTTTTCACAGCATGTTGCTTTTGTTCTACTGGTAAGGTGCATGCAAAAGTCACACCGCTCACGAAGGGTGACTTAGTCATGAGTTCATAACCATGCTTAGCACTGGTCCTTTCCACTTCTTTGGCTGCTGAATTGTACCACTACGATGACTTCATATAACTGTATGTCATGCACAGAAAAAATACATGAGCGCAAGGAATGCATTTACAGTAGTTGAAAGATGCACTGCAATATAGCTTACAATAAATTTGTACAATTAATAGGATTAATTAAACTTCAGATTAAAATACATTAAATACATGAGTCGTCACTTCTGTGAGACTATCCCTAGTCTGTGCAAGTCCTTCAACAAATCCCATCTATTGCATTTGTAAGAAAGGGTGTTTTATTTCTGGCAAGGGAGAAAGAAGAAAGATTTTTCCTCCCATTCCACATCCAATTAACAAAACATCAACGGAATTTCTGGCACGTGAGGAGAGCAGACAGATAGTGGACAGACAGCACAAACTTCAGTAAGCTTGGCCCACATTCTCTTAAAGTACTGGTGAGTACTTTCTCCTTCCCAGAAATACAAGGAATAACAAGAAGTGCCCTCCCAAGGTCAGCAGCTCAGGACCTCACAGAGGACTACGCTGCTGCTCATACTAACCAAAAACTGTTGATGGAATGAGAATTTTAATACTGCCCGCTAACAAAACTGCAAGTGCAGTATTACTCACATTAAAAAAAAATGATACATGGGTCCACAAAATAGTGTTTAGTCTCTGTTTTGCTATTTTTTTTCATTTGAGCTGAAGAAGTTATTCAAAAATTTAATTTAAAATATGACATTATTTATATGTACAATTTATGAGGAACCCAAGATGGCAAAATCAGACAAATATTCTCAACCATTCAAAAATATTATCTCAACAAATCTATCTGCTTGGAATGACTCCTTAAGCTACTATAAGGTTCCTTTTATTATTTTTATACCTGTGGAAATGCACAGATCACTCTGAAAGTAATGCCTCCTCTTTATTTCCATGGAAACTACAACAGATACAAAGAGCACAATAACACTACTTGACAGAGAAAATTCTCAGCTACAAACCACTGCCTTTCAACACTGCTACCACAATTAGCTGTTCATTTTCACCAGCGACGAACAAGAGCCTGCATGCCGCACTCGTAAACATCTGCATTAGTGGAGCTGACCCACTGCCACTGTCACCACAGCAGAAACGCACCACCCATTGCCTCACTGTGCTCACACCCACTGGTTGGTCTCCACAAACATTCGGCAAGCATCGATGAATGTCAGTGGGTGCCGTTTTTTCCTCATGGAGGAATTCAGTGACACAGCGTTGCTTCATGGCACTTCCACGCCAGCCGCCATTTTGTCAGCCTGCCCCTCTGCTGCCATCTGTTGCAGGGCAACAACAGGATACTGGTGAAAGGTTCAACCTACTGCCAACATCCGCCTCTGATGTCATGGGCCAACATCATAAAATAGGAGGCTTCACTTTCTGAGAAGCCTTGTAAATCACTGATTTGCATAACTGTGGATGTGAGTATCTGTATCCTTGAGCAGTTTTTATTACCACTCCACCCTGGCTATGAAAATAATTCGGTAATTCTTCGGTACAGAACAGCACGCATATGGTGCACAAACCACAAAGGCAGTGTGAACCTCTCTCTCTCTAAATCACACATATATATAACAAGGCCAACTTTTACTTCCTTTGCTTGCTCACACAAATAAATAAGCAGAGCAAATTCATATAGGTAATTATTTATGGACAAGTTTAAGTTCATTTGCATTTCTGATTATCTGATAGAAGTGAAGTCAAGTCCACACTACCTAAATTGCATGAAAAATAACACTATAATACTTACTTTGTAGTGTATCTATGAAAGCCAGATGCAAAAGATGTGTGCTCCATCTCTCAAACATAGTTCTAATGAAAAGAAAAAAAAAGCCTTAAAAAGTGTTTAGAAGCCTGGGAATACAGATAAAGATCTAATGGGATTTTCAGAAGCATACTGGTTTCTTTCCATTACAGTCACACAAAGAAGATATTCCCTTCTAAAGACTTTGTGTATTTTCAGAAGATAATAACCTTTTTGTATATTTGCCCTTAAATCTTTATTTATTCCTATGTAAATATGCAACACAGATCAATGTTCAAGAACAAAAATTAAGTTTCAGAGGGCACTTTTGAAACAGTTTTAAAATATGTCATTCAACACCTCTGAGAAATATTTAAAAAACAACTGGATCTGGCTAAAAATTAATAAAAATAAATTGCAATAATTATCCATAGGAATTGTTCTTGATAGTCATATGAATGAAGTTTTGCTATAATAGAAAATAGGCATCATTGAGAGGGAGACCACTTCAGACATCTTCAGCATGGGGGGAAATTTATGTCTGTGCTCAGAGCCATCCAGGAGCCAGACACTACCAACAGTGTCTTTACTCTGCAAACACTTTACGAAGCACAGGAACCAAATATATTGCAGGTGAAATTCTCCACTGTGCAGGGGTCTTTCACAGGTCTCCGTATTACATAAGTCCTACTTAAATACTATTCTAAAGTTGCACAAATCTACAGCACTGGCATGAAATTTCCCTTGGAAGAATTCCTTGAGCCCTTTGAAAAGAATGCACTTTGATAGCATCTATCACAGTCTCTTAAGCAATACATAAATCTTCTGCTGGCCTCTGCACTGAGGTAGGTACACCTTGCAGAGTGTCTTTCCTGTTCTGAAGAAATGTCACAAAATCCTACAGTGCTTTACAGTTTGCACTTAACAGACTGAGCAGACATTACATACTGCCAAATTTCCAAACCACCAGTAAACACGTTAGTTTCTGAAATAATCAAGAGAGCAGAGGCATGAATATTTTACAGGCTAGCTACTTACAGCGTCTGGCCCTGAACTTGAAATCCTCATTCCGCTGAAACTGGTGAGAGTTGTTACTGACAATGGTGAGGCCAATATCTCACTCCATCTTTTCAACTGATAGTCACTTGTCATCACTAGCCCGTGCTCCAGCCCAATCTCTACCTCAGACTTCATTAGTGAGATTTCTCAGTGCCAGACTTTTCTAAAAAGTCTCTTCCATTCTTAGGAAAAAGCTCAAGACAATGAGAACTGCCTACCAAGCATGCCTAGCTTGCTCACAAATTTGACACGATTCCTCAAAAGAAGTCAAGTGCCATGCACCCAAACTACTGCTGTTTCTTTACAACAGCATTCAAACCATCCACCTTGCAGGTTCCAGAATTCCTGATTACCTGGCTATGCGTACCCAAATAGAAACCTCATGGGAATGAGATGCCTTGATCTCCTGCTGAAGACCAAATACTGCTAGGTATGACTTTCCAATAAGGTGATCCTGATCTGGGAGTAGATCTAAAAGGTCCAGTTCACAGCATCCAGACCCTCATTTTTTCTCAAACACTGTCTGAAAAGAAAATTTTAACAGTCGAAATATGGGACCCTTAGTTACAAACAATAATGCAGAGTAACTCACCTGTAACATTCTACTCTATGATTCTTTCTTTTTGAAAAGGTAAAAAACTATTTAAGGACAAAATGAAAGAGCTCTGTACTATAACTCTCAATGAATTTACAGTAGGTTTGCCCAAACCTGTAAATACAGGAAATATTTTTGGCTTTCATAGTCTCTACAGAGTGTTCTAAACAATCTGCTGTTAGCTCTCATGGGGTAAGTAAATTCTCTTGCTCCTACTCTTCACTTGTACTCTGTCCTCTTCCCCTTCTTTCCTGGGGAAAATCACACTTCAGCTCAGAAGGGAGGAAAAGGTATTTACCTTCCCAACAGTAATTGTTTCTTTCCTCTGAGATGCTAACATGGCACACAGGTTCTCTTTCTTGCCTTTAATGTTGCTGCCCTTACACTGAGGAATGGGCCACTTACTCTGAGTTCCTGATCCTTTCTTGTTGCAAAGCCCCAACAAATTCTGCTGGCTACCCTAATCGTAGAATCACAGAATCATAGAACGGCCTGGGTTGAGAAGGACCACAATGATCATCTAGTTTCAACCCCCCTGCTATGTGCAGGGTTGCCAACCACCAGACCAGGCTGCCCAGAGCAATCATCTCACTTTGTGAGAAAGGCCTCCTCACTATTCTTTTTCTGTACCTTTCCATTCTCTAGAACTGTTGTTCTGAAGAATAACTCAGAACAGATCTCTACATCTGTCCTTAGAAACTACTGCATGACACCTTTTTTGGAATGATGACAATGACAATAATGTCATATTGTTTACTCCTAAATACAAATCCTAAATTAAGAGTCTACAAATAGGCTCTGACCGTGAACATACTATAGCTGTCCTGTAACAGATATGATTAACCTGCTTCCTAATCCCTAAAACTTAAAAAGTGTTTTATTTTTAAAGCATTCAGAGAATTCTTTGCTGTAGTAAAAAGGCTGTTCTTACCAGCTTGGTAGTCATTTTCTTGTTCTTCACATTTTAACTTTGAGAATGACTATAAAAGTCACGGTAGATGTAGCTTTGTGTGCACATATTTAACAACAGGAGTAACTGGAAAACAGCTGGAAAAATCTTTGTAAAAGGGAAATTAACCCCAAAGATGAGCCACCGACCCAACTTCATATTGATTACATTCATGGAAAAAAAGAAAAAAGTATGTGGCAACTGAGCTCTGTTGAGTATTCTGTTCAATAAGAAGACACGTGTGAAACACTGCAATTTTTTGTTTTAAGTAACTGAATTGTCCAATGACTGCAGATCTTTGGGCTTAACCGCACTGCCACTGAAACCAATCTTGTGGTTTGGCCCTTAATTAAAATGATTTTTAGATTGTGACAAAAAGAACCCGAACTTTGACAGCAGCTTTAAAGATACCTGTAGTCTACTAAGGGTCTCAAAGACACAACGCACATTATGAAGCGCCCCCCACAGGTCTATTCCCCTGAATAACCCGTTTTGACTCAACTGGAAGATTCCAGTGAGAAAGTTATAAGGAATGGCTGAGGAAAGGGGGTTGTTCAGTCTGGAGAAGAGGTGGAACTCAAGGATGACCTTATTGCTCTCTACAGCTCCCTGAAAGGAGGTTGTAGTGAGGTGGGGGTCAGTCTCTCTTCCCAGGCAACAGCGATAGGATGAGAGCTAATGGCTTTAATTTGTGCCAGGGGAGGTTCAGGCTGGATCTTAGGGAAAACAACTTCTCAGGAGTGGTGAGGCATTGGCACAGGCTCCCCAGGGAGGTGGAGGAGTCACCATCCCTGGAGGTGTTCAAGAACTGTGAAGGTGTGGTGCTGAAGGACATGGTTAGCGGACATGGTGGGGATGTGTTGATGGTTGGACTACATGGTCTTAGTGGCCTTTTCCAGCCTTAATGATACTATGATTCTAAGTTCCTCAGGACCCCAATCTCCCTATCCAAAAGAAGCTCCACAACCTCTTTCAAGCTAAAACAAATTATATTGGATGCAGCTCCCTTTTAAAAGCTATTTTTCTTGGATAAACTCCCACGCAGCCTGAAGGGGCAGGAGGGCTGAGGGACAGGCTCTTGCAAGGTTTTTTTCCCCAAAACCTTCCCATTTTCTTCAGGTTGCTGGATAGCGGCACCCCACACGGCTCTGCCCACCGGCTGACAGCATTTAGGCCGCACCCGCCACTGGTCCCTCCGGCTCCGTCCAGTGACAGCACCGGCCCGCTGGACACCGGGCCCCGGCCCATCGAGTCGCCCCTCCGCCCGGCCCATCGCGCCGCGCGAGAGGAGAGCTGGCCCCGCTGGGGCAGAGCGGGCTGACCGAGCGCTCGGCCCCGCCGCCATGCAGCGCGCCGGCATTTCTGCGCTGTTCTGCCTGAATTTTGCGAAAGGCGCTGTGCCGGCGGCGGGGTGGGAAGACTCGGGGGAAGCGCGGCGCCCTGACGACCCCGCAGCCAATACGCCTTCCCCGAACCGCGGCGGTTTCAGGGACCCCCCCCGCTCGGAGGCCGGCGGGCGGGGACGGGGCAGGGACCGCCGGCGGCAGGATCCGAGCGGGCGAGAGCCGCGCGGCGGCCGCTTCCTCGCCCCCGTTTCCAGCGAAAGGGGCGGGAGGGGGAGTTCAAAGGCACAAACAAGGAGCGCAGGACCAAATTCCTCCCCCTCCCTCTCCACTAACGGGCTCGGCGATAAATCCGGCTCGGCTACGCTTCGCGATGGGGACGTGCCGCCGCCTTCCCCTCGCTGAGGCGGGAGCCGCGTTCCCCTCCCCGCGGAGACGGCGGCTGCCGCGCCCCCGGCGGGCGAGCGGACGCCGCTGAGGCGCCGTACCCCCGGCCAGCCCGCCGCCGCCGCCGCGGTACGGGGGGGACCGTGCCGCTGCGACAGGGGAGGACGGGGCTCGGCGCGGGGAGGAGGCGCTGCGAGCATGCGCCGGGCGAGCCGCTGACTGGGCGCTCCGTCAGGGTACCGAGGCAAAGGAAAAAGGAAAGAAAGAAAGAAAGAAAGAAAGAAAAAGGGATGAGGGGAAGGAGGATGAGCGACGGCGGAGGGAGGCGAGGAGGGTTTTAAAGGAGGCCGGCGGGATCCCGCGGGAAGGAGCGGCTGTGGCACGCGGGGCTCTCCGGCACCAACAGGTAGGAAGGAGGAAGGGCTGGAGCGGGGCTGCCGCAGCCGCGGGTGCGTGCGGGGAGCGCTCCGCGATGGCAGCGGACGAAGCGCGGGGCGCGCTGCCCGGCCCCGCCGCGGGGCTCCCGCAGGGCTCCGGCTGCGGCTGGCGGGCGGCGGCTGCGGGCGGCGCGGCGCGGCCCTGCATGGCCGTGGGCGGGGGTGCGCGGTGTGTGCGGTGCGTGCGGTGTCCGTGTGCGCGGAGGCAGGGCCGCGCGGCGGGGACAGCTCCGCGGAGGAGGGGAAGCGGCGGGGCCGGCGGGAGGGGGAGGGGGAGCCTGATTTCATGGTTTTAAAACGATGCCATGATCTGATCGGCGTCTGTTTACACGGCGGCGATCGGGCTCTTTCGCGGACGGTAAGAACGGAAGGATCTTGCCGGGGATTCAGCGGGAATAGGCTTTGCACGCCCGAGCTGGCGGAGCGGCGCTCGGTGCGGGCGGCGGGCAGCCCGGGGCTGCTGCGGGGCTCTGTCCCCGGCGCGGGGGGAGGAAAAAAACAACGGCGGCACAGCGGCAGGCAGAGCCCTTCCATTTATTTCGTTTTGCTGCATGAAATGTGCCCCGGTGCGCTCGCCGGGAGGATTAGCGGGCTTTGTGGAGCCCCGATCAGCGGGAAATAATAATAATAATAATAATAGTAAAAGATGCAGTCGATGTACGATATGTTTATTTAAGCATAGCCCAAAGCAGCCCTCCCCGAAGGATGGGCATTATGTCTTGGGTGTGATGCCTGTTTTGTCTCGGTATTTACATCGAGCGTTGCTTATTCCGAATGATGTCGAGGCTTTAAAGATTTGCATTAAAGCGGAGAGGGGGGGACCCTGAAGCACAGTGCCATCGGCTGCCTGGCGTACCTGTTTGTTTGGAAGCCGAAATGATGAAATTACGGTTTGCAGGAGGAAGGGAGGGAGATAATGAATACCGTTTCTCTTAGAATGTGCATGAACTAACACGGTGTGATTAATGTGCTTTGGTGACTCGGGTTAAAAAACATAAATTCTGCAGGGTTTCTTTGGGTGTGATCCGTATCAACACAGCAGCCGCCTCTAAAACACTGACAAATACCGTAGCCGTAAAATAAACATAGGTAATGTCAAAATACCAGCAGCCGTTGGTGATTTTTTTAAGGATGTCAGTGATTAGCTCTTGGGCTCGCAAACTGGGAATCTTTCGATTCATAAAATCTCCGAGGCTTTGACTGTAGAATGACATACGCTACCAAAGCTAAGGGGCACTGGCCAGTTCTGAGACTGTAACCAGCCAGATCTGTGAAATGCCAGTGATCAAACATGCTGAACAGTATGTATGTATGCATGTATCTATGAAAGCCTCGTGATTTTTAAAAACAAACAATAGTACTCAAATTTACAACTTCATTTGCTTCTCCATAAATTACCATCTTTGTTAGCACTTTCTGACATCATTTCTTGTTAACTTAAGAACTGATAGCTCGATTTTTTTTCAGATATTTTGATGGCATGACAAATCAGAACGAAGAGGATGTACTGTATGACTAGACACCAGATCAGTTCTGTTTGTGGATTACATTTTCAGTAAGATGTATGGATCTATTTTTTCCTTCTTCTTATATATAGATCATGAGACTTGACTGAGGCAATATACATATCATCCATCCATCTATGGCGAACTACAGCCATGCAGCTGACAACATTTTACAAAATCTTTCTCCTTTAACAGCTTTTCTGAAACTGACTTCACTGGGTTTCATAATAGGAGTCAGTGTGGTGGGTAACCTTCTGATCTCCATTTTGCTAGTCAAAGATAAGACCTTGCATAGAGCTCCTTACTACTTCCTGTTGGATCTTTGCTGCTCAGATATCCTCAGATCTGCAATTTGTTTCCCATTTGTTTTCACCTCTGTAAAAAATGGCTCTACTTGGACGTACGGGACTCTTACTTGCAAAGTGATTGCCTTTTTGGGGGTTTTGTCCTGCTTTCACACCGCTTTCATGTTATTCTGCATAAGCGTCACCAGATACTTAGCTATTGCCCACCACCGTTTTTATACAAAGAGGCTGACCTTCTGGACTTGTTTGGCCGTGATCTGTATGGTGTGGACTCTCTCTGTAGCCATGGCTTTCCCCCCAGTTTTAGATGTGGGCACCTACTCGTTCATTAGGGAGGAAGACCAATGCACTTTCCAGCATCGTTCCTTCAGGGCTAATGATTCTTTGGGATTTATGCTTCTTCTTGCCCTCATCCTCCTAGCCACACAGCTTGTCTACCTCAAGCTGATATTTTTTGTTCACGATCGCAGGAAAATGAAGCCAGTCCAGTTTGTTGCAGCGGTGAGCCAGAACTGGACATTTCACGGTCCCGGAGCAAGTGGTCAAGCAGCTGCTAATTGGCTGGCTGGATTTGGAAGGGGTCCCACACCGCCAACCTTGTTGGGAATCAGGCAGAACGCCAACACCACGGGCAGGAGAAGGCTACTGGTTTTAGACGAGTTCAAAATGGAGAAGAGAATCAGCAGAATGTTCTACATCATGACATTCCTCTTTCTGACCTTGTGGGGTCCCTATTTGGTAGCCTGTTACTGGAGAGTTTTTGCAAGAGGGCCTGTAGTACCGGGGGGATTTCTAACGGCCGCTGTCTGGATGAGTTTTGCCCAAGCTGGAATCAATCCTTTTGTCTGCATTTTCTCCAACAGGGAGCTGAGGCGCTGTTTCAGCACAACCCTTCTTTACTGCAGAAAATCCAGGTTACCAAGGGAACCTTACTGTGTTATATGAGGGAGCATCTGTAAATCTTTAGCCTTGTGAAACACTACCATTCTCTGCTAAGCAATTGTGGCCTGTAGCCATGTCTTGAGAAGAAAATCAAGAATGGGATGTCAGCAGTTGTAAGGATTTGGGCAACATTCTGCAGTCTTTGCAATAGCTCACCTCTAATCCTATTTTAAACCTAAACATGTTCCTGCTGACCACTGCTGAAGGTTTGTAATTAAGAACAAAGGACTGAACTACTGCCCTGAATTTCTTTATGTGGTTGAAATCTAGATTATGAAAGTAGCAGGTGCTAAGTATCAGTGCTAAATGCTGTGTATATCACTACATAAAATAAGACCATCAGAAACATTAGCATTGGACATCTTAATAAATTAAGTTGATATGAGGTTAATGTGTTGATAAAACTAATTTTAGACATCTGAAGACCTTTAAAACATTTCATACAATTATTGTTTTGCAAAGACTGAAAACTGGGGACTCAAGTACTGTAACTGATTAAAGATGTGCCATGCATTATTGGATTATCACACTTACAAATCTGTTTGCCTTGTGAGTAAGTTTTGGGGAGCATTCCAAAGCAGTATTTTTGTTCTCATTTAGACTTCTTTTTTCTTTTCTTTTTCTTTTTTCTTTTTTTTTTTTTTTCTTCCGAATATATTACTCTTTCTAAATGCCATTTTACTTAACAGTGAAATAATAACATTTAACTGTATTCTGTGGTTTTTGCTGACTTGGTATAAAGTTTAATAGACTCTTATTTATATTTTTTAAAAAGCTAGATATCAGTCTGTTAGGCAACGTTAATGATAATATCCAGTCATAATTGAACAGTTATAATTATACAGAATAAACACATGTTGCCTTAAAGGGTTATCTAGTATCTTCCATTTTGTTTAGCATTGAAGCAAATAAGCAAGGAAAATTGAATCGGTGACTCTGGTCAGTCATTTGGGAGTGCATGAACGATCACTTAGTCCTCTTTTTTCCTTTTTACTCCGATGGTTCCCAAAATCAGTATGCACATCACTGGGATGATACGATTTTTTTCTAGGTGTGCCGCCCTTTCTGGTTTGTTCTGAGAAACACAGGCAGTTGATGTATGTTTATATTTTAAGACAGCTGTCATGGGGAGACCGCAGCCTTAGTATGATATCTTGCACAATTTGTGAAGCATTTATTCTACTGAAGGCACAGTCTTGTTTATATTTTCTGCACATTTTGGTGTATTGGTTGTTTTAAATTATTTAAGTTTTAACTTGTGAAAGCATATAATATGATTTCTTAGTATTTTAGAAATACATTAGAGTCTGTGAGTCTTTCCTTCTTTAAGATACAGATGTGTGGATTTCAATATAAAGTTGCATTTGCCAAAATTTACCTGTGTAGCTTGTTAATTTTCTTGGAATAAAATTTTACATTTTTCCAGTTATACAATTAACCTTTTTTTATTTTGTCTAGTGAGCTAGCATGAAGTACTGAGAATGTAGCCATTATGAATTTATTATCCTTTGCAGTCACTGTATTCCCAAACTGTAAATGCATGAATGATGGGGACCACAGGATTGATAAATGATATTATCTACAGTAGCACTATTGTGTAGTTCATCATAATTACCCATCTATCTGTTTTAATATGTCAGTTATATTTAAAGTTACAACACAGTATTTGACATTAACTTCACAGTTTGATTTTGGAAAATGTGTATATTTGAAGCACAACATCACGAGTCAGTCGATCATAAAGAACGTTGATTTTTTTCTTAATTTCTGGAGCGACAAGACTAGAGGTCTTGATTCAGTATTGGTGTATGTTGTCCTTTGTTGTAGTTTTATGATCAGCAAGTTAATCTATACGTACACAAGCAGCAGTCAATAATGGAAATGCTTAAATTTGTATGATAACAGTATACAACATATGCAACAATTCAGAGAGTTGTGTCTATATGTGATCAGACAACTTGATCAAAGATTTAGTGAGCAATCTGTTTGACCTCACTTACACTTTTATACTGAGGTTGATTGGTTGAGAGGCATGGCCTAATATACTGTGTTGAAACAGACAAAAATGCTGAAATAATGAGTCCTCATCAGTACAAGAATGTTTCAGAACATAATTTGAAACGGGACCAATAAACTTCTACCAAAAGGACTTTTTTATTACGCTGGAAAAGGCTTTGAAATTAAGGTAGTTAAGCAATTGTCAAAGATGGAAAGAGTGCATAAAAGCTGAATCGTGTGTTGAGAAAAATTCTGAAAGTTATCCCACTTAAGTTTATTAAAAGGTTGATTGGCAATAACTTCAGTCTAATTTCTATAAAATAGTAACCTTTACAAGGAACATTGATATTACATATTGTAATAAAGAAGTACATATAAATAAAGTTGTAAATAGTGTTATAGTTGTAGAAGTAGTCGGTTCTGAAAATTAGCCAGAAAATGATGACATTTCAAGAGCTGCATATTTGGGGCCTGACCTAACTCCTAATAAAGTCAGTTGGTGTTTTCCCATTAACTTCATTTGGAGCAGAAGCAGGCCCTGACGTTTCTATAGTACTATGCTTCTGAAATACTAAGAAGGCTGTGTTTACTATGCAGTGGGGAAAAAAAAAAATTAAAATTATTTCCCTGGAAGTTTTGCAAGCAGAAACTGATGTAAATTAAAATAATAAACGGTAAACAAGTCTGAAAGCAAATATTTTGCTAAATGTTTTTCTTTTGATATCAACGTAATTCCTTTGACTAACTGAAAGATATGCAAGTGTGTTACTACTTGACAGAGAAGTGCTTTAAGTGTTTTTTTTGTATTTTTCCAGTACAAGTGTTGTGTAAGATGTAATTCCTTTTATTCCCCCCAGTGTTAAAAGAACAAGGGAATGTGCAGAGAAGTTAAGTGACAACATATGAAGTAACATTTTGTACAGAGTTATTACTCACTGGAACTCACTGGCAAAGGATGTTGAGTAGTTGAGGGGTTCCTAAAGAATTGCACATATACGTGAACCAAAGCAGTAGTTGCAGATATTGACATGGCTGTCATTTTGATCCTAGTTGCCACATCAGGCCTCATGCATCAGGGTATAAATTCAGAGGAGCAAGAAGGCTTTCTTCCAGTTCAGTACATGCTTGCATCACAGTATGAAAAGCCTTCTGCTTTCATTTTAGTACGGATGTTACATTGGTGCCAAAGCTTACTGGGCTGGTAGATTACTCTTCTATTTCAGAATAGCAAAGAATATCATGCTGGCTTATGTCTGCACTGATATTGAATGCTCATGGGTAATGAGAAGGTAGTGGCAGAAAAAAGGTGTAAGAACAGATTCTGTCCAGAAAAAAATATCTTTCTCTGATTTTTTCCCCAATCTATTCGTGCCGCTGGCCCTTTGGCAGCCTCCATCACTTCTTCCAGGTGAGATGTTTTATATATTGAGTCCTGTATTTATCCTGCCCCAGTGCTCTTTATTTATCTCAGCCATTTCTCCTCCAGAACAGACAGACGAGCTGTACTGACTTCTGGTGGTTGCCCAAAGTTTCTCAGTGTCCGGGTTGCCTTCCTGAATACAGAGAGACCACTGGTTCCTTCCAGCTGCCTTCATAGCTGCAGCTGTCATGCCAGGGTGCTTGTCTTGCACACCGGGTATCTCTGGCTTTTGGCTTTGATAATGAAGAAGATGCTGTCTGTGTTATGCAAAGAAAAAATCAGGATGAGGAGCAGGCAACAGGAAGCAGTTTCCTCTCTTCCAACCCCTTCATAACGAAAGCACAGTTGTTGCTGCATAAACTCTCTAAATAAATCAAATGTACAGTCAGAAAATTAATGCAAGGTTGTCGGTACAGCCATAGAAGATTATTACGCAATGGTTTTCAGCCATTCTCCAGGCCTCGGGGGCAGAGGAGTCCTCTGCATCTATCTCCTTATAAATGCACTGAGTTTTTTCGCTTGTATTGTCTTTGCTCTGCCTTTCAAGCGTGAAAACATTTTACTTACATGAGCACAGTGTCACTGCAAGCTGCTGTTACCCCTGTGTTTAATAAATAACGTCAAAGGGAAGCCTGATGTTTTTTGAGGTAGATTAGAGAGGTACTTGGACTAACATTTGTTTTTTAGCAAATGTTAAATAGAACTGTGGGTTGCCAGGCTCTTCCATAGTTACACAGTCAGATGTCAATTGCTGACAATAGAAATGGTGTAAACTAACTTGCGTAAAGCTAAATCATAGATAATGCAAGGCATACGCACTCTAGACTGAAAGAATTTCCTGTGTTTGTTACGTTTTTTGAGGAATGAAGTTAAGCTGAAGTAAAAAGCCGAAGTAGAAACTCAAAGGAAAATGGTGGGTGTTTTTCCTTTTTTTCTGCTTTGTTTTAGCATAGCTGTGCTAATCTGCAACCTGGGTTACACACCCACAGACAGCCAGGAGTTGACTGCACAGTTCTGCTTACCACATAGACAGCTTCCTTCCAGCTTATATTCATTGAGAGCTGTGTAAGAGCACGCTACTGATCTGGTTGACTTTTCAGAAAAAAGAAAGGGCTCACTCTAAGATACTGTTCTTCAAAAGTAAATTTCAGTAGATGTTCTCTCCTTTTGTTTACTGAAGTGATTCTGAGTATGAAGAAACCAGTGATCTACATTGGTAATCAACTTAAGCATGCTGTGGCTGTGTCCATTAGCACCAGGACAAGATGGCATTTTGTGATGCATAGGGCAGCAAGGGATCAAAGAGTTTGATATTACATACCATGACTTTCCTTGAGTGGCCTGAAAATAGCTCATGGTTTATATTTAGAAGAAAAAAAAATATGATGAAACTGTCCATTTCAATGGATAAAGTCTTTAACTCGACAGTATGGGAAAAAACTCAAATTTTAAAAATTGCTCATTATAAATAGCAAAGGGTTTTTGTGTGTTTATGTTAAATGTGCAATTACATAAGTATATGGTGATCAAAGGAGTGCCACAGTAAATAAACTACATTTGTAATAGTCTAAAGAGGAAATAAGTAACAACAATCTTCAGCCATTTAAATAAAAATAAATGTATTCAGTATTCAGTGGTTTTGTGTACCTGGTGCACTTAGAGCAATGCCTTTAGACAGTGGCTTGACTGATGCAATCCAGAGAGACTTACTCTTTACATCACAGTCTTTGTACTGTGCTTTATAATGAACACAAGTTTTAAAAACAGAATTCGTCTGATATAATCTTCAACAAATTGCATTAGCTACAATAAATATTAGGCAAATTACTGTCTCCAGAGATTATTCAAAATTATCTCTGTGCTAATTCAGGAAGAGTCTACTTCACCTTTGTTAAAGAGCCATCTAGCCAAAGATGCATATTTTTTTGTCATCCTGTCATTTCTTGGTTAAGACGAGTTATTCTGCAATGTGGAATTAAAAATCCCAAGTATGAAATGATATGTTTGAATTTCAATTAGTATGCCACTTATTAAGTTGCTGTAGTGACATTTTAAACAAACCTATGAAGCTTATGTTTAAAAATGTGAGCAATCACTTAGGAAAACAAACAAACAAAGTCCAGTCTCACGCTGCCAGTTGAATATTTCTCATATTTTCCTGGAATATTAGAGTTTCAATTTTAGGAAAGCAAAGGCAAACTTTGAAAAGAAGTGTATTGGAGAGAAGGAAGCCAGAAATACGTTTGTTGAGGTAATCTTTGCAGTGAGAATGGTTATCATATATGTATTGCATTTTCCACATGATTATAGTCTATCAGCTTGTCTGTGTTTTGCTGGTGTCTATAAGCAGGATTAAATTATCCATTATTTACCATTAACTATATACCATCAACTATATAATTTTCATTCTATAATCAAAAAGCTCAGGCATGTCAACATCCTTAAGCAAGTTGAAGAAGTTGTTAAAAACGGAGTTCTGCATAATTTTGGAGGATGGGATGCTTGAGACAGTTAAGACAAGCATATGTATATGTGCTGACTACATTAGGCAGCAGGTGGGGGAATACAATAAGGTTTCCTCTCCTGTGTATGTTTTAGCTAAAATCCTGCCATTTTCCTTCAGTGAAGGAAACCATGGAACCAGTGCACCTCTAGCCTGTAACCACTTCCATGCTGGTCTTAGGTCAGACATCATTTGTGCATACTCTTGGTATTTATGGTGAAATGGAGCAGGGAGCAGAGATCAGAAATGCCCAGAAAACATGCAGAGGCTGCAGACAAGTGATACGTGTTTGTCTTCTCAAAACAGAAGAAGTAATGGGAGAAGCAGAGGTCCAGAGGTAAATATTTATGTCAGCTGGTTGGTGTTTCATGCTCTGTTGCCCTCTTAGAAGTAACTGAGATCTGGTTTACTCTTGATCTGTTTTTATTTTATTTAATTTGAAAATGCATTCTATCTCTGCCAGTCCGCTCCATCCCACCCCTCACAAGTTGATTTTATGCTTAATCGAGTTTGTATAGTCTTCACAATGCATACTTAATGGCAGATCATTTGTAGCTTTGCACTGATTATGGAGGTATGTATCAAAGCATGTGCTTGCTCATTTCCATAAGCAATTCCTGTGTTCGAGACAACACAAATCCTATTTCTGAAATTAAGGCACTCTACAATTATGTTTCCTGAATTCTCTGTCAAGGCCCTTCAGCTTTGGAAATTTCTTCTGTTTGATCCAAAACACTCAATGCAGATTATTATGGCACACTGCAGGGAACATTTGATTTCTCTGACTGCAGGACTGTTTGGACATCACAAAGACTGGAAATGTATATTTAGCTTCTGTGTCATAATTTATGGTAATGACTGGGCAATAGAAGTGATAGTGATGGGGCTCCTAAAATAACATATTTGGATAACTGCAATTTTAAATTTAATCCTAAGATACCTAGCACAAAAGAGAAACGCTCCTTTTGTAAGATGATTGTGTAAATGAAAGCAAACACAAGTAAACACACAAATAAGTATAGCTACAATGCAGTTAATGTACTCTGTCAAAGCTATAGCAAGAGAGACATAAAGCAAAACAAACAAAAAAAAAGAGAGTATCATTTGACATGTAATCCTTGTAATTTTGGACACAGTCCCTCTTCAAGGAAAATCTTCCTTTTGTGAAATCTTGTCTCAATAAAAACTAGAAGATCATGATGGTTAATGTAAGCGCTGATGTTTTTTACTTGACTAGTTCTCGGTGAGAGGACACTGTACAGAGTGTTAGCAGCAATCTATGTCATAGGCTATGCGCAAAAGCAATCTGCTGATTGCTTTCAAGGGAGGACGTATATGCATATATAAGGATTATTTTCAGACTCCTCAAAATACTGCAGTATAGTTGGTAATGAGTAGAGACACTTCAAACTCCTGTGGAAGGCATGGAGCATCACACTGGAGCATGATGAGAATAAAGTCAGGCACAAGGAAGATGAGGGACATTTAGTGGTATCTTCCTGTGCTGGTACTAGTAGATAATGCCTTTGGATTTATTTGTATACCTCTTTGTAAGTTCCTAAGTGGTGGTAAGGGTATTTGCAGTAAGGTGGGGTGGAGTGCTGCTGGCAAAACCTTGCTCCCACTTCTTTACATAGGGGTGGTCTGGAATTTGAGCCCATAATAGGCTGGTTCCTGCCCCAAGCAGCTTGTGGGTGGTTCTGGTCACTAAACCCATCAGCCTAAGGAGATAGCCCAGATGGGTTATTTGGACGCGGTCCATGCTGTTCAAATGTTTGAAACTTGTTTTCTTTTCAGTTTTTGTTGTGAGTAGTTTCTGGTTTTCATGGGTGAAAAAGAGGTGCGTGCAAAAGGAATGAATGGGAGATCAAATAATTTCCTTGTAAAAATGTAAATCTTGAAGCAGACAGAAACCACTGTTTGTGGAGACTGTTCTGTATAGATGACCTTCCTGTAGAAGTCACACTGGCGCAAAAGCTGTTGTGTATTGTACTCATTTGTATTGGAAAAAAATCCGTTTTGTATCTTTTGGATTAAAATTTCATGTTAAATTTGTTTCTTAGCATCCTAACTTGAAGGCAGTCACAAAAGTGCCCATTGCCCTCTCCCAGCTGGGGGAACCCCAAGTCTCAATGGAAAACACAGTATCAGTGGGAATATTGTGATGCTTTGATGCCAGTTAATTGAATGCTGATGCAGTAACAGTTATTGCAGCTGAAGGAGTTAATTTCCTGCTTCCACGTGTTTCTTATGCAAACATCTTCAATCCCTTTTGTACAAGGCAGGCTTGGCAAATGTGGTTGTTTGGGGTGGTATTGATATCTGAGCCATGCTGTCTAAGCACAAATGCTGGCTACTAAATAATGTATTAATTTAAAGTTCAGAAGAGGCAGTGTAAAGCTAAACAAGCTGTGTTTTCTTAAGTCATGTTTGTAATCCATTAAACATTGGCTTTCTACCTGGGTATTGTCAGATTTAGCATACAAACGTAGTACAAAATTAGAAATCAAGCTGTCAAGATAATTCCTATTCACTGAATATAAGTGTGAAATGCTGTAACTATAACAATTTCTATTTGACTGCTTCTTTGCAAATATTGAAAAAGACTATTTGGTAGAACAGATAGAAAATCCCTTACCATACTGAAATTAGTAATAAAATACCTATTGCTTTCAGTGAAGTCAGGCATAAACCTTTATTTCTAAAGACAATAGATTCACTTGTATTGGAATTGTCTAAGAAAGGAGTTTTTAAGGCCCAGACCACACTCTTAAGCATTTTGGTTCTATTTTCTTCATGTCAAGGTTTTCATATGATGAGTGCTGCAGTGAAATCTGAACTCCTGTTGTAATTTATATTTATGTAACCACGTTGCTTAACAGCCTCATTATGGACAAGTACCTTTTTGTATTAGGTTCTGTGAAAAAGCAGCTTCTGTGTAAAAGCACACAATTTAAAAAAGGGTGCAGGCAAGTGAGATTCCAAGGAAATTCTTGAAGAGTGTTGGTATGTGTGATGGGGGAAGAGATCCCAGTGTATTGGGTTGGTTTTTGTTGTTGTTATTTGGTTGGAGTTTTTTTTTAATATAGAGAAGGAAAGAGATGATAAAAAGGCAAGTTTTTAAAGGATCGAAAAATAACAAGAGGATAGATTTTTAGAAGAGAGGAGCAGCTTGGGAGAAAGTACAAAGGCTGTTTCCTGAAAATGTAATTGTCAGTGATAATTGTCAGTGATAGCCTGTCAACATGAGCGGATTGGAACCTCTTGATAAAGAAAGAAAGATGATAGACCAAGAAGAGCAGAAAGAAATGTCATTGAAGCTGAATGAGGAACAGCAAATAGCTACTGATCCTTAGCATTAGGTGAGAAGAGGTCATCAGAGGTCATGTTGAAAGGAAGGCTCCGTGAAAACATCTGGTGAAAGCCAAAGAGATTGACTCCATGTAGTGACCGCAGTCAGTGAGCTTAAAAATGAGAAGTAGACTGAGATGGTAGAGTAGTTGTGAAAATAAGGAATAAGTGGGATACAAAAACCTGGTTTTGATTTTTGTTTTTCCAAATTAAGATAGAAATTATCTAACCCCTGAATTGTTATGGAAGGAGTCAGAGGAGAAAAGATGCTGATGACACCAGCCAGAGAGACTGAGGGATATTCAAAAGAGTGGTGGGAGGTGAGGACAGGTGAAGGCAAGGTTGGAGGAACAACCAAACTTGAGTAAATGTTCTTGAATCAAAGTGGAGAGATGTGCATTTGAGATTCCAATAGATGAAGAACTCTGGCAAGGTTGGAAGGAGAGACAGTAATGAGAAAAGGAAATGACATTAGCTGGAGAGTGTAAGGGAGGGAGGGTGAAAGAAGGGAAGAACTGCTATATTGCAAAAGATTTGGGAAGAAACAGAACAAGGGTTGTCCAGACAGGAGCAGGTTGCTATTGTCTATTAGAGGATCTGCTTACCAGTGACTTCATGGCAAGCCATGGCAAAAGAAAGCAATTGTAAGGGTTTCTAACAGTGGTGTCTAGGCAGCTGCGGTTCCGGTGCTCAGTGTCTTGTAGCCAGTAATATCTAAGTTCAGTTGGAGCCCGAAGGAAGATTAGTATCCACTATTTACCTGTTCACTCTTTTTTTGACACTGTAATAGGTTTTACTGTTCTACTCCCATATTCTTATTCTTTCTCTTTTTTGTAACTCTACTTTCGTTACTCAACTAAGAAAAACTACATATTCTTTATAAGTGATACTGTATTTAGAGCATATTGGCCCAACGATTTTGATGACTTTCATACTGGATGACAGCTTTTCAGAGGAGCGAAAGTGCCATTTCTGTGCAATTTCAGAGCACTGCAGTGCTTTGTTATCATTATCTTCCATAATGGTGGTATCTTGGTCTGGTGAAGTGACCATTAGGAAGAAAGCCAGTAAGTTCCAGGTTCTCATTGCAGCTTTCCTGGTAATATCATTGCATGGGTGACCTTGCATGATTTATACAGGCCAACTTTCTAGTTATCCCCTAGTTTTAAACAACCCAAGGACTTTGGGGATTCTTAGTTTAAGACACTAGCTAACCAATATGTATGGCAATACAGCACCTGTAAGTATAGATTGCGTTAGTGTAACAGGTATGTAGGTGGCAAAATTGATCAAAAGTGTTATGGCTAGAGTGCTTTGCTAAGTTTTAGCCTTTTGAAAAGTGTAAGTTGAAATCCCGTGCTGATGTTTTTCTTCTTGAGAAACTCAAAATTTGATGTGAAGAAAAGTTCTTTTTTTTTTTTTTTTTTTTGACTTCTTTACATAGATTAAGCCAAGCATTATTTCAGGATAAGCTTCCAAAAATAAGATAGCCAGATAAGTTGTCAGTTTGAAAATGTTTAGTTCAGGGTTTTGTTCGCTTGGTTAGTTGCTTTTTTTTCCCTCAAACTTTTATTTTGCACAGTTTGCTAGTTGAATAGAATGGCTGATAATATAATTTAATGGAAGGATAGGAGAATTAATTAGCGAATGTTTCTAGATTTTTGAAACTCATTATAAATCTGGATTTACCCCTGTAATTGACAAGGCCGTGTAAAATGGCTGTAGCTGCTCTAGGCAAGCAAATAATTGTTACAGCTTTTTCAGCTAAAGGTTGATGAGATAGCATGGTGGTCAGCTCTTGTTGCTAACGATATACTGCAGCCCAAAAGTTAGGAGACAACTGTGACTGATGATTTGGGATGTTCAGATAGCCTCATCTTGCCAAGAGATATGTTCATTAAGTTGTCAAAGAACTGAAATGTATGCATTGCCCATCCATCTGGCATATAATTTAAATACAGCTGAATTCCTGACCTCAGATATGATATAAGCATTTCTGAGTAGACATGACTGATACATTTGCATAAACAGAGACACTTAGAATAAAAATATATTTTAAAAGGGGAGTGGGGTGGGGGGGGAGAAGACTTCTGAGATCTAGATACTCATGATAACATTGATAGATGGTGGCATGCTCAAATAGAAAAAAAAAATATTTTACTGAGTACTAAATAATATTTTTTAAATGTTTGCACAGGGATTTTCAGTGCAATTAATAAAGTCTCTCTCTAGCCTGAAGTAAGGTGTCAGCAGTTGAAGTTCCTGAAACTGAGATATTGAATTCATCACAATGAGTTTTCTGAGGATAGAAATCCTCTATTTTCTGAATAGATAATCTGCATGATTTTAAATATTAAAAGCCTTTGTCAGGGTAGATATGCCTCCAAAAATACAAGTTGACAGTTACACACGATTAAGGCACAGTTGCCTGGGCAATTCAGTATCTGGGTTACCACAAAATATTATAGATAAATACTAGTATTGATACCCGATTTATTTCTTTATTTGTTTGTTTGTTTTTACTTTTGCCTGACTGCAGCAGTATCATTAGTTAAGGCATTTTAGTGATGCCTAACATTTAGTATTTGAAACTGATCGCATCAGTACGATGCTAGAGCGCAAACCTGCTCAACCCACAAAAGGCTGTGCAAGACAACCCAGTGGGAACAGCAGCTCTGTGGATGCACCTACAGTCCCCTGGGGTTCTATGTGAGCAGTTAGGGTTCCCTTAGCTCTTAGTTGAGCTCCAGCAGACCGGGTGATGGTTTGGCTGGTCAGTTGGGAGAGAGGTCTTCAGGCTGTTGCAGGCCTGACATGTAGGTCCCTAAGTTTGAGCCCAAGGTTTTATTGCATGGATATCCTACAGTCTTTCTTCAGGTCTCTGCACAAGAACACTGTCTCAAACTCAAGACTGAATCTGACAGAAAGGGAAGTGTTATTCTTCTTTATCTGTACAGGAGAACTGGTACACAGACGTGTAGTTCTACACAAGCAGATGGCAGTCTCTTCTTTTCCTCTTCCTTTTCTCGGTATGGAGTGTGTCACTTTCCTCAAGTCAAGAATCTGGGGATATATTTACCGAGAGAGCTAATAGCAAAACTTCCCTCTTGCTGGATGAGCAGTTTAAAGACTGGTATATTTCTTCCATTCGTGAGCATGTTGTAAACTTATTGGGCACTTCTGAGCATCCAGTACTCAGGTGAAGAAAGTAAATGCAGGCTGGTAGCTCCCAGAGGTACAGGTGTTAGGTATTTTTATTCTGAGCATTGTCCTTCTGCTGCACGAGTACCTCCCCACTTCTGCCAGTATTTTCTTTTGTCCTCCAGTTTGCTACACACTTGAAACTGTGTGCTCTTCGAGGGCCACAACAGCAGGACTAGACTGTTTGTCCCTGTTCAGCAAAAATTAAGCAAGTAAAAATCCCTATCTAGAGCTAGTGCTGTTTTATGCTCCTTTGCATGCTTCTAGGTGTCTCATTGCAGGAGGGTGTTCACTGTTCACTCTCAGGTGACAACTTCAATCTTTCCCTTGCCAGCACTGCTTAAATCCATAAGCATTTATGGGAGGATCTTTAGTCTTTTTCTAGTTCAGTGGTATGGAGGTTCAAGGGCAAGCTAAGGAACAAGATGTTCCATGACCCTTCTGTCCCTCACTGATTTTTTTTTCAGCTTGCAATGACCACCCTGCGATACCTCCCCATACAAACAGATACCTCTGATAGATTCAAGGAATGTTATCATTATACCTGGCCCATTCCTGCTGCTTAGAGGGCACGTTTATAAAAGGTGGCATGCCAGCTTTCAAAAGCTTCTTCCTGAGCGCAGGCTGGCATTCAAACAGTTGAAGCTGCAGCTGTAAGCCACACACAATTCACAGAGTGGTTGTGGGGCTGAGCAGGTGCTTTTAGACCCAGGAGCTGAGGTGGAATGGACACCTCGGCTGCATGGTTGATAAATCAGGATACTCAGACCTTTGTGGTTGTTGCTTATGCTTCCAAGCAAGCAGCACACTGTGCAGCAGGACTTTTCTCTGAGCAGAGACTCACCTTTTGTTAGTAGGCATTCTTTAATTAGGAGGACAGTTTAAGCACAGCTAAAGTATTTTCAGTTTAGAGATAAATTTGAAAGATACTTCAAAAATAAGATAAATGCAGTTGGAAAGTTCTCAAGGAGTTTAGGGCTCATTGGCAATTGGACCCAGTGACCCTGACTTTTCCAGGCCAGCAAACATTGCTGCTCATAGTCAAGGGCAGGGAAGGCGGAAAGAAATTACTGTAGGCATGACGGGAGGAGATACGTGATTTAGTACTTCCCCAACGGCCTTTGTGTGTGCTCCTATGAGGCCTTAATCAGGACTGAGAAATGCTGTTCTTTTGCAGAGCTCCTATGAGGGAGTGGGAACATCACTGTCATGTGCCCTTGTTGGGATGATTTCTCTCTTCCCTTTCCCCCGTGTGACATGTGCAGGGAAATTTGGTGAAACTAGCACATCATTATTTAAGATTACCATAATTTTTAACTGTATGTTTTAAATTGCTTCCATCTAACTCAGCATTTGAAAAACTTTGAAGATCACACTATGTGCACAATCACAATTAGTATGTTTGTTGCAAGGACCCCAATCGTAAAATGTGTATATCCAAGACTATTGTGGAATTAAGACTTAAGGTCAATTTAGCAAGTCTGCACATGAATAAATAATATTCTGCCTCCTGATGCCCAAAAAGTAGCCTGGCAAACCCACAGAACCGAAGCTTTCGGTGCAACACTGCCCTCTGGAGCATTCTGAATCACTCTCCTTACAAGCCAAACAAAGGACAAACAGGAGAAAAATAGAAAAAGGCCTTGGTCTCCAGTGTACAAATGAATAGCGCAAGTGCAGTGAGTAATGAAAGCAGCTATACTGCAAAAGCAGTGAAAATATAAAGATGTTCATTCCTGTCACAAATACCAACAAACATTTTTCAACATTGAATGAAAGGCAAAAAGAAATGGAATTTTGAACAGACCTGGAGAGGATGGTTTATAATAAGAAAAATGCTTTTTAATTTTGCTCAGAGGTCTTGGCAGGATTCTAACAAAGAAAAACCAACAAGCTATTGGGAAAGAAAAGAATAATTTGCTCTCTCAAAAATCTATTTTGGATGCAGATCTCTTTCTGCTAGGCATCCTTTCACATTTTGATAGTGTTTGTGTCAACACAAAGATGATATGTTACCTTGTGCTGTCAAGAGCTTACCAAAATAAACCTCATCAACAAGGCATTAAATAATAATATCACCTTTCCCCAAAGTTTTGATATTCTCTGTGATGTACTTATGGATATTTTTAAAAGAACATAAATTATTGATTCCCTCCTTCCATCAAACCTGTCTAACCACTGAAGTGTGTATAGAATGCAGTCCTGTGTTAAGTTCTGTTAGCTAAGTTCTGTTAAAGAACAATCCACCACAGTGTAATTGAAAGCATGGGCTCAATAGAAGTGAGTCTCTTGAATTTACAAAGGGCCTCATCTTGCAAATACATGTAGATATGCATACAGACAGTGTCAACTCATCACTGCTGGTCCTACTGGTGGCAGATATTATTCTCAGTAATAAATGCACAGAATTAGATTCAGCAGTGTAAGAGCCACATTCCAACACCTGTTTCTCAACCACAATTCTGTTTAGCTGAAACCATGGGAAAGCTGAGGCTGGAAAAGACCTCTGTAGGTCACCAGTCCAAAGGCTTGCTCAGCTGTTTGGTCAGGGCCACTCAGGTTCTGAGTGCTTCCAGTGGAGGAGCATCCACAACCAGTGTGGGTAAGCTGCTCCAGTGCTCCACCACCCACACAGGAGATTGGATTTTTTGTTATTTTTAGCTGGCATTTTCTGTTTTGTTATTTGTGCCAATTTCTTCCTATCTTGCCACTGAGAATGAGAGGCCCTTTCTTCTTTACTCCTCAATTAGACATTTACTCACACTGGTAAATCCCTCCCTAAGCATTCCCAGCTAACCAGTTTCGACTGTCAGCCTCACGCCTTATGTCACAGCCTTTAGTTTTCTAGATGACCATTAGCTGGACTCACTCCTACGTGTCTCGATCTCTGCTGAATGAAGCTCAGCACCGGACCCAACACTCCACATGCGTCTCAGTAGTGCTAAGCAGAGGACTCCCACACTTCACCTGCTGGCGCTGCTCCTCTTAAAGCAGCCCAGGAGGTTGTTGGTTTCCTTGCCTCAGGGGCATGTTGCTGGCCTGCATTCAATTTGGGATCCACCAAAACCCCAAGGTCCTTTTCTGCAAAGCCGCTTTACATCAGAGCTTCCAGCCTGTGCCGATGGATGGGGCTGTTCCTCCCAAGAGGAATTCATAGCGCAATTAAGTATCAGCAGAATAGTAGCTGCCAGTGTTTGAAAAGAACTGAAATAATGACTTGGGAATAAATGACTTGTGTTCTGTAGTTGAAAGAAAGGTTATTTGAATACCAGTAGACTGAGGGGATTGGATTGCAACAAACAGAAATGGCAAGAAAAGGGAAACAGCGGTCCCCTGGCAAGTGAATGTCTGATTACAGAAACAGCTCCGGAATGATTCACTCCAGGCTTGATCTATCACTGTTTAAGCAAGTGAGAATTTCCCCAAGGTTTTGGGGCACACTGAAGGAAACCCAAACGTATCATGAAGAAAGAGAGAAGTTGCGTAACATTTTTTTTCTGTCCTGATAGTAATGAGCAAGCAGCAAAGTATGCTTCTAGAAATAACGGGAAATTCTGAAGGCATCTCATAAGCTGACTCCAAATTTAGAGTACAAAAAATGTAAAAATGTCAAGTAACTGTGTTAGTAATCTTAGCCTCAGCAGTACTTCTGCAATGCAAGCAATTAATTATGTACGTGTATGTTTGCAGTACTGATACACACATGGAAAAGAATATTCAAAGTAAATGATAACACAGATTCTTTTGTCCTCTCTCTGCTACTCAGGGAATAAAATGTATTTTGGCATTACTGTCTAGTTTTAAATTCATGTTTAGTGTTTTATGCTGTTGACCGCAGTTCAAATAGTGAAGAAGGAGAAGTGATTATACCTTTTGTCCTGTGAGGCTAGTTATAAAATACTGATGCCAACGCTGCAGTATACAATAGGAATGATAACAGCAGAATTCATTCTTGGTTTGAATGAACTATTTTATTAACATGGATGCCATGGGTCAGCTTGGCTGATGTGAATACCTGTATATCAAAAAGTCTGTTAAAAAATCTTTTTCCCTCTAAAACTACGACTTTCACCCATACATCATTTTGTAAACTTTATGAGACAGAAGCTGGAATTCAAATACCTTTTCCTCTTCACTGGAAAATCTTGGAATAAAAGGTTTGTAGAGCACACGTCCTGGTTAGGTATGAGGGAGGATTTGAAGTTATTTGCTTTTGGAAGATAATTTATGAAGTAGACTGGTTCCTTCATTCCTGTCCTAAATTAGAAATAGATCACAGAGATCCATTGTGCTTGTTTTTCATTTCAGTGTTTTATTAGACAATCCGAATTTCCTATACAGTATTCAAAAGTTTATTTATTTCACTCCTACATTAATAATTAATGATAAAAGTCCAGATGGGTGGATAAATTGATGTCTTTCCAAGGTGAAGAGATCTTTGCCTCTTGTGCTCCCTATTCTCAGTACTGTACATTCAGTGTATAGATACAATGAAGAAAGTTTAAATCTTTATTTCTGAGTGTCCTTTCAGAAAAAAAAAAAAGTCAAAGTAGAACCAGTGATCAGAAATCACTGCAGAACTTACTTTGTTTCTTTCCGTTCTTTATACAAGCAGCTTTATATTATTATCCAGTCACATTTTAGATTGTTCACTGCTAGATTTGCATAGTCAAATTTGTCTCAAGTCAAGCTCTCTAAAGGATAGCATTGTTATCATTGTCTAATCCTTAAAGGAGCTGAAGGTTTTGTCCTCAAGGATATTGGTTTAAATCCAGCTGTGTATGTGTATAGCTAACTCAGAGGAGATGATATGGCTCACAGTAATTAATAACTGCATTCTGTAGAAGCTGGCATTTTCACCAAGGTCTACAGTATATCTGGTTGAATTGACCCCACTGAATTTAATCCAACATTAAGTATAACTATACTATTAAGTATAGTTATTAAGTTATACTTTTATTTGACTAGGAAATATGAGCATGCAACACTTAAGTGACACAAGATGAAAGTGACACAAGATGAAAGATTAATAATAACTCAATGTAGAACAATTTAGAACTTTTCCTTAAAAGCAGAATGGTGACATTTAGAAAAGAGAACAATTTTTATAATATTTACAAAATGTGGACTAAGAGTAAATCCTTATTTGTCATAGGTCTGCTGGTACTAGTGAAATCAGTATACAGTTGAGAATTCAGAATGTCATCCAGGCACACTGCCAGCAACGAGAATGACTCTTTACCCTTGACTTCACTGATACAGAGTAGGAAACCAAAATGACTGTTCGGGTGTCTGTAATTCCGGAGATGCACTGGAATAACCAAAAGTAAGGCAGCTATGTCATACATGTGGGAAAGGGATCCAGAGCACAGAATCATCTCTAGAGGAATTTAAAGCAAGGATCTATGAACTATTAGAGATCTGATAATTCAATCTCTCTTTAAAGGAATTCCAGCCTTCAGTTGCTTCATGCCATGCCCCAAGACTACACTATGGAATAATTTGCTGAAATGAAATCCTTGTTTAAACAGCGCTGTGTGACTGATGAAACTGAAAGAAGAGCAAGCGTGGAGAAAATTGATGTTATGTAACCCCGTGAATATCCCTCTTCACTCTTTGCTAAGAGGTGTAGCCTACCTGCTAAGCAGACCCCCAAACTGTTGCTGATAAACTTGGACCACTGCTTGCAAAGAAGGATTTATGCTGCATGAATACTTGTAGAGGTTTACCCAAGTTACAAAGTGATTAGCCTGATGACAGTATCAGAACAGATAAAGGAAGAGGTGGGAAAAAAAACCAACCTGGACAATAATTATTCCTAATGATAGGATTCATTATAGGATTAATGAATGATTAATCTCAATTTTAAAAGTCTAAATTGACCTATAAATAGAAATTTCAATACTTCAGACTAAATCACAAATGTAATTCTTAAAAGCAATATTGAGGATGTAACATACTTCTGCACATCATTTGACCTAGACCTGTACAGCTTTCTGCTTAAGAAACAGGACACAAAAATAACTGATTAAAGCTATTGAGAACTAGGTAACTGACAGACCTCAGCCTGAAACTGTAGACTGGGAATCTGCATCAAATAGGAAAAATTTTACTGGGGCCTTCAAGGATTTGTTCTTGGCCTCAGATGACTTCATTTTCTTATCAGTGACCTGAAAGGAAAAGAAAAAAAAAAAAAAAACACAACTGAGAAAGTGCAGAGAATTGGAGAAGCAGTGAATAATGAGGCTGACAGATCACTGAAAGGATTTGGAGTGTGTTTCTGACTAGGTGCAAGCAAACAGTGTACATTTCTGTTCAGTTTATTGGCTCGTACGTGAAGAACAGGAACTCCGTGCTGGTGTGCAGTCACTGCCACGATGACTTGATGTCCTGGAAGATAATCAGCCAGACGCAGGTTCCTGTGCACAAGTGTGGCTCAAGGAGCCCATGGAAATCCTTCAGAATATGAACAAAGCAGTGTGGAATGTCAGTAAAGAGGCTGTCTCGTGCACGTTTGGTCCTGATCTGGCTGCCAGCAGATGACTGTGACCAATTGCCATTTTGGTGAATGCTGAAAAGCTAATCAAGACTTAGAGATGCCCACAGCAGCACTTAAGAGAAAGTCAAAAAGAGATTACTAAACTGAAAATCTACAAGAACTGCTTTATTTGGGGCTACTGTTTAATCTCATCCAGGAAAAAATAATTTATCAGCCTTCAGTAGACCAATAGAAAGGCTGATGAAAGAGTAACTGTGCCAAAAGTCCTCAGGTGATCAGTGGTGTGTGTGTGAGGAGGGATAGGACTGCAGTGTCTCGGCATTGGGACCCTGATGGAGCAAATGGTTCTGCACATGTTCTGCTAGCGAAAGCACGTAAGGACAATCCAAATTAAAGGAAGGATCTCATAACTCAGCCACTCACTGTTCTCACTGCTCTGCAATGCCAGGTGGACGAAAGAAAGAGAGGTCAGATTAGGTAAGCACCGCACTGCCTTGGTGCTTATCTGAACCCTGTGTTTGTCATATCCTACTTTAATCATTTCCATCAGCAGAACTAGTTTCTAACCTCATTAAAACAAAATGTCCTAAAACATTTAATATTTCTCACAGCTAGTCAAGTAAGAATTCCAGGAAAAATAGTATTTTTCTGTGATATTTCAGTACTAAGTGTGGAAGTGCATCAGCTTGCAAAAAAGAGAATTGGGGGGAAGTCATGATTAAGTAATTTAGTCTATAGGGAGGAGGGTATTGAGGTTAGACAACAGATTATTATGACTAAAGGGGTAAAGTCTTCACCATTTTTTAGCTTGGAAATGGCAAAAATACAAGATAACATCTGTAATGCAGTAACCCACTGCAAAATAACCCTGTGTTTTGTGGGGTGTTCACATTCCAGCTGCCTTCCAGTCAGTACAAGCCAGATGAAATTTTGCACGCTAAATATTACCAGGTGAAATGAATTTGCATAGTAATTGACCTCCTGCAATTTGTCACTAGTACAGTGTCCTTCCCCTGGCTGTGGCCTCCAGTGGAACTTTTGGAAGAGTATTCACCTGGCTGTGTATTATTTTCTGGTTCATTAAATGTAATAGCAACTCTGGCAGAGTGTTCTGTTGATGAGAGAGGTTTGGCTTCCACAAGAAAGCATTGTCACAATAGCAGATACTGTATTCTTATCTAATTTACTTACAGCCAATGTGTTTATGAACAGATATTAGATGGCAGAACCACAAAGGACAATTTATAATTTGAAGCCTGCAGAACAATCTCAGTCCTCAACCAACCGTTTTGCCTCTACTCCCAAGATTCCTACCATCCCAGACATCTGTAATGGGTTCACTTTTGCATATCAGCCTTTGGCTCCTCTTCCCTTTCTATTAGAATACACTACTTTGTTTTAAATGCTTAGTTTTCCTTTGCCAGGAGGATTCTGAAGGAAAAAAATCTTAGCCATCCTCTTGGTGGCTTCACTCCCATTTGTAAGAAAGACCTATAAAACAGTAGGCTTCAGGTGTCTGTTTTCAGGGCTTCATCCAGCTTTGAAGCATCTGCTGTTGCCCTCACAGTACTGTTTTCAGGCTGTTCATCACTGCCTGAAGTTGACTGGCAGCGATTGTTAACCTTTTCTTATCACCCTGCAGATACTCAGTAGTTCAATGTATTTTCTCTTATATACTAATAAAACACCTACATTTATACAAGACCTTTTATCCCAAAAGATTTCAACAAGCTCTGCAAGCTATAAATTTACAGCAGTACTGTACAACTACAAGCACATAAGACTGTATCAAAAATCTGGAAATCTTGATATTTTAGCAAGGTGCAATGTATTCCAATGGTACAGTCCTCAGAACTATGTCTGGCTCCTTAGGCAATAGCAAATCTGTCAACACCTGCATTTTTGTGTTTGTGATGAAAAATTTCCAGTGATACTGATATCACACATACACAGAACTTCAGCTATATTACCTGGACCGAAAAGTTTAGTGTTTATTTCCCACCTTTACCCAGCCAACTCACACACGTTAAGTGTCCCCACCTGCTGTCCTTCTAACGTCAACTCCATGAAGTAGGTTTAAGTCAAGCTTAAGGCGGAGTGACAGCAGCTTACGTCAGTACTAAGCACAGTATTACAGCTGTGATGGAAGGAATCCATTCTTGGAGGTGGCTGTCAGAGCAGCGGTGAGGGGCAAAGAGTTTTTTACTTTCCATGAAGTCCCGACTGAGCGTGAAATTGAGAAACAGCCAGAAGAATGAGGAGTTTCTTCTAGCTTTGCCAGGAGTTGATATATAGACTAGGTCTCACTGAGGATGAAGCAGGCAAAAACTTAAGCCTCTTTCTTCCTGGACAAAGGTCTGTTAGACTCGATTTTACAGAAGACTTGTGCTGTGCTAAAGTAAAACCATGGGACTTGTTCCACCTTCAGAAGGACATTGGTGGGTGTTAAGCCTCAGAGAAGGGCTCTGGGTAATGAATGCCAAAGGGATAGAAATCTGGATCCAGAGACTGGAAGGAAGCTGCTACACAGTTGAGCACATCCCTTGAGGTGAAGGATTGAAGGAGAGGGACCTTGAGCTACAGTGCAGAGGACATCCATGCTCGTCAAACAAGATGCAGCTTTCATGCCTCGTCCATTTTAAAGACTTCTGCTTTCTCTCCTCACAGCAGGAGCCTGCACTGACACAGTCACACTGGAAGTTAGGATTATTTCCAAGTTTAAAAACCTATTGTATTTGGGAAAGTATTTGGCCTTCACTAAACACACATCTAAAATAAACACTCACTTTTAAAATTTTGACCTCAGTATGGAAAGTATGATTTGGATCACACCAGGTTAGATAATACAAACCTCTGTATTGGATTTATGTCATAAGCCAAATGCAAATTATTACTGTTCCTCATTTGCAGTTACCTCTGGCTATTTAATCCATACTCCACTAATTCTCTGCGTTGTTGGTCTGGAATTTAGGCTACACAATCAAAATCATTTAGCTGATAGCGCTTTAAACTCATCTATAAACAGGTTTTGATGACTAATATGCGTTTGTCTGTTTCTGCAGTAAATTTGTTTCAAGCAAAAAGAGACTGTTTGGAAACACCTTACATTTCCTGGTAAATCGACTATTTAATATTTCATTTCAAGCTGTACTGGGAAAGCATATCTGTTTTTTTTCTCAGATTCACATCTGAAGGGAGAAAGTACAATAACTGCAGAAAAATAGATAGAATTTGTATTATTCCATTAAGGAATACATGTCTTCTCAAGCCATCATGAGAATGTTTCTATATGTATTGCTTACATTTTTCTATCTCAAAAAACAGCCACTTCAGACTCCTTTAATTTGAATTCCTACACGGCCTCTGCAAATAAAGAAAATGAACAACCAAATGGAAAATGCCTTTTCTTACTCCCAACCCTGGAAGTGATTCATTATTTAAAGCATTACCATTAAAAATGAACTATTTCCACAGATAAGATGAAAGAGGTAATATTTTTACAGGCATCCTTACAACTCTGGAAAATGTGAATGTCTGTATCCTTGCATGCTGTTGAGAAGAATCCTCAGTAATAAACACCAACAGAAACATCACAAATGTCTTATATCTTAAATTTTTTATGCCATTCTCACGCAAAATGTCATTAGACTTCAGTATGCCTTTGTTGGGTTTTCTGTGCTATGTCAAGTCCCAGTTTGCTTCTGCAGTCAAAACCAAAGCAGCCCCCAGGTTCTACAGTTGCTTCTGCTATTCTGTATTATAAGACAGCACAATTGCCATTTAACCATAATGGATTTTACCCTGCTACTGGTCCTGCCCAAGGATAGAGCTCATAATTGCCCTCCTCAACCACATATGAAGCAATCTGTCCCACAGAGGTTATACTGAGCACATTTTGTGCTATTGTCAGAGGTTCTGTCATCACTACATTCTTGGTTACATGCAGTTGAACTGGGAAAAAACTGTCCAAGGAACAACAAACACCACCTGCAACAGGTGTTCAAAGAAGAGAAGTCCTCTCAAGCCAAAATATTCCTTCCTTACCTATTCACAAAGGCAGAACCTGTGATCAGGGAGGATTCTATTCACAAAGGCAGACCCTGTGATCAGGGAGGATTCCTGATGCAGGTGTGCTATGCTCTGAGTGCACGTGCAGCCACAGCAATGGGAGATGGCTGGAATAGGATTAGTATCTGAGAGCAGCAGTAGTTCTAAAACACACTGCTGAAGCCATTTGGCTGATCTCTGACTTCTCTGTTTTCTCATTGTTCTTGGGATCCCTGTTCTTTAGTTAGAGCACACAGTAGAGAATGACATTAGCTAAAACAGTTCTTGAAACAGACAAGAAATTAAAGCAAGCTGCAGCCTTAGAGCTTGCCGTTAATATTTTCAAAAGGTAATGACTCAGCTCAGTCTTATCTCAGTTCTATTGCAAATTCAGACTTTCTTGTTTCTGCTGACGTCACGCAAAAGATTTTGCTACTAAAATGAAACTATTTTCTGATTCAGCTCCTTGCTTCATGCCAATAAGTTTCTGTGCCAGTGGAGTTACAGTATTGCCTATGATGTTCTGAGTATATTAGGAATCTACGCCATGTATTTAGTACTCAGAAAGTACCGGATAGTTCAAAATGACCTCATCCACTAAATGGGGTTTGCAAGCTAACATTGGCACCATCTGTGGGGGCATATGCTGTGTGCTGTGTCATGGACTGGTTATTTTGCTTTATAACACCTCCTTACCACAGCCTCCTTTGCCAGCTGATAATCCTTCTAGCCACTTAGGTTTTTTGTCATTTATATATGTGAGAATATCACGCATAAAAGCCTATAACATTCTGTTGATAATTTTGAAGAAAATCCCCCTTCCCTCAGAATTCAGTCAGTAGTATGAGTTCTTTTGGCACTTCAGCTGAAAGCTGAGATGCAGGTATTATTTTTAGCTTTCAGGCCAAGTCAAAGTGTCTTACTCATTCTTAGTGGTTGTTTGTGCTCTTCACCATGAAGTATGGGTGATTCATGGGCGTAGTCCACTCAGGCTCATTCACAGAAATGCTGTAGAGAAGTTTCTGGGTGAAATGAGTTTCTCCTTCCTCAGTAGTCTAATTTGACTGGTGTAATTTGACTGGTGTAACTGCTGAGCTTTCTGTGAAGCAAAATGCAAGTACAGATCACGCATTCAAGTTATTCAGAGGATTCCTAACTCAGATGTGTTCTCTTTTGAGGAGTATTTAATCAAGTTATTATTCAGGTAAATAATGTACAATGTACAAAAGTGACTTTTGACTTACCAGCTGGAAATGTTGTACAGGTGGATTTTTCAGCTCATTTTCAAAGCTGGACTGATTGGTTTGTCGTAGTTGAATTAGGCAAGTCATCCACATTGCTACAACGGTGCTCCTATTCTCTTTACAATTTTGCCCCATTCTGTCTTGATAAAACATTAAAAGTCAGTTTAGAAACTTTAGAAAGTTTATCAACAGGAGTTTTGTTTTCATTACACAAGGGGCATTTTCACCAACCCAAGCAGTAACTTCCCACTTGCAGTCTGCAAGTTGCATGCCTCATCATTTGATGAGAAAATGAAGCGTTGACATTATTTCTTTCTGTAATTTTGAAACATTTGTTTTGTTGTATACAACAGCTGATGCCACCACAGTCTACGACATTGTAGTCTGTATCCAAAGCATCTGATAGGTTAGCTGTAGTCAGTAGTCTTCCCTCCCATAGTATTTCCCTTCCCATCTTTTATGAAGGTAACTCAAGGGTATCTCCTTAAGTAATTTTTATAGCAAATAAAACTATTGACTACAGAGTAATCAGATACTATAGACTACGTATGTAACATTTCTATATTTCTTGATACTCCTGTACTTTTTCAATAGCTCCTTATACAGACATGAAATCATTTGACATTTTGCCTGGTTACTCAAACAAGAGATAATCTGTGAAAGCGTCATTTTTTATTTTTGCAGCACTTTACTGATATGGTTTTTATGATTACTTTGGAAGCAAAGCTTCCTCTGGGGAATTCAGAGTCAGTCAGCTGCCAGCCCCATCTTCCAGTAACTTAAGCCAAGCAGTTAGTTCCTCTTAAAGGCTTGTATTTCATACTGGTGTCTCCTTCATTTAAGTGTATCCATTCAAAACAAGCACTTTATCAACTATTCAGTTGTTGTAAAGGAGGTGAAACGCAGATCACATTTCTATTCAAATTAACGTGGTTCAATATTTGCAGTACTTTGTGGTCAGGTTACAGAGACCGCTGAAGAAGCTTATATCAAATTGCCTTCAGACAGCTTTAGTTTTGTGTTATAACTTCTTCAGTGACATAAATTAAATTTATTTTAGCTAGTAATAACATTACACCATATGATACTGTGTTAAATGTTGGGCTTGATCTCCTTTATCTTTAAAAATGCAAATTTGTACAGCATATAAAATGAAAGGGTAGAAGGGGGACAACAGTTCACAAATCAGCAAGGTTTTACAGTTAAGACAATCTGGTTAGCTGTTCTACTATGCAGCTTACACATCCCCACTGTGAGGCACAGAGGTGGCATCTGCTTTTTGACACAACTTAGAGACGTTGGCCTAAGTTATGCAAAGGCTTCAGGCTGTGTGTGGGTACATAACAAAAATGAAATGACATCTGAAAAACTGTTACTATTAAGTTGCATATTTTCTATGCTGTTCTTTGTATGTCAGTAGAGAAGGCTCTTTGCATCAGCCCTCACCTTCACTGTGGAGGTTGGCAGAGCAGCTTCCAAGAACCCAGGCAGAGGCATATGGCTCTTGTGCTTTTCCTGGTAACGTGAATATCTGGCAGACCCCAGAATTACAATCTTACCTGGTGTTCAGAGTGTGAGTCTTAGGTAACATTAATTTAATCAATCAGAGTAAAACTTCATTGACTCAGCTTGTGTTTTCCCCAGTCCCAGTGCTTTGTCGCTGTGCAGAAGGAAATAGCAGCAGTGGGAAGCTTGTAGCTTGGCTCTACTGTCTGAGCAAAACCATCCTCGCTGGCCCTCTCTGCATCCCTCCATAGATGTTCCACTCTGCTCTTCACAAAAAGCAGAGTATTTGCTTTTATTTCTCCATGCCCCATCCACGTCCAAAATTATCTGAGGATTTCTTTTCACTAAAAAAATTTCCTTATGTTCAAAAGAGCTAAAATAATTCCTCCCTGTTTCCTCTTGGTTATGTCACTGTATTTAGCCCTGTTTCACAGTGGTGCCTATACAATACCAGTATTACATGTAACCTCATGAACTCATTTAAGAAACATCTTGTTTAAAGAGCTGAAATATTTCTTTCATTTTCTTCCACAGGCCACTAAAAATAAATCCTATTAAAAGTAATGCAAATTGCTGTCATTAAGTAGATAATCCTGTTTGGCCTACATAGAGTTCACATTTTTCTCCAGAAAAACATTACACATTCTTGGTTTATTCAGCAAGAAGCACATAGACTATGCTGCTGTTGCAGCAGTACCTCCTCTTTAGAAAGAGAAGAAGAAATTAACATTGTTTTATGCAAAACAACTATAAACCATGGAGCCAATCTAGTAGAGTTTATAGTTGAAATCCCTGAAACAAGGATCACTGGTACCCTGTATTTGTGTTCTGACAGTGATCTGGACAAATTTGCACATATTCCTAATATCCTACAGTACCCAAAACATATGTTAATTCTGATAATATATTATACTTGTATCATATATCTATTCATACTGATATATTATCAGTGGAGAAATGACAAGAGATCCTGTGACAAGAGAATTTTACATTCCAAAAACAGGTTTTTTTGGGATGATAGTACTGTCTGTCTAAATAAAGTCTGAAAGCTTGGCATCCCAAAATCTCAATTCACAGTCTTAAAAATATCATGCTCTCCTTTCTGAAAATAATACATCTGTCACATTAACTTACATTCTAATGGAGGGTTTAAATTGGAAACATAACTGATTGAACAGGAAAATGAACTGCAAGTACTTCAAGTCCAAAAGTCACAATTTTTACCAGAACATTCAATTTTATTTGAAAACGGAAGGCTCCGGCTGATGCCTAGTGCACAGTATTAAAGGGAAAGTTGGAAGAACAGTTTAAAAACACATGCATAACTTTTCATATATGGTTCAGGATGACTCTGACACATTCTTGGAACATGCACTCTTTTAATTCAGGTTTCCCAGACTTGTCAGGATTCCTGGAAATCCACATTACGTTGCATTAGCAATAAATTGTATGTATGAAGAGTATATCAAATTAAACTTAATACACAGTATCTCTAAGTGGGTGTAATACTTTCTATTTTTTTATTAATATCTTAAATCTGGCAGTGTTAACAGCAAACATCAAACTTGTGTATTAATTCTCTGGTTCTCTTCAAGCTACATCATGTCTCTTAGGAAGGCGCCCGAGCCACTGGACATAAGCACTTTTTGAATAAAAGAATTATTAAAACTCTTATCAAAAGAGTGCTTGGAGGATTGCAAGAGTGGTGGGACCAAAGGGAGAGAGCATGGACAAAAAAACAGCATGGATTCATGATGGAAAGGTCATGCTTTATGAACAGTATCCTTCTACAATGAAATGACTGACTTGGTGGAACAGGGAAGCACAGTGGATACTGTCTGTCTTGACTTCAGTTGAGCTTTTTACTCCTTTTGTGATATATTTATAAACACAGTGAAAAGGTATGGGCTGGATGAGGAATTAGATGGATTTAAAACCATCTTTACAGCTAGATCTAGAGGGTGTATTCAATGCTGTGCAGTGTCACTGGAGGCCAGTATTTAGTGCTGTACCCCAGGGTCAATCATGCACACATTCACTATTCAGCGCAATCTATAAAATGAGGCAGAGTGAGTGTATCCTCAGGAACTTTGCTGAAGGTTGCGCACTAGGAGATGTGGTGGGTACATCAGAAAGTTGTGCTGCCATGCAGAGGGCCCTCAACAAGATGGAGAAATGGACTGATAAAAACTATATGAAGTGCAGTGTCCTGTACCTGGAGAGGAAACAACCCCATGAGCTGATAAAAACTGGAGCCAACTGGCTGGAAATCAGCAGAAGAGGACTTCAGGGTCCTTGAAGACCTCAAATTTAACACGACCCAGCAATGTGCCCATGAGGCAGAAGTTAGTGGTAGGTATCCTGGGCTACATTAAGAGGAGTGTTGCCAACAGCTTGAAGGAGGAAATCCTCCCCTTTGTCTCAGCTCTGGTGAGGCCTCATCTGGATAGAGTTCTGGGCTTCCCAAGAGATACGTGGACTTACTGTAAACATCCAGCTGAGGACCATAATGATGATTAAGAAATGAGAGTCTATAAGGAAAGGCTGAGAGCTGGGAATGTTCAGCCTGAAGAAGAGGAGGAACAGGGAGATCACCTCAGTGTATGTAAATACCTGAAGGGAAGTTGCAAAGAGGACAGAGCCAGGCTCTCTTTAGTAGTGCCCAATGCCAAGACACAAGAGGCAATGGGCACAAACTGGAGCACAAGATGCTACTTCTGAAGATCAGGAAGTACTTCTTTACTGCATGAATAATAGAGCTCTGGAATAGTTTGCCCAGAGAGGTTGTAGAGGTCTTCAAAACTTCCTGATCCAGGACACCTTCTCTGGGTATCCCTTCTTGACCAGGGCTTGGACCAGGTGGCCTCCATTGGGCCCCTCCTACCTCAGGCATTCTCTGTGCATGAGAACCCTACTATTACGGTTAGAGTTATTCAAAAGAACAGATTTGGGATGAATTCTGCAAAGATTCAGTGTTTTATTTGTGAATGATATGTGTCCTCATTATTTTGAAACAAAATTGGTTTGTTCTTTTTAAGATAAAAAATAAAGTGCTGACAGTGTTGCACTTCCTCCTGGCTAGACTGGGGCTGTTCCAGAAGCAGTGGGAAGATCCTGTGTCCTGTCTCTTAGCAAAGCTTATACTTTCCATGTAAAGACCTCAATCAATAAAGTGAGAATTTTTGCAGGACAGTCATTTATTTGCAGAACTGTAGTAAACATCTAAATGTTACAGATATGGATTCATTAGCTTTCCATGCCCTAATGTGTGTTCTTTAACAATGTCAGTCATTAGAAATGTCAGTTTTCTTCTTTTGCTTGCATTTTGCATATGTAGCAGATGATCATACCTAAAATCCTGGTCCTAAATACTCCTTCCTCCTTTACATGTAAATCCCCCCCATTTCTGTCATCTTTTTCTTCCAGTGTGGCTCTTTCCACATTGAGAGCTCCCTTATAAAATATTGCAAAATTCTGAAAATGCTTTTTCTCTGTTGGTAATAATCTCTCAATGTTGCAGATGTCAGTGTAGTTTGCCAATGTTTCCTACTGATTTGAAATGTCTGTAGTGACAACTCACCATTATCTTTGATATTATTTCACAACTACCACCATCAAAGAGAAGTAGTTGTTTCCAACAAGAAGTATTTCTGCTCCTGTTTTCCTTTGCAATTATTTCAGACATTAAACAGAAAGTACAAACAGAAAGTACATCTCCATTTACAATAACAGTAATTGCAACCCCTATCACGAAGTTTTTTCATAATTTCATGACTTCCAATAAAAGCAAGTCAAAGCAGACAGACAGCCAGGAAGAAGTACCTATAAAAATTAGTAACTCATAACAAAGTTATTTCCGGGTATGCTGCACCAGGAACGTAATTTGCCTACTTTCTGCCAACTGCCATTTGCAAATCTCTGGGATGGTTTTCATCCAACTGTGATCATAACAAAGCCTTCCATCTGCGTATTTTTCTATGAGAAATTTTCATCAGAGTTGTTTCTTAAAGATCTTTTGGGCTCCAAAAATTTGGTGTGGTTCTGTCATTCTCATAGGAAAAGTGATGCAGAATTTAAGGGAAAGTTATAATTGTTCTTCAGGTTTGTTCAGCCATTGTAAAGAACAGATCATTTGCTTTGAAAATTACTGTAGGTTGAACATTGACACTATTTCATTAAGGCTTTCCGAGTTCTAAAATATCTTTTCTACTACTAAATTTATGTAGAATATTTGTCATTTCAAATCTACAAATTCTACAGAACTCTTTTAAATAAAACTTACTATTCTGAAAAAGTTCACATTTCTATAATGTGGCTCTAACATCTTCTGAGAGCTCTGAAGGCTCTTTGCAAAGAACAGCAAATTTATCAGAACTGTATTCCAGAAAATACTTTAGTTCCCTTTACACGTGAGTAAAATAAGAAGAGATTTTCCATTTACTGAGGTATTTCTTACTCCTGGCAATAGTTGCCTTTGGTGTTGGCTACAGATATACTCTGCAAATGATTTATTGCAAGGTGTCAGAGAAAATCCTTATGGTATGAGATAAAAAAATATACTGAATCTCTAATCTGTTTTAACCTTAAAATTATCATTAAATTTTTAAAGATGGAATGGGAGCAGCTGTAATTATTGAAAATAAATGTTTATATATTTAACTTCCAAGATAAGCAAAGAAGCAGTAGAGATCTTGCAGCCTTTTTTGAAACAAATGTCTCAGATAAATGCAATTCAGGGAATTACTTCAATGCAGATCAGAAGGCGTCCTTGTTTACAGAAGTGACTTGTAAAGGTGAGTACTTTTGAGTTTGTTAGTTGCCCCAGAAACTTATTAGTTTCTGGGGAATGAGAACCTTTCCAAGAAACAGGAAGAGTTATGTCACAGCCTCTTTGAAAATATCACTTTAAGTAGCTATCACAGCATGATGTGGAGAGTAAATTGTTTTGCAAGCATAGGATTTGCTGTAGAATGCAAGAAGAAGCCATCTGCTCTGAGTCAGGCATGAATGTTAATATACATGAGAGATCTTACTTAATAGTTTCATTTCTTATTTTCTCTGAAATTAGCCAAGCAAACACATTTACTTTGCAAATCCTGTAAGTCATTTTGTACATATAGGGCATCTTGCCAATCATGGAGTGATAAATACCGTGACCTGCATCTAAGAGGTAAAGGGGGCACAGTACCAAGTGACATCAGCAAGTGCCATTATCACAAGGGAAGGCCATCAAGACATCAAACAGAAAAGAACCAGATCTGTCACACATCACAGCACACAGACAGACAGCATCCAGCCACATCTATGAGAGCACTCCTAGGACGAGAAGTACATCCTTAATTTACTGGGGGGTGCTACTATTTTTATCATGAGCTGGAGGCATGTCTATCTAATGATGTGGGGCATGTGGAGACAGATAAATAAGGAGGCAAGACATAGGCAGAGAAAACAGTAAATTCAACTGGCACCCCACTCCCTGCTCGTGTTTGCAGACCCTTGGAAAATAGGCTGCAGGAATAGGTTGTGGACTAGGCAGACTGTTTATTCAGGCTGTGTGACAGGTCATACTTTGGAGAAAGCTGAGCTAAACTCTCGAATAGTTTTAAAAGAAGCAATTCAGAAGGATGTAAATATTGCTGACAATGTATGCTCTTTTGTATCACAGCTCATCAGAGAGAATGTAGGAGCACCTACTCACTCTGATAAAGTGTAGCCTTTAATCGTATCAAAAATAGCATTAAAATAAATTAATAAACTGTGGGGAAACCAGTGCTGCAGTCCAGAAGCAATTCAGAGAAAAATTCATACAGAAATCAAGACAGAGAAACAATATTAACTCTGGAAATGGAACTCTCAGGCCTACCCTGATCTTCTGGCTGATTTTGAGCACCACCCCATACTTCTATTTCCCTAGCTCCAAAATTCTGATAAAATTACTTCATTTATTAAGCAATTTTGAGATCTGATTTTATTGATAGAAATCAAGGTGAACATTTAAAAAGAGGAGATGTAAGCAGTGATATATAATCTGTTGTTAATATATTTTTTTTTGAGGATTAGAGTAGAAGAAGTGTTGTACTCCTCTGTTAAAAAGACTCAAATTGTGTACCCAAGAATAACGGATCAATAAGATTTAATCAAATTCAAAATCATTCTTGGTGTAAGAAGTAATTAAAACCTTAAAAAACAAGAAACACCAAAAACAACCCACAAACGCACAAATAATCTATTAAAATATCTATTGGAATTGTTGTGTTTATGGATAAAAATAGTTGTTGACAGATGTTTACTAGTTTTACTGTAAGTTTGGATTATTGACTCAAGGAGAAAGATTCCTTTATAGAAAGTTGAAGGAACTTTGAATGGAATACTCTGGTATATGAAAGCACAGTGATGAATTTCAGTCTAATGGGAACTGTACAAGAGAAACAACTTGGTGTCCTGGTAAAACATCTGCTTATTTTGGAGAACTGAGTGAGCGTGCACGAAAAAAAATTAGGTTTCATTTAAAAACACATAGAAAATAATGGCCATATTTCTACATCTCTAATCCATTCCCAGGTGAACCTTCACAAAATAGAAGGTAGAGATTAGGAAGATTAGGAGCATGGTAACTTTTGGGATGGAAGAGGGGGGGGGGGGGGGGGGGGGAAGAAAGACTAGAATCTTTGACAAACCTTGCCTTTTATTCAGTGTAGAAAAATTGTGCTGCTTAGATGTGTAGACTTACAAGCAGTGTTAAATTGGTGAAATTTGGTAAGACTCAGATTTCAGATTGGAGCAAATGTTTTAGGAGAGTTTGCAGATTGTTTCTGGGGACTGATATTTGATTCAAAAGATATTTTGAAGCGAGTGGGATAGCTGACTGTGTCGGATGAGATGAGTAATATGAAAGAATATTCCTATCACTGCACTTTAAAAGGTTTAAAAGAGAAAGATGATGACCTATAATATATTCTACAGGAATACAGTAATTAACTGAAATCTTTTCTGATGTCTAAGGTACTGCAGCAAGAAAACAAAGCATAATTTTGGTGTTTAGTCAGCGTCTATACAGAATGTAGTGGACCATGATACACAGCAAGGGAAGATTTGGTTTGCATTTCAGTATCTGTAGATCACAGATTCATAGAGCTCCTATGAGTAAGGAGACACTGTGACTACTAGCTCCTAATAAATGCTTGAGGTTTCTTTGATACACAGATTTTTATTGACTTATCAGAATGGGTTTCATTAGTTATGCTTACTTATTTGATTTTTTTGCTCCTAATGGAATGGGTAAATTAATTAAGTCCTGAATAGTATTTTAAAAATGTCCTGTCGTGTGTCTGGAGAAGAGGAGGCTCAGGGGAGACCTCATCACACTCTACAACTTTCTGAAGGGAGGTTGTGATGAGGAGGGGTTTGGCCTCTTCTCCCAGGCAACAAACAGGACCTGAGGAAATGGCCACAAATTGCGCCAGAGGAGATTTAGATTGGACGTAAGGAAAAACTTGTTCTCTCAAAGAGTGGTCAGACACTGGAATGGCTGCCCAGGGAAGTGGTGGAGTCACCGTTCCTGGCGGTGTTCAAGAGGCATCTGGATGAGGAGCTGCGAGATGTGGTTTAGTAGCTTAGTTGGTAGTAATGGTGATAGGAGGACAGTTGGACTATATGATCTTGCAGGTCCTTTCCAACATTGTGATTCTGTGATTCTATGAAAAACCAAACAAATATGTTGTCAGAAGTCTCCTATTTAGATAAGGTATTGACAAAGAAAAAACTGCTGTCCTTGTGCATTGAGACACATTAAGTCATTAGAATAGCAGCTCTCAGCAAGTGATGGGAATAACAGCTCAGTTTCTGACAACAAAAGATGCTGAAGTACTGCCAGCATTGTCTGAACTCTTTTAAAATGCCTTAAAATAAATATATTTATTTACCTACAGTGGATTATAAACAATCATGACCATTTTCTCTGACGTTTTTAGGAATAGTAGCATTCCAGGATGCCATGGCTCAAACACACTAATGCTGTCAGAAGTTATTATGTGAGTGGCTTAAAGATGTCCAAGAAATATTTCTTAACTCATGGAAAAGGAATTTAGTATGAGATTTTCGAGACTGAAAAATGACCAGCTTGGCTTTAAATAAGAAAATTCTGTCGCCTAGGAAAATCTCAATTAAATTAGAAGCTTAAGGCTTAACAAAAAGCTGGGCTACAAACAGATGGCTTCCTTAAGAAGGGAGATTTTATTAATACGCATTGTACAGCATGGGAATATGGCACAAGATGGAACATTGTGAAAGCTTACTTTACACAGTGGCAATTTACCTGTGGATGTGGTGCATATATGCAAATTGTATCCCCACGTGAGTTTTCTCCTTGGTGGGGCATTGATTCCCCCAGTAATAGCAGGCAGAAACTACATCACCATCCTCAGAGGGACAGAAGTTATATTTTATTCTGGTTTTGTATGAACCTGACCAGTAACTCAAAGCATCCCCTGCTCCAGTGCCCTATAGAGGAGATCAGAAGTGCAGACTAGGCCCTCAGTATCCAAGATTTAAAACTCTCATCACTGCTTCTGTCCACAGATCTTGACATCAGACTTTTCTTCCTGTTCCTCTAGACCACTTCAGTTTCATGTTACTCTTCAGTATCTCAACCTCGTTTGAGAAAAAAAATAGAAGTTAATACCTTAGATTCCAAAAAGCTCACATACAGCAGGTATCTTCTCCCGTTGAACTACCACTAGTATTAAAAGGATGTTAGTATTAAAATACAACAATGCTCCTGTGGAGGTACGTACATTTATTTGGGCACCCAAAAACATTCAACATGGTTAAGGAGATTGCACCAATGACAAGCTAATTTAAAAGGATTACTAAAAATATCACCTTCATAAATGTTATTTTTGGAATATCTACAGCAATAGCAAAACAGCACGGAGAGCTGGGCACAACTTTCACAGTGTAACGTGTGAAATCTAAGAGGAATAAATGAAGTAATGGCATCTGCCTTTCTAGAAATAGAGTCATCCTGAAGTGTGCTCTGTGTACAGAAGGAAAACACACACTTCTGAAAATGAGTCAATATTTTCAGAAAAGGCCACAGATTCTGAGTATGACGTATTCTAATTACTCAGCTTGGACACATGAATGCTGGGTTGTTCCCTGACCCCTTTCCACAGGCAACAAGCTTCAAGTTTCCTGTCAACACATTTCTCTCACCCTTTCATTGGCCTCATTTATTATGGGGTTCCAGGTTCTAGTCTCCTGAAAATCTACTTCTCTTTTTTTCTTTTCTAAGGAAAATAATATTTCCATAAAGAAGCACATTATTAAGAGGCTAAGGCCAACAATTTACCTACTTACAGGAGAAGTGAGAGTGTAAAGTTGTAAAATATATGGAAAAAATGACAGTCATGCTTCATGCTATTTTCAGAGAGCTTATTTCTTTTGAACTTAATTCATGTTCATGAAACTGTTTTGAAGATGAAATGTTCCATGTGTATGCAGCACTACTTTTATTAACATTATTCATGTATTTGTGTTTGGGCAGAAATAGAATAGTAAGTGATATTGGCTGTGCAACATGGACAGCAGGGTTTATGGTCTACTTTGATTTGTTTGACAACATTTTGTCATGAAAATTGTATCTCCATTCTGGTAGCAGAAAATTCCTGCACCTTGTCTCACATCTTCCCTCACACACTTCCTGCAGGTTTCAGACCAGGAAAGCATCAGTGTGATAAACCCTATTGGATTCAACAAGCTTCAAACACAAGCTTAAATTAAAGCACAGGTGTAAGCGTCGACCTAAAACCAGATGGATTTATGCACCTTTTTGTATTGTGATAAGAGTTTAGGAACCACTGTTAGTTACATCTCTGGCACTGTTTTGTACACCTCATACTGATACCTGCAGTAGAAATACCTCTGCTTAATGGGACTCTGCAAAGTCTGAAGATAAGTTGGTAAGCACCAGCTCACTGAAAATATATTGTGATAGCAACTGCGAGTAAAACCTCAATCTTGATGAAGAGTAGAGGAATGTTATTGTTTTTCTTTGTACCATATTATGTGCATTTATATTATTCTGAATGCAAGTCAGTCAAGACTAAGCGCAGTGTCTGGATGCTATTCTGCAGCAAACATTAATGAAACCATGTTGTTTCATAAGCACTGTTGCATTTTCAGTGTCTGATTGAAGCCAGTTTTTGCCATTGATAAAGGCTGTCAAGTTCTGTAGAACTGTATAATTGGAAGCCAACAGAACTGCTGAAAATTAATACAGTCCAGCTGAAGTGATTCTGAAAAACATCAGAATGTAATGGACTACGAGAAATTGTTCAACATTCCACACATCCGGTTAAAAATAGTCTGCAAATATGCTTAGTATTAACTTCTGTAGAACTTTGCCTTTAAATGCAGAGCTTGTCTTACTTGTGAAGTGATATAACCGATATCTGTTAACACTGATAAAATATTGAGAAGAGTGGGATTTTGGATTCAGCAGAGAAGGGAGTTTGTCAGTGTCTCCCGTCTACATGACTGCACAAAGCTGTTAGTCTACAGTTCGGGATAGAATTTCATCTAGGACTTTATTCTAACAACTTTTTCTGTCTGCAGGTGAGTACTTTTTGTTTTAGTCAAACTTGTTTAACCAAATCACATGGGTTTTCTGCATGTTTGCTTTTCCTGAATGTTCCAGATTACCCACTGGCTCCTAGGACACAACCAGAAATACTGGAACAGAGATATGTCCCCAGTGAGAAGTTCATTTCTGAGAGGTGACTCAGAAAGACTCCTGCGCAGATGACAGGGAGTGCAGAAGCTTTTCAGTAGTAATCCAAGTCCCCCAAAATAGAATGGAATAGGTTTTCATGCCATCATTCTTGAGATAAGAGAGGAGTTAACAAAGAGCTGTAACTCTTATTCCTCTTGGAATAGTTCCTGGAAGATTTACATTGCTGCTGATGCAAGGTAAGGCAGAAAACCTCAGTTATGCTCAAAATACAGACAGGTCAGATTAGTCTCAAAATTTGATTTCTTTTCTGATTTTTGACTACAATGTAGTACTATTATAGGCTCTTCCATTACAGTGTAATTATCTCAAAGCAATTGACAGGCCGGGGCTGTAGATTCATTCACAGATTAATTAATTCCTGAACTGCAAACAGTTAAAATTTGCTTCTAATTTATCATTGTATTCACAGATACATGCATAGATTAAAAACCAAGTAAAGTCATTAAAAAGATGTGGACAGCTGAAATCTATGACATATAATGGCTTTAGACTTCCATTTTATTGCACAGAGATTATATCTTTAAAACTCTTTTGAGGTCCACAATTTTCCCATATAAAATGTCTGTCTGAATTTTAAACTACAATGGATGGATGGATGGATGGATGGATGGACATTCCTACAAATCCTTTTTCCAAAAATGTTAACATGGCATCATGTAAAATATCTGGCATCAACTGTAAATTCTGTTATTGATCCTTGAAAACTCTAATTACTTCTTTAAGCTGCTCTTTAATCTGATATCTTTCAACGACATGGAAGAGAGCACCACCACATGTTTTGCATTATCAGAAACTCTAAAAAAAATTTTTTTAATCGTGAACCGACCATCTGTCCTGGCCAAGCAACAATAGAGAGAAAGAAGACCAGCTTGTACACCTTCATCCATTCAACTGTTGCTAAGAAGTAAAAGACATTATCACAGATCTGGCCAAGGAAATACAATGCACCTAAAGTGAGTTTTTCCTCTTCTCAAAACTAAGGAATAAATTGCTTTCCAATTAATAGGTGGCAAGTACTCCCATATTAAGAATTCTTCCAAAAGCAATGATAGAATAGGATCTTCAGACACCGGTTCCAAGTTCTAATCCAAACTAATCTATTTGTTGTGAACTGCATCGTATCACATAATTCTAGAACCACGGGATCAAATAATCATAGAATCATAGAATGGCTTGGGTTGGAAGAAACCTTAAGGACCACCTATTTCCAACCCGTCTGTTGTGAGCAGGGCTGCCACCCACCAGATCAGCCTGCCCAGAGCTCCATCCAGCATGGCCCAAATTCACTTTTACATCCCATTCACAGGCCTTGGTAAGATACATTCTCTTCAAATTCTCTTTGAGTGATCAAGTTCTAGACAAAAGTTTAGCATTTTTTAAACTCGCTGGCATCATTTTCCTAATGTAAGGAGAATTAAAGCATGAAGTGGACTGCCAGATTTATCTAAGAACCTACTGCCGTGGGAATGTTAAATGTGTTAAAGACTTCAAAGAACCGTTTTATATCCTTTAAATAAAAATTAAAAAACCTAACTTTTGACTGTATGTCCATTTTTTTATCATTACTAATATGAGTAAATGAAAATCCTTCCAACACATTATCCACGTCTGCTGCACTTCCATTCTCAGTTATAATACTAGAGACCAGAGAAGAGTTAAAATTTTGTGAGTGAAGTTCAGGCCCCACTGAGTCAATGACAATCAATTTGTCATTCATTCACTAAGATCAAAGATTCTTCGACTTTTTGCAGATTCAGTGACTGTTTTCTTACTGTTATCTCGTTATGCTGGCAAATGCATACAGAAGTGTATTAAAGGTATGAGCCTTCTTAAAATAAAATTTTAGATCAAACTTCTGCAATACATTTTGATGTCTTATGAACTCTGTTGCTACTGATAGAGTATATCCAAAATTCAGAAAAATTGTGAACTTCCTCCCTTCTATAGAAAATACCAAAGATTTGCATTAGAAGATCTTTTTTTGTTTTATCAGCTATGTAACCAAACATTCTATTTTTAGCTTCTGTACTTCAGTGGCCTAACTACTGACACCTCCATAAGTTTTACAGCTCTAAGATAGGAACTAGTGTCATTTCTACTTCTCAGAGACACAAAAAACTTCCCATTCTAACAACCCATATTTTTAGTCCATTTGATTTCATTTAATGAATCCAAGCCTCATACTCAGAAAAGAAATCTTGAAAGATATTCAGCTCTGTTTCAGAAGTAATAAAAATGATGAACTGAAGCAGAAACAATGAGCTGTCATACAAGAAGATTATGGTGGAACTGAAAATTGAACTTGGTTCTCCTGGGTCTACAGCTAACCACACTAACATCCTTTATTCTACTCTACCTAAGGCATCCTCCAGCAAAGTAAAGCAGAAACTTCTCTGAGAGTTTAAGAAGTGTTAGAGCTGATGAAATGCTCCTAACTAAAAGCCACCTTGGCAAGCTTAAAATATTACAACAAAAAACTCTTCAGCTGAATGCCAAAACTCACCTAAATGCAAGCGGTCAAATGAAGGTTCCAGTGCCTTTGCCAAGGACTGCTTACTAGATAAAATCCCAGTGGCAATCAGACATGTAGGTTCCTGGTGAGGTCAACTCAGAGGTCATTTTTTTGACATCTGGCTTTTCAAATTTTGCCTTATGTGCCTCCTCTTTCTCAAAATGGGGTCGAAGGGTAGACTTCCTCCTGGTGCTATGCCAGGATTTGTTTCTGCGACGAGCTGAGTTGTTCTGTTCGTAAAAAAGATCTTCTGCCAGTGAAAGTAATTCCAGATGTCCCTCCACTTTTGAAGTAAGATGCAGGAGCATCACAGGTGGGAGTTACTGACCTGCAACCAGGTTGCCACAACTCCTGCATGCCTTTGCTTAATGATCCTGGAAGAGCATAGCATTTGGTGGATACCTTAGAGTGCACAAGCAGCTCTTACGTGGCTTAGCATTTATCTTTGCAGATCAAACAGCAAACTCATTTGGCTGGCCTTGAAACACAGTCAGACTAAAACAGAAAAAAATTTAGAAAATTAAAAGGACTAAATGTTTGGATTAGAAAACAGCTTAACCTTTACATTCCATTGATGTGGTGCCTCCAAAACCTTTCTCCTTTATTTTATCCCCCTAAGGCAAATATCTTTTGTGCATCCAGTTGAGGAATGTGGCCAGAAATTGTGGAACTCTACAAGTGGAAAAGAGGATACTTCTCCATTAAATGATGGTTGTTTTTGACTGCCTCCATACTCCCTTCTTCCACAGGAGCAGGATACTTGGCTGTTCACAACAGTGCATAAGGTTTCCTTGTCCTGTTTACCTGCTTTATGCCACCTGTGATGGAAGCTGGGATTAACTGACCTGCGTGTTGTGCTGTTTATGTTTTATTTTTACATTTTACAGTAAATGGTACCACAGGGTGTATGCTTTATCCAAAATAACCCAGTGGCTGTGTGGCAGAGCAGAAAGCACCGCAGAAGGGGAGGTAGAATCAGACAAAGGAGGGAAAGGAGGAAAAAAATTGTGCTTTCCTCAAACACAGCTGTGTTGTTCATTTGGAGAAAGCTGCTGGTTTGCAGGATGGGGCGAGTAGGAGACTGTGACACCCAGAAGATACAGGAAAGGAGTGAGGCACAGAAATGATGCCGACGTCAGGGGCTATGGAAAGCAGGAAACTTTCTAGGGAATTCAGAGAAGCCCTTCCAAGGAAGACACTCAAAGTTGCTGGATTGGGAAGAATGAAGTTTATTCTGGGAGAAAGTACTTGTCCTGTAAAGATGTTGGAAAATTTGCCTTCAAATATTTTAATGTTTCCATAAGTTGCCGTCATAGAGCAGGAGGCTGGGAGCCTGCTGGTGTGGTAATGTGCTCACTTCAAAGAAAATACTGACTAGTTCTGCTACAAGACTCTGTTAATTGGGGTGCTGCCACATTCGTTTTTCTAAACGGAAAACAAGCTATTTCTGGATTTCCAGCTGTTACTATATAGCTGTATTTATGGAAGGGGGTTTGTTATTTGCACATAGAGATGCACCACAAAATTCAGAGCCCATCTTCTTTTGCACTTCTTTTTTTTTCCAGATCTTTGGCACTTACATTTGTTTGTTGTTTATTTTTCATCTCACTTTGTAACTCTTGGGACAAAGCTTCTTTTGCAGGTAAAGTGGAAAGTCTGAATTTCTGCTGCAATGGGACCAAACCACTTTAGCTTCATTTTGTGAACAAATGCAGTTTCACAGCTCATTGCTCAGACAGTGCAGTCTGTCACAAAAGAAAGGACACAAAACAAGAAAACAAAGGGAAGAAATGTAGCTGCTAGTAACCTTGGTGGTACCTAACTGGAAAAGGGTTTGCTTTCTGAGTAGGAATAGCAATTTCACCTTTATAGAGTTCTCAAGAACAAACAAAAGACGTTGCCACACAGGGACAGTTCTTTCCTTAAGCCATTGAGTGTGGGTTTAGGTTCATAAAACTTTGTCCTTTAATATCTTTGCAAGTAAACAGACACAAGGCAAATTAAAACAGCTGAGTCTGTATCTAGACTCACTTCAGCAGGCTGTGGCTTTCCACAAGGGAGAAATACATCAGCTGAATAATGCAATTTATAAAGACTGCGAGGTGATCTGCATTAATCTACATTCGGGAAATAACTATATAAAATGAGCCTGATTCTTCTTGCATTTACCCAGTTTTCAAAAAGATTCCACTGGGATTTCTCCTTAGAGCACCCTGAATAAGAATCAAAACCCATAATTTCACACAGCAGTGATGAATCCAAATAAGCTGATCTGCCTTTCCACACTGCTGAAAACAAGCCTGCTTCTTCAGGGCATCTAATGCAGCTGCTTTATATTCCTGATACATCCATGTCTCAGCCACAGTGAGTGGAGGCGTTGTAATGAGAGATGCTGGTAACTCCTTCTCTTAGGTCCTTCTCTCAGCAATTGAGATCAAGAGGAAGCTTTTGGGGATGATGGTGGCATTTCAAAGCAGCAGCTGGGGGAAGAAGCCCCAGTCTCAGGGATAGAAGAAGGTCACCAACTCTCTACAGGTTGCTGCACATCCTGGCAGAACTGGCAAAACTGGGAGGGCTCCTCTGGGTGGGCAGAGCTGCCCAGAATCCAGCTCCCATAGGAAAGACCAACAGTGAAACCCTTTGTTGAGATGTATTAGTAGCCTTTGGGTAGAGATACTTTTGAAATATTGCAGAGGCTTTTTGCTCATGAAGTGTTTGTGTTTGATATACCAGTGTTCACTTCACTATCTGGGGGAGCTGCTCCTTAATATCCAAGATCTGGTCATGAGTTGATCCTTGACTGTACTTCTATTTCATTCCTTGAGCATTTGTATCTTTTCTCACCTTAATGCCTTGGTTAATTTTCCAAGGATATTGGAAGCAAGGTCCTAGAAATAATCAATGTTACTTTTTTTAAAAAGAGGGAGAGAATGAAGAAGATGGGCACATCAGAAGGTATTTACCCTGCCTATTTTTGCTGGTATTTGTTCCTACTGAAGGATGCTTTTTCATGAATAACCAGTCTTTGTCTTCTTCAAATAGTTTGAAAGCGTAAGAATCACAGAACTATGGAATCACAGCATTGTGGGTGTTTGAAGAGATCCTTAGAGATGATCTACTCCAGCCCCCAGCTACAGCAGGTTCCCTACTGTAAGTCTCACAAGAAAGCATCCAGATGAGTTTTGAATTTCTCCAGAGTAGGAGACTCCACAACCTCTCTGTGCAGCCTGTGCCAGTGCTCTGTCGCCCTCAAAGTAACGGAGTTTTTCTTCCTGTTTGTATGGAACTCCTATATTCCAGTTTGTACCTGTTGCCCCTTGTTCTGTCTCTGGGCAGTTGAAAAGAGCCAGGCCCCATCCTCTTGACTTCCTCTGCATTCTTCTCAGTCTCTTTGAGTACCTCTTGACTTGAATTCCTTATAAAAATGTCACGTTACAGTGCTGCTCAAAGGTTACTTACTATTCTTTTTTTCCTGAAAAGAGCTATGTGTTCCTTGACATCTGAGGTTTCTTTTATCATCTCCAAAAATGGTCCATCTTTCACGTTGTTTTCCTTGCTAAATTAGAAGGAAATGTACAAAAAATCAAATCCATGTTCTTGTCTTTTGATTTGGAAAATAACTAGCTCTGGAAATAACATTTAATTGCTGAGTTTCTTCTGTTGCCTAAATATTACTAAAGATAAAGGATTTGGCTTAGTCATACTTCTAAGAACTTTAAGAAGCATTTTACAAAATCTGATTCAATGTCTTCAAGCTAACATAGCAGCAAGCACATTATTATGAACTTACTGTTTGTCACATGCATCAGTTTTCATGTTAAAACTATTTGTAGTGGTATTTCCAAGCAAGCAAAATACAGTATGTAAGAAAACAGGATGTTCATTGCTGTGGAAAATCTAACCTTTCAAAGTGCTTCACTCCAAAGTGGGATAAAAAAAAGTGAATTTGGGATCTTGTTTATGCAAAAGTAGAATGATTTTTAATATTGGAACACTTAATATTTTACATAAGGATGTTATAAAGCATCACATATGAAATAAAACTCTATCTTATTCATACTGATATTCTAGCACTGAATTCTAGAGTGAATCAAAATGATAGTTGAGCTAAGAACTTTATCTCATAAAAATATGACATTTTTCTTCCACTTGCACTTAATTACATGCCATTAATTTAAATAAATTCTCTGTTAAAATGTATTTTAGCAACACTTAAAAATGAATAAAACTGTAGTCAGAAGTTTAGTCAAAAACCTTTCTGACCAATTTTAAAGTAAAATAGACATTGAAATATCTGCTTCGCCAGAAACTTCAGCATTTATTTTAAACTCATAGAATCATAGAATCACTCAGGTTGGGAAAGACCTGATCGGAAAGATTAAAGATCATTGAGTCCAAAGATCAAAAAGATTAAAGATCATCAAATCCAACCACAACCTAACCATACTACCCTAACTCTAACAGCCCTCCGCTAAATCATGTCCCTGAGCACCACTTCCAAAGGGTTTTTAAACACATCCAGGGATGGTGACTCAGCCGCCTCCCCGTGAATTGAAATAGGCCACAGTTTTCTATGTAGACAATTTAAAATGGTGCCACTGTACCTCCTGTCTTCTAAGGGGACAAGCAAGTGTACTAACTGTATTTGCAATTCTTTGGTGAAGTCATTAAACACTGCTGGGTATGTTGAACTAATTTCAACTGACTTGAATGAAAAAGTGGATATATTTTCCCTCCCTCCATGAGTATATACACCTCCCAGGGCCCTAAAGGGATAACAGTGCATCTCCATTACGTGCCATACCAAAGTACTAGCAAACACTAAGCACAGGAGTTGTGATAAATAGAAAAATTCCGTGACAGGATGAAACACAACCTTTCTTTGTGTTTCTTTTTGTGTGAAACACAAGAAGTAGAAGTAGATGTACAGCAGGATCCATGAGTCTTTGCAGATTCTGCCATTCTCCAATCTGGAGTGCTAGCAAAGCAACACCTATAAAGTCTGATTTAGCTATAGTATAGTAACAGCAGCAAAGTACATTCATGGCTATGCCTGCTAACTGTGATGAAATTCCTTCCATAGATCCTTTTAAGAAGATCTGTATTTGATCTCCAGAAAAATGAATAGTGCCAATAGTCTCAAATGTGGGCTAAGACCTATTGAACCAAGCTGCATATTACGTTTTAGTTTGTCTAAATCAATGATTTTTTTTAACTGCATTTTAAAAATTACTTGCAAGTATGAAGAGAAAAAATGAACGTTCCAAATATTTTACCTCATTAGTATATTTGTGGTTATGAACAGGTGGTGTTCTGTATATGCAATAATTTAAAGCAAAAAATTACTACTCTACTTTCAGAGCAGCTCCATTCTGTGGCATTCATTTTTTTTCCTGCAATTTATGAGCAGAAAGCTCATGGTCTGGATTTGGTTTTTGCAGATATACCTATGCCACGTTTATTGTAGTGAAATGGAATTGTGGAAATTGCAAAGGTTATGAGGATGTTGGGTCTGTAGAATGAAAAATGCCACAGTTCCAAAAGACAGGAGATCTGTAAGTTCACGATGAATTTGCCCACATGGCAGAAGGATAATATTTAAAGACTCAGCAGTAGCTCTTCTGTGATGCATCCTAGCCTTAGTTTTGGACAGAGACCTGCAGAAAAACTAGGCAGGTGCTACAGAGGCATAGCAGTGAGTGGGCTAGGGAAAGGAGAATAGGCAGCAGGCAGGGAAAAGCAAACAAAAATACAGATAAGGATATAATAAGATTAAAATATAGTAAGTATGGTACAGCATAGTACAGTATAATATAGTAAGTATGGTACATATAGGGTACAGTAAAGTATAGTGTAAGTATTGTATAATACAACATACATATCCTGATACCACCCTTTAGCTTCCACATAGCAATGTGTGGGTTCTTGTGATCTCCCCAGGGCCTGGACCTGCTGTTCCTCATCTATTTCAGTGCTTTCTCATTGTCCCGTTTCTCCTTTCTTCTGACACACAATGCTACCCCCATTTAATGACAGCCTGCTTTTCAGTAAGCGATGAGTGGCATCCTAAAGCTGTAATAGAACTTCTGCTTCAGGGAGGGTCATACATACATTTCCGTATTAAAGTATTAAAGTATTAAAGTAGTTGTCAGACATAATGTGAGTTAAAGTGTAGCAAGAAGGACCAAACAAGGCACTGATTTCTCCAAGGGACTTCTTTTTCTTGCAGAAATACCGGCTCATACCAACTTATGTTATTGTAAGGCACTTCTATACCATATTGAAAGGATAAAAGTCTTCAGTGTTATTTAGATCCCATACCTCTTAAAATATTGCATATGATGAGAAGAATAATTCTGTAAGAGCAGCGCTGTATTTCTTACATCCTCTACTCAATCTCCAGAGCCAGCCATCACTGCATGATGCTCTCCAGCTCATTCTGCTGTCAGCAGCACAGAACTGTTACAGCAATCAGAGGTAACCTGCTTTATCACCAGCAAAGCTATTGCCAAGAGAATTTCAGATTACTGAGATTTTTATATGAATTCAATGTAAGTGTCCACGGTATTTAAAGTATATCCTGATCTTCTGTCCCAGAGTTGTATTTTCAAGCGTAAAATTTGGATAGCTTACTCAGCACTTTTATTGAGCAAACACTTATTTGCACAAATGAGGAAGGTTAAGTATGAAGCCCTGTCAGCATTTCTGCTGAGTAACTTTTTCACCCAGGCACAGCTAGCCAAAAGCCAAACTTTTGGGCTGATTTTTAGCATGTATTGGTGTAGAAGTAGCTGTGGCCAAAGAGTTTGGTCATTGAGCCTTACCTCTGGAATGCCCAATGGTCAGTCCTGTGCCACATGTGCTGCATTCACAGGACTCCCTCTGGCAGCTGATGTCTCCTTCCCACGTGAGGCAACTTGCTTTGTTGAGCATCTTACTTTGTTCTTTGTTTTGCCTTCTTTTTTTTGACATTACATGTGGGCTATGGGTATGCGGGTGGATTCGCAGCTCATCTGGACTGTGAATATGCTCTTATAGTTTTCCTTCAAGCAACTAGATCTCTTTTACTTATTTTTAATGGTGTGTCTACCCAGTCAACTGAGTAAACATGCATGTTAATTCTGCGTAATATTGAAAAGACCACTGAAACAGCCTAATTTAAATGCATATTTTGAAAAAGAAGAAACATTTAATATTTACATGTCCCTTTTAGGCGGTATATCATTATATAAACGCATCACAAATGGAGGCTGCTGAGGGAGAGGATGGCATCGCAGGTCTGGCAGAAGGCAGCCATGGCCCAAAGGAGGCAAGAGATTTTCCCAGCTTCCCCCGACAAGTAGATGGCGTGTTGCTAAAATTAAAGATTTTCTTCTGACCTGGGGCAATTTACACCACTTGTGTCTCGCTCCAATTTATAGGAGGGAGAGGAGGTTCTTTTATTATCTGTATACCTGGCATGAGATAAAGAAACAACGGTTCAAATGTTGGTCCGACCAGTTTATTATAAATCTTAATTAGGGAAATGGGGAAGGGGAGAATGGACGCTATTATGAGTTAGGGTAATGGGGAAGGGAAGGAGGGCGATAGGTAAGAAAGAAGAAGCAAGGAGTCTTTGTAGGCAGCAAGAGGGAGATAGTCACCACCATGGATCTAGTGTGCCTCGTAGTTCAGTCCTTGATCTTCAGTAGTGGTGGGTCATCGGGCATTGCTGTTCTGTTGATGACGATGACAACAGCAATGGCAATGGTGACCATGGCGATGATGGCCCCTTTTCAATGCTTCCAAAGTGGTCAAGTCAGCTGTCTTTGGAGTGACAGCTTACATCCAAAGTGGTTGAGTCAGCTCTCCTTGGAGTGGCAGCTTCTGGCTCTGGGATCTCAGCAGGAAACTCCTTTGTTCCTATCTTCCTGGCCTTGCCAGCACATAAGAGGGAGCAAGGAGGCGCTGACTTGTACCTTGCCTTCACAGGATACAATGGCATCATTCCCCAGTCTCCCATAGCAAACAGGAGTTATTTGGTCACAGGCTAGATCTTCCACCAGTTACTGTCCTGAGCACTCTCTTCCGAAGGCAAACAACTAAAATTGTCCACACAGTGATGTTGATTGCCACACAGCAACACCCATCACTCATCTTCTAGACAAGTCAGTCTTATCACAAGAAATACCTCAGGAAGCAAGCTTTGAGCAAAAAAAAAACAAAGAAGGATTCTCACAACTTGATCCTACAAAAGGACTTTAAGCCTATGGACTTCCCTGTTTCTTTTAAGAGCTTTCTTGTCCCACTGCTCTGTGGATCTGGTGCCATCTCACCAGGCCATCTGTCACCACTCACTTCCCAGACACACGGCAGTGGAGCTGGACAGTCAGTGCTCCCAGCATCCTGGCACACATCACAGTATCACAGAATTGCAGGGATTGGAAGGGACCTCAAGTGATTACTGAGTCCAATCCCCTGCTGAAGCAAGTTCCCTACAATAGGTTGTAGAGGTAGGCATCCAGATGAGTCTTGAATATCTCTCCATAGAAGATATAGGAAGGGGACTGGATGATGAAAGGTCCTTGGGATATCCTGGTCCAGTCAACAAACTCTAGGCAAAATGACTGGCACCAAAATTATCTATCTTCCTGAACTGAGGAGTTGATGGTTAAACTTCTCACAAACACTGCGGTGCAACTTTTATCAGTTATGGCTTGTCCTTTCTTATGTGCATCTGACCTGACTTTCATCACACAATGCTATCCTAGCTAAAATATCAAGCAAGGGGAATTACAGATTTTAAAGGAAAAAGTACTTTTTTAAATTGTCACACCTACAAGGTAAAAGGAAGATGAACATTTCTTTGTCCTGCTATTAGATCAACTGTGATTTAGGTGTTACATTACACAGCTGAGTAACATCGAGTTTCACAAGGGCACCCTGTTGGTGTGTCACACTCCATGCCTGCCCTGAACATGCAATTCCTTCTCTCCGTGTGAATAAATCATCTTTGCTGAGTGCATAACGATGATGTGCAAAAAGCAGCATGACTGGCCCAGAATGCAGAATGATACAGTGGAATGACTGAGCAATAAATGGAGATCCAGATATGAAGCACTGTAATGTATGATGATGCACTAGTGATCAAAATAGAGTAGTCTTACTTTAAAGAATAATGCGCACTGCAGGGAGACTGGGAGACAAAGGAGGCCTCCTATGTCACCTCTGCTAAACAGGATCCTACTATTTTTAGCACCTTAATTCAGGTTAGAACTCAAGTATCTTTATTGGAAACACACACCTTCCAGCCTATATATACATACACAGTGTATGTGATGTAATTTTCCATTGCCTTGAATGGAGATTTTTATCTGGCTGTTTCTTATTCCAAATACGTTCTCCTGTGGAAAGAGAACTCCTAGGGAATTCGTTGTGGCCAAGGCTCTGTTGTTTATCCTGCAAGTATATATGCATGGGCTTTTTATGTTTGAATTTTCTTGTGTGCATGAATCATACAGCAGGTTCTAGGAAATGGAGGCATGCTTGTCTCAGAGATGTAGAATAAGAATAAAATGAGAATAATGCTGCACATCAGTCCTGTCTCTGACAAACAAAAGTAAACCCTTAGAATGTTTTTGGTGTTGTTTCTGTTTGGTTTGCCCTATATTATAGTTATTTTAATAGAACAGACTGGCAATGAAATTACGTGAGAGTGAGGACTGTAAAGCAAAAATATTAATTAATACCAGAGGCCATTCCCTTCCCAATGCCATAACCATTTGTTGCATTTCTCCTGAGCTTTCTTTCTCTGCCCAAGAAAATCTTTGCCTGGCTGCAAAGCAGATCAAGTGCAGCTGAAGGGAGAACTCCCCAGAGCAGCCCGAGACAAGGGCATTCTTCTGGTCAGGGGCAGTGTGGATCCAAACACTCAGAGGCTCAAGAGAGGCCAGACATCAGAGCGTCCTGCTCCTAGGTAAGTGCTCCCAAACGTCTGGTGTATGACCATGTCAGTTCATGAATTAAACAGCAACATTGTTTGCAAGCCCTCTGGGTTTTGTCACAAGTATTCAATACCACAGAGGGCTAAGCTGCTCTGTGCAGTGTCAAGTTGCTGACACTATTCTGTATGGATGACAGGACCCAAACAGAAAACACAGGAAGAAAAATGGAATGCAATGTCCACATGTCGTATGTTACAAGGAAGGTTATGGAAGAGTTCAGGCTGTTGGTGTGGGGCATGATCAGAAACTTGGGTACCTGCTGCTAAGAAAGAAGGATCTGTTCCCCATGTCTGTGGTGATGAGACAGGAAGCCATAGTAGCCTTTAATTAAAGAAAAGATATCTAAGCTGAATATTAAGGTGCATTTTCTTGCACTGGAACAGTGCAAGTTACAGTTCCACCTTGAGGAAATGGTAGAATCCCCACTGCCAAAGTCTCGGGCTACAGATGGGATGCAAACACAAACTTATCCAGTATGGGACCATCAGAGGGTTAGATGATCTCCAGATCTCACTTTTAGCGGTGCTTTTTCAGGTGTTAGGGTTCTGAGAGCACAGATACAGGTGGAAAAGCATTCAAACTCTTGATTGAAATAGCTGTTATCCAGAAATAAGCTCTGTATGTACCTGAATGAAGTGATTGCTTGTGTTTACATGCCTGAGGAACTTCCAGACTGACCTTGCAAGCATCTTCAGGATCAGGCAAGGGCAGAGATGCTCTCTTCAAAGATGTGTTGGACACAAAGTTTACAGCTGAGCACAGTAATATTGATTCACAGCACATTGGCATGTGACAAGCAGGGAATTTTAGACTTCAATGAAGCATGACTCGCTAATAATAACAGTTGCATAGTTTATTTATGGGTATAAATTTGCATAGGTTCCTCGGGACCAGTGAGATCAAGAACCCAGCAAATTTTATTTTTCCCAGATCTGCAGCAGAATTGTGCAGGTGTTTATGCCAAGTTGCACAGCTAATAGAGAACCTCTTACAGGAGCCAGTACAACTTAAACCTGAACAACTCGGGTTTGAATACGGTAGAATTCAGTCTCATTTTTTTCTGTCCATGTTTGAGTAATGCAAATATCCAAATCCTAACAGTTTCTTTCTGATCTGTTTCTCTACCCTGTTTCAGAGGCAGCTCCTCTCTTAAGTTCTCCCTGAATTCAGATGTCTGAATGAATAGAAACCAAACCTCTTTAGAGCCTGTATCACAGCTTCCTTAAATATCCCTGTTTTTAAGCACATAAACTGTTTTTAAGTGTACTTTGATGGCCCACCCTTAGCCAAACTACAGTATCAGGATTACATACACTTAACTGGCCACCAAGGGACAATGTAGGCACAGACCCGCAGTCCAACTCATCTGGGATTTAATGTGCACAGCTTCCTGACCCCATTGGCTGTTGACACATTTTTTGGTGAAAGTACTTATTAGTGGATCTAATTTTATGTACAGAAACACATTTATCAGCGGCACCATGTAACTAACTGTAATGATGACACATAGAATATAATTTGGATGACACCCTTGCTTTTCTATGATTTTATTCACCAAAATGTCATGTGGAATAGATATAATTAACATTGCTCATGTATTTTCTTACAGCATTCATAGCACCTTATCTGGCTGCATTTAACAAAAAGGCACTAAAGAAGCCTGAACAACCTGGCCACGAAGCAGCACACTCTCCACCTTCACCCACCATGAAACAGAGTGCTGGCTCAAACAAACAGACAAATCAGCATTCAAACCATTGGTTTAAAAGAAGTAATTTAAACAAGAGGGGGGTGGACTGGACAGGAGTCAGAGTGGAGACCATGCTACACTGCAGCTGCCCCTGTTATTGCTTGCTGGAAACACAGAAGCTGAACATTTGCAGGGCGCTGGCTTCTCTTTGAAGCTGGCTTTCCCCTTTTTGCTGCTGATTTTTAATGCCACGAGACTCAGCTGGTCCTGCACAATGGTCACAGTCTTGCATGTGGGCGGCTCCTGGAATGCCAGGGCAGAACAAAACATCTTCTCGTTATGGTCCATGGTCATTCCTACCTGTGTGGCAATGGTATTGACACACTCAGAGGAGGATGACTTGCTGCCATATTGCAAAAACATTTACTTTTGCTAATAGGTAGTTAAATGATTAAAGGCAGTATTTTCATTCCTGTGAACTTGCTTGTTCTCTCAGTCTAGAAGAAACAAGTACAGAGAGAAGCTTCAATCATTTTTCTTCCCTTTGTAGAAGATCCCATAATTAGTTTGTCAAGATTGAAAGAGCATATTTATGTACAAGTTTGTTCTGATACTCACTTTTCCTTGTTTTCGTGGCCAAAGGAGCAAAATCTGCTTCCCGTATGTTGTTCCATCTAGCAGTGTAACTTCTTTCTTCAAGGTATTTCTGAATTATCCTTTTTCATCTTTTTTTTTTCTGTTTTCTTTTTTTTTTTCTCCCTCAGGTCACTGGATATTTTATTTTGCCTCTTCACTTTCTGCAATCTTTTTCATGTACATTTTGAATCTACTTCTCCTTAAGCTCCTTGGCAATTTAATGAAATTCATATGTCTTTGATTTCTTTCAAGAATCCTGGCCTTAAACATATTTTCTATCCTCTCTTTGATGTTTGCTTTAGGAGAATGTTCTTTAGATGGACTATTCTTAAATGGCACCTTCTGTGGAGACTTTATTCCTTTCAGTAAGTACATTTTAAGCTCCATCTTAATAGCACACTCTAGTATTCACCTTTAATATCACCCTGCTTATCACATCAAAGTAATGTTTGTCTGTGGTACTTTACTCAGATATGATGGAGAGGATATCTGACAAACATCAGATGATTTGCGTGTGAGTGTGCTTCAGTACTGTTTCTCCTGAAATCAGACTCTATCTGAAGCAGAATTAACGTGGTTTCTTTAAGAAGTAACATCTCCAAGCTGAAATAGCAAAATCTCTGACTAAATTTCTGAAAAGAGGACTAAAATTATTTTAAGCACCTAAGAGGAGATACTCTCCTCGTTCCTTTACAGCCTTCACAAAGCCTGGAGAGATCGCAGCACTTCCCCACACACAGGCGATCCAAATCTCTGTGTTACTACTCGCATTGTTGCCAGCCTCTGTGCTGGAGTCTCACCATTTCTGAATCATAGGAAGGTCAGATATTTCAAATTGGAATCTCGCTGGAGATGACTAAGTGTTTCCATAACATATGCAGTCCTCTGTAGCCTGCTCCAGCTGTAATTCAGGCTGTTTCAGCCCTACAGATATAGTCTGAAATAGTCTCTTCCTCAGGCAAGCACCTCCCCAGTTGAAGAGTTCAGAGCGCCCGGGCAAGGGCAGAACACTGAGCACAGCTCCAAAGGCACCTTCAGGGCTAATTTGTTTGACATTGTTTTGCCTATGCTTCCTGCTGCAAATCAAGAAGACATTTAGGAAATTAATATATAAAGTCCCTTTATCGCACCACTACATCCTGTTAGCAGTTCAGAGACCAGCTGTGAAGGTTTGCTTGCCAAAGCCTCCCATTGACACAGTGCAAGCACAGAGCACTTCCTTGAACAATGCAGAGGGAGTCACTTTTAACCTTTTCTCCCCACACCCGGTCACTTTTTGGGACACCAGTGCCACTGCCCTCGGCTCTCTGTCACCAGAGATGCGCTCTCCTTAGAAGGATTGAGCAAACCATCAGGATCTAATTCTCGGCCCATCAGAAGCTGTTCAGGAAGCAGCAGGCAAAAAACGAGGCTTTGCATTGTCGTCTTCAGTGAATAAATATACATCAAAGGAATGACACGGGGACACTGCACTAAATATTTAATGTTTTGAGGGGGTAGTATATACATATTTTCTTTAACAGACGATTTTTTTGTGCTCTTTGATCAGAATGTACATGTTGGTAAGTATCGGTTTTCAAAAATAATTACTATTGGAGCTGTTCATAGTATTAGTTTTCATAAATTCATCCAGTTATAATTAATATGTGCCTTTCAAGGACCTAAAAGGGAAGGCATTCAATATTTCTTGTCTCTAATTTTAGTATGATCTGATTTTCCTCTGGTTGCCTTTCCAAACACCTGGGGCCAGCCATATGAGTAAATTAGATTGTGCTAAAATGCATATTAATGAAGCTCAAGCAATGGTTCCCTAAAGGGACAGTAAAACTATATATAGCTCTTTTTTTCCCCCTCTCTTGGTTAATGTGCCTTTCAACACATTTAGAACCTAGTAAAATCATGCCATTTTGGAACAGCCAAAAAAAAAATACAAAGAAGCTGTTAGAACAAAAACTCAGAAGCACATTTATTTGAAGTGTATAAATGATCACTCTTTTTAGTGTCTGCATTTTAGAACTATTTCATAATAAAAATGTCTTTTAATTAGCTTATTCTACAAGAAAAAAAAAATCATACCAAAACATTTGTAGTAGAAAGAAGTGGCATATTTGTTAATTGCCTATGGTGATGTCTGTGTTCCTCTTTGTTAAAAAATGTTGTGTGCTTATTTTAACAGACAGAAATGGAGGACAACAACCAATTGTCCTGCATCACCCTCGCTGTGTAGTGAATGAAAAGAAAGAGGTTTTTTGGGGAAAAAATGCATTGGAAAAATCCCAGTTCCTCAAGGAAGTGTCATGGATTTCTCAGGGAGTGTTGACAGCAGCATTTCAGTCCAGATGAGGAGAGTGTTTTGTAAGTGAATCACTGCTCATGGCACTTTGATTTACACCACACAGTGGTCATAGAGCATACGCACCAGGTTCACTGCAGGAAAAACTAAACTGGAAGATAAATCGCACAGATAAATTTCAAGTGCACTGACTGCTCGTGGGCATTCGGTTCATAGAAATTGATTAATGAAGTCCAAATGAAAACCTCCTGAATGTTTGCACACTTGGTCCTCAGCATCAGCAGGTGGATACAGAGAAGAGTGCTTGAATGATGAGAGAAGCCCCGTTTATCATATCAGAAACAACTGGTTTGGTAATTAGATCAGAGGATATGATTCATGGATAAACAACAGGAAGGGAAAAGAACTACCAAGTTACAAAACAAACTGACACAAAAACAAGTGAGTATGACTTGCTCTCAACCTAGAGATTAGAAATGTGTAAACACACATCTAAGGACTAAATGGAAGAGCTAAGCAAAGCTGCAGTTTTGGAACAGCATTTCCACTGGAACATCATGGCTAAATGGAGCCCTAAAAGGGTTAGTCAAAGGAGCCCAAACCTTCTAAAATGCAGTTTGTGGGAGCAATTATATAATGCATGTGCTTTAAGTCTGACCATTTAATCTGCTAGAAGGCTATGTTTCACTTCTATGTATTTTTTAAATACTGACATAGGATATCCAGGTTCAAGTGCTTTTAAGTGTAAAAACAAAAACAAAAAACAGAGATGACTTCCGACTGGCAAAAATTGAGTAAATGTTTAGGATGAGAAACGTGTCCGTTAAACTTAGATTTTATGGAGATGTTGAAAGACACTCTCTACAAATGGTGTAACAGCCACATAATTGCAGCTCTTGGATCTACAGACAAGTTACCTGTGGTGTCTGTTTATTTATTTTTTGTTCTTGCATAGTGTAAAATGTATCACAAAGGCAATCCAGAGCAGGGGCACTTAGAGTCAGTGTTGAATTTCAGTCAGGGGCTTTGCCATGCATTATTTTCAATTAGAAAGAGGAGATGTGGATTCACTAAGCATTCACATAGTCACTTGGTTTCATTTTCATCCAAACAGCCCTTCAGAGACAATGATAGAAATTAGAGGATGAGAGCTCTCTCTGTATTTAATGGAAGTTTACTTTCTTCATTCTTCTTCTTTTTCTAGGTGAAATGGAATTTTTATGCATCAAAGCTTTACTTGTTACTTTTAAAACTGCATTCAATTTTACAGCTATTGAAGTTTAACTTTGAGTGTTATATTATGCTTATTACTTTCTTACTCCAATATCTGTGCTATGCTCACTTCCCTGTCCTCACATCCCATGCACTTGCTCTTCCATCAGAAACAATCCAACCCCTCCCAGAATCATCCCTTTGCCACTGTGTGCAATGCTGGGAGCCTGCTGGTTTCCATCCCTGCTATCTCTCTCCACACCCCCTTTCCACTAGTACTCATCTCTAGGAGCATGAAAAACATGTCTTTCTTCTTGTGAAGGTTGTTCTTGAGGTAGGATATCCTAGTAGTAAATACTCACTTGTTTCTTTGGTTGCTCTGGTCACTTGATTCACTTAAAAGCTACCTATCCTTGATGTTATTGCTGGCACTAACATTGGCCCCTCCAGAAAGCAAAGATTTTGTGCAAGTTCTGCTGTTGCTGACCAAAAAATGGGCAGCTAATCAGAAGAACATAGGTAACCCAACTGTAGGCACAGAGGCAAAGAGAGCTGTCCTTCATATGTGGCCTATGGATGCCATGAAGCAAAACCTGTAATTTCAGCGTGTTCTCCTAAGAAAGGAATCCTGCTATTTCTGCTTTTATTCTCTAGCCATAGGATGGTCAAATTGGGCTCTGAAAAATTAAGATGCCAAACATTAAGCTAGTGAATATATTAATAAATGAAGAATTAAAACTAAAGAGAGAAAGCAAGACTTCTATAAGATAGTCTGACTACATGAGACAGTGTCTTTCTATAGAAGTAATTCCAGGTCCTTTTAAATTACTCTTAGAAAAATTAAATCTTATGCATAAAATATGCAAGACCTTTAACTTCTTTAACCTTTCATCTTTTATGTTTTAATTGTATGGTAAAATATTTTGCCAAAGTAATTTTGTGCATTTAACTTTGAAGCAGTTTTCAAAAGTCAATGACATGGTTATAAAATACAGCACATCAAACGATATTTCCACCGCCATACAGCAGTTACCATAAACAGCCTTAATTTCCAGTCTAAATTACTGATCTAAATATATTCAGACAAATTAATGCAATGGAAAATTATAGAACCCAAAGTGTGTATTTATTTATTGCAACATGTTTAACTTTCATCTCATCTGCCATTCACACAAGGTTACTTCAAGTTTAGTGATTTTTCCCCTTTTCGTGCTCAAATTGAGAGGAAAACATGTCTCAAAATGTTCATAACTGAGTTGAAAAACATATTTTGGGCTGATCTATCAGTTGGAATATTATTTTCTACGTGTCGTACATTATAGCTTCATTTAAGCTGTTACTAACGTGTTGAGCTGTGTAAGACCTGACGTTAAGTGAGAAATAAGTAAAATTGGCCTTTCAGGTCAGACATGGGGGTTTTTGAAGCAGCCAACCCTGTAAGATGTATCAAGGTGCAGGAAATTACCAGTACATGTGCAGATTTGTTTCACAGCCTGTCTGTCGCTGACAGCTCTGTAATTGGTTTTGGAGTATCAGAAGGCACAGGCAGCCTGAGCCAGGGTGCTATCGAGAGTGAGTTCATCGAGAAAGGGTTGCATTCATTGAGGATAGCTTTTCTAATAGCAAAAAAATGTCTTAGCTAATGATATATCGCTAATCATCTTGGGTTGAGACAATAGAAAGTAGATTAGATCCCACAGTAAGTGTTAATACTGAAAATCAAAATCCATGAGTGGTATAATTTATTTCACAGTTACAAAGAAGAAAAAGCTTTTACTTCTCTACAAATTAAGACCTGGCTTCTTTGAGACAGCAGACTGTCCTCTCATTCTCCAAACTACTTTACAATTGAGTCTTTTTTATCTTGTTTTAAACATTGTCGCTTATTATGAACAAAAGTCCTTAATTGTTCCGTATGTCACCTTCTGTTTGACAGGAGGAAATGAGGAGTGATTATTGTGTCTGTGGATTTCACAAGCAGCTGAGGAAGACAATAAAAAATAAAGTGAGATATTTTTTATAAGGAAAAATGAAAAGAAATCATTTATGAGCAGCAGAATGAATGTCTTTGATTTTTTTTCTTATAACTGAATTGCCTTAGCCTCAACTTCTTTCTGTTCCTTCTTAAACCTCTCTCTTTGCAGCACTTGGGTACAGTGCAGGGTGCTTTACAGATATCAGCACAGCAAAGACCGTCTGTCCCTGTGTTTCCACATGAGTCAAGGAAAACTGCTCTACTCTGCTCAGCTCAGGGGTGGGAAGGCTTTGCAAGAAAGATGTGATGTGTGCTGCCCTTTGCAGGAATTCAAATTCTGAAAATCTGTCAGGCTTACAGGTGTAGATAATGCTGACCCATGGAATCAAAAGATGGTAAAGGGAAGCCAAGATCAGCCAAAAATATCATATGAAATGGGGATAAGTATAAAGAAACAGAGGTTCAAATTACGTACGGTAAAGAGAAGTTCATTATAAATAGAGCTGAATCACTGCAAAATCAGCTGGCTGTTTCACGTCACCTGAGTAACTACATCACCTCTGTCTCCTCTTCCATTCACTTCTTGGTCCCTTTTCATGATAAAAACATTTACTCCCTGTGACATGTGTGATATCAAGCACAAAGAATTTGGACAATCCCAATCCCCACCTGAAATTGATCAGGACCGTGTGTCCAGATATACCCTGGACACAAGCTGGAATTTGAGATTCTCAAAAACTGAGAAAGTTTGTGGTGAATTGTATCAGGTTGGGTGTTACTTAACGAAGGTTAGCCCTCTCTAATCTGTTGGAGCAGTAAATACTTAGCATATTAAACAGAGTTACTGTTTAAGGACAGAGATAATATTATTCAGTCTGAGACAGTCTCTAGCAGATGTCTGATTTACTGTAAAAATCTGGAAGAGCCACTGCTGCTGGCATAAAGATCAACCACGGGCAGGCAAAGCTGATTTGTGTATGTGGTACAAGTTCACTAAGCTGCATGTGCACAAAAGCTCCAGCTTTCATATGTCTTGCAACTGCAGAAGGGAAAGTCACATCACCTATGCTTCTCATGCATGGTATTTAAACATGAGTACAGGAAATCTTACCTTTTCTCTAGAATCTGGTACCCTTAGCAGTGGCTCCTCTGCCTTGCAGGCCACATCAAACCACTTGTCTAAAAGCTTGACCTTACAGACTTGTGCCTTGAAGTGGACTGGAGTACAAACTGGTTCAGGCATTGTGCTGAGAGAGTCTGAGTCATGCTTCCAGCTGCAGCCTGTGCACTCAGTGGTTGAGAAGGCCTAAAACAGAACGATTTGGAGGTCAGAGACCAAGGAATGATGATTTAAAAAAATGCAGACAGTAAAGGAAGGGATCGGTGTTTCAACTAGGAGCAGAAACTCCAGAGAAGTCTTTGAGGCAGGAGACAAGGCCAGCACACATGGGCAGCATGGAGCCAGGGCTGGGGACTCTAGGAGGGCTAAAGGGGCTAACATGCCCGCAGATCCCCATGCATGCCACAGCTGCAAAAAGGATCATTTTGGTGACCACAGCCCCAGGCCTGGAGCTTCGTGCCTATGAGATGTACTGAGCCACTCAGTAGTGCGTTCAGTCTGTTTGACAGCAGTGCCCTGGGGTAAGGAGGACGGGTCCATGTTCAGGGACAGACCCAGTGCTCACCAAACTCAGCATAATAAGGCCACTGACCAAAGCTAATGAAGGTCTTGTCAGCTGCTCTTGTCATAAATGCTTCACATGCACTTTTGGAGGCAGAAGTCAGCCCCTGCTATCACCAACGACAGCAGTGTGCTGACGGAACGCTGACATGAGGCCAGAGACAGCCCTGTGGGGACAGCCGAGGGCTCCTTCACAGTGTCCTCAGATGACACATGGCAGGAAAAGCTTCCCCATGTCACCCCTTCTCCACCACCCCCCTCCTGAGGGACAGCATCACCTCACAGCAACGAATATGGGAAACTTCATTTCATGAGGAACAGAGAAAAGCATAACTGGCTGTAGGCCCCCAGTAAACAGCTACAAATCCTGCTCCATTCAGGGATTGCAGTAAGTCATGAAAGCAGGTATACAAACAATTCATAGCAGCAGCCAAAAACATGGCATCCAACACAAAGTGCTCCAGCAGTTTTGACTCTTATAAAGGATGTTGTGGTAAAGCAAGTGCAACTCCTTTAAACACAAAACAGATTCACCCTGAATATTTGTAACAAAACAAGCCTGAAAATTGGCTTTCTTAGCTCAAGTATGTCTTTCCTGCCTCTCTTCTCCCTGTCCCTCTACCTTTACCCAAAAATAATTGCTTGGAAAAAGCAGCAGTTCCTCTAATTACTCCTGAAGACTGCTGTATTTGGCTTTGGTGAAATAAGGCAGAAGACATTAGAGCCATTGAATATTTGAATTAGTCTCAGCAGGTCAATTACTACAAAGATTTTCTGCTCTAGTTGCTCACAGAGAGATGTGAACTTCTTAAAATCCCAGCTATTTTCTGTTTAATTTATTGGTAAAGCAAGACATAACAGTGCAAAAGAATCAATTGAACAAAACAGTATTATTGGAGTGCACATGCTGCAACAAGGTGTACGACTACAAATCCTCAAGCAAGACAAGCAAGCATTCTTGTAACTTCTTTCAGAGAGCTTTCCCGTTTGCAGCAACATGGGCTGAGCAGATCAATCGTTTCACAGGTTTCCCCGATCACCAGTTATTTATCTTTTTTTTTTTTTTTTTTGAAGTTATTTTCTTTCCTTAATTGCTACCTTTAGCAAAGGGTGTATCCCTGTACTTCAGCACATTTGAATTAGAGCACCATAAACTCCTGACTTTGCAGCTCTGTTTCAGTGGCTTCTCTCTACTCCCAGCTGTTAGAGAGGGGAAGATGAGAAGTCAATAGAAATTCAAGCAGATTGAAGAATGGGATCTGTCAGGCTTTCACAGCCTCCATGCCCAAAAGTATATCACATGGCCATCCTCAGGAGCCAATGAAGAACCTCTCTTTTGAGACATTGGACAGAAGAAGTTCCAGAATACCAGATAGTGAATGAAAGCCACAGAAAGTCAATGAGTTTGAGATTCTCAGGAATAAAGGGAGAATTAGCACTGTTCTGTCACAGACAGCTGCACTTGCTGTCGCTAAACAGAGGAGATAATAACAAAAAGATGTCTGAGGATAGTTAGCTAAAATTGTACAGTAATATTCCATTGAAAAATAGATCCTTTACCCAAAAAAAAAGTCCTCTAAAAACCTGGTGGCTCCTGCAGTATTTATTTCTACACATTCTTTTTTATCTCTTTATTTACTCAAATATTTTTATACAATTTAGATGCAACTGGTATTTAAGTGTTGTTCAATCCTTTATGAAGCTCAATAGACAGAAGAAATGCAGTCAGAAATAAAGAAAGATGTGAATAAGCAGTAAGAGAGTGCTTGTTCATTCAGTACTTAGAAAAATTAATATCCTCACAACAACTATTAAATAGGACCAATTTTTTCATGGCTTCTCTTTCTAGACCCACACTAATTTTGTATCAAGTAAGCATTATATACTTAAGGAAAATGTGCAACAGAGTTGAAATTTGTTAATATGCAGAGGAATAAGTGTTCTACTTGCAATGACAAACCCTGGAGTAAGACATTAACAGGTGTTATTTGACTCAGATAAATGATTCTGATTTAAAAACAAAAATGTTTTTTTCAACAAAACAATACGATATCTTATTTCTCAAATATATATGTATATATATATATATATTTAGTGAGAAGTGATAATTAGCCAAACGGAATCATCTTCGTTTATTTTTAGATGGAAATTATCTTACCATTAATGATCAGCAACTAAGTAAATAGCTCAAAAGTGGTCTTCCTTATAGACCGCAGGTCAGCAGTCACAGAGGAAAATTGGATAAGCAAAGTAATAGAAAAGATGCACATACTTGCAAAAGCTACCAATCAACTTCAAAACCAAATCAGTCTCAGAACCAAAATGGTATTCAGGCAGAAGCACACACACTGGGAGTACAAATTTCCTGTGGTGTGGAAAAAGATGACTACATATTTACACAAAATCCATAGTAATGCAAGAAACAAAGTCTGAAATAGTTGTTCCTCCCAGGCCTGGAATGGAACATAGTGGGGTGTGGGGAGACTAAACAACATCTTCATGAAATATTTTTTCTCAGAAGAGTAACAGGAATTTAGAACAGTATTTCAAATCCCGCTCTTACATTTGCATTTCAATTTCTCATATACTTTGACATATTAATTATAGAAAGACAAGTTGTTTTAATTTGAGCTTGCATATGACAAGTCCTATAAAACCCACAGATGTAACTCACCATTACATTATACTGGTTTATAGGATAGCTGGCTTTGTGTCCTGTGATGACTTTGTGTATGATATTTATACCCTATTAAAGTGGCCGTAATAATTACAAAGCCTAGATATTTCCTCAGTTTTAAGCTTGTTGGATAAGACAGTGTTGTTTTAGTAACTTCATAATGAATCTGCATAAAGATGGTGCACTGCCAAAGAAAAGTGGATATGAGTTTCTTCCATATCAGCACTATAAAAGTAGGTCTCCTTTTCAATACTATTTTTGGGCCACACAAATATAACCTCTATACCTGTTTATAGGTCGTTAATAACAATACTTTCAGTGCTTCATTTTGTTTCTGCAGGGACATATAAACTTGAAAAAAATGAATTTTGTTGGCACCAATTTAAAAATGTGTATATTCTTAGTTCATGAATATACAGATCTGATAGGACTTCTAAGAATATTTCAATTTCATATATGGAGCTCTTATGTTTGAGTTTAGTTGTGGTGAACAAGTTATTACTGTACGATTTTCCATTTTTTAAGTTTCCTAACAAGATGTGGAAGAACACAGCCACGCAACCACCAACTGATTTGTAGTGAAAGATGCTGCGAAGGAAATTGAAAGATACGTTCTGCAATTTTTAACAGTTGGAAAAACCATTCACACAAGCATTTCCACAAAACTCCAAATACAGCTTCAGTACAGTGACAAAGCACTGGCTCTTTTTGACAGTTTAATAACTGAAACAAAAGCAAGAAAGGAAAATTTGACACCACAAGTGGAGAGAGTGATGTCGAGACAGATCTGATCATTGCCATGTAACCACAGCTGGCAAAAGATGGAAGTTTTCACATGCAGATTTTTGTTGAGCTTAACAACCCAGTGAAGGCTCAGATCATGCCCAGCTGATGGGATGTGTCAGAAGGTAGAGACCACGGACAACACTGATTATCATCTCTACTGGAATGGAATTGCAGCCAAGCAGGAAAAAACAGAAAATTTCAGTATAGGCCCCACACCTCCATGTGATCACACGTTTGTTCCTCCAAAAAATAGACAACTCCTTTTTTGTGCACTGGTGTTGGGTAAGGGACGCTGAGATGCACCATGCTCTGCCCCAGGCAACAAGACATGCTGCATGGAGCGGCACAGCCTAACCACAAGGAATAGCAGTTTTCCCCTTGCCAAATAGGCATCAGTATGGCTTATGCTTTTCTGTAGCTCAGCTGGCTGGTCTGCACTGAACCCACGGCCTATCCACAACTGGCTCCTTATGCCCATAGTGCCCAGGGAGATAACCTGAACTTGGCTGGAGGCACCTGAGCAGAACAAGGAAGGCACGTCTCTATAGCCAGCTATGTGTGACCCACCTCTACAGACCTCTCTTCGTAAATCTCTGGGCCATTTTTATGGGAATCAAATGGAACCAGCAAGATTTCTACACAGGAACTCTGATGTATCTTTTTTGAGTTTCACATTAATATGCCTTAAGAACTGTGAGAAGTTAGAAATGAGGTTGTAGCCTTTTTAGAAAAAGGATCAGTAGGTTTCTAGTATTTCAAAAGCGCTATCTAAAATGTCTATTACCCACTAAATAACTAAATAATTTACTCTGAATGAAGTAAATGAAGTTACTTAACCTCATCAAAAACCAGTAGCAGACCCAGCAGTGAGAAAGGCTTGAGCTGGTGATGCATTTGAACACTTGTTCATTAAACGATCTGCAAATGGTGACCACTGAACAACTGCAATCTCCGCAACTGCAACAAAACTCACCCCCATCTGCAAACTGCAACACTCTGTTCAAACTTGAGAATAGCATTACAATTCCTAAAGGTGATTTCCGACAAGTTCCCTGTGAAATAGGTGATGGATAAAAAATAAACCTTTGAAGGAAGATTATGACCAAAAACTGTTCTCCCCGTTATATTTCACTTGGAAAACTGGCATCCACTAGCATCAACTACAAAATACATAAATTATAAAATCATTTTTTCTGTGCAAGCTGAGAGGAATATGAGGCCTAAAATAAATGTTATGTACCATCATAGCAACTCATCAGTCTTACTGGGGCACAACAAAGCAATTTAGATGGTAGGCTGAAAATTGACCAGCGCAGAATGCAGACAAGACTCAATTAAGACAAAAAGCAATTTGAGTTTACTGAATAATCTATAAAAGTCAATAACAAATTACAAAAGCCCAATAAAATTACAAGTAGGTTTTGTTTTCAGTGCACAATTAGGTGTATTCAAAGAAAAACGAAAGCGTAACATTACCGAATAATTAGTGCGCTTATTTCACATTTGGTCTTCATGAGTGAAGGTAAAGCTGGGGCACTAAATCCACAAAAGAATACATGCTACATTTATTCTGCCATTAGAAGCTCCACTTTAAAATGCAGTATGCCAGTGCATCAGTATCCACATGTATGAAGCTGTGAAAAGCACAGAAATATTATGTTTCATTGGCACACAAATATCACAGTATTCAAAGTAATCTTGTGCTTGTGATGCCACTGGGCAGCTAGTTCCTTGGCTGTTAACTGAAACGATGGCTTTACAAGGCTGATTCTGGATCAAGCTAGGAGCTATTGCCCAGACCTTGATATAACTGGCACCTCAGGCAAACGGTAGCTCAACCAGACTAAAGTCTGGAGGTATAAATATAACTCAAGAGGTCATTTTGAACAAGCAATGTATTTCTGCATTTAATCAGTAGGCTATACCACATTGAAACACAATCAGGGAGAAAAGTGATTGTTTTCTTCAGTTCTGAAAAGAAGTTCTAACCATTTAACTGCAGGATAATAAATCACTATAAATGAGTAAAGATGATACCAAAAATATACAGAAAATTATGATTTGGTGAGAGGGCCATTAGCAGCTGATTTATCTTTGAATATAAACTAGAGTAGACCTACACTACAGAGCAGAAGTTCTTTATGTTGATGCCTTAGTACTCATTTTTTAAGGCAAAGCACTTAGTAGAACATTCCCTGAAGTTCCTTATATCATTTCTACTTTAGGTATGTCTTATCACTAAAAAAAATGACTGGTATGAAATGCGTATTAGGGCCAAGGGCTTTTTCATAAGGAATATAACATGAAATTCTCCTTCTGCTTTGAAATACGCTGCGAACAGTGGTGATTTTTCTCAATATATTATACAAAACTATACAAATATTCATTTCAACAATTATTCACATCTGGAAATTTGTTAGTAAGTAGCTTGCTGCCAGTTGTCTGAATTTAAAAATGAAGTATTCCAATATTTTGATCTTGTGTCTTCACTGGGATTTTTTTCAACTTAATTGCATTGATGTAAATCAGGCAATAAACTTGCATACATTAAGACAAGAATTCAGTAATATGTTTCACCAACATTTTGCAATTTTCAGTGAATATCTGTTTTGGCAGTCACATATACTAGATTACTTGCAGTTTTTACAGATAGATTACCAAAACAGTATGAATATAGCCTAAATGAGCTTCATAACCAATTGGAGAACTATAGAGCCTCATCCAGTCTTTACTCACTATTTTCTCAGTTGTTTTTACGTGGCATATTCCTCTATATGAAAATAACAGAGGTACTGAGGGAGGCATCAATGTCTGCTTGTACACGTTATTACACAAGGACTAGACAGGTATAGGAGGCAGCAAAAGATTTCTCCACCTGCACTCAAAGAAAGCACCATCAAAAGCAGAGGGCAGCTTTACAATTAAAACTTCAGTGACGAATAAGGTCACTCAGCAGAAATAGAAACTCCCCAAGGGCAGCATATTCCATAAAATTATGTTTCATTTATCTGCATTTATACACGTCGCTTCTGGAGAGCCGTGCTGTGCTGTCTTTTCTTCAGAAGGAGAGAGGGAGCTGCTGTACTTTGCCTTCTCTGCTGCTGCGGTTTCAAAGAAGCCATTAAGAAAGCGGAGCTCTGCTTTGATGCCATTGCCTTGCTCTTGGAGATGGATAGATGATGCTCTGCCCTCTGGGTCAGATGAGCAGAGTCCCAGCAGATCACAAAGATGGACCTGCACTGTGTCAGACTTTGGGAAATCGAACTCTGGCTTCTTTTGTAAACTGTCATTTTGCTCTTTAGGGAGTCGCTGCTAACTTGCTGGAATGAGCCTTAGCATCTGGAAAGCTAGCACAGGCAAAAAGAAACCTACTAGACTAATTGCACCTTATATAACTAGAGAGATAGCAGTTTACAACATCCGTAATCATTCAAATTCTCTCTCTCATGTAAAAAGTGTGAGAGAAATCTAAAAAGAATTTATAGGATTTATGGGATTTTTTCCCATTATTGCAAGCATCTTGAGTGTTATCTTGGAGCAGCCACTCAGTTCATCACCAGTCTGCATCTGTCAGAGAAGACAGAGCTGCCAGATTTTAGCAGCACTCTGTGTAACTGTGCAGTACTCTGTGCTTGGGCTCTGTTACAAGCTGCAGTTTACAAAGATGAACGGGACACAAGCTTATAGCAAGCATTTTGAATAGTATTTCTCATATGATTGCTAGAATCTCAGCTCAGCAAAGAGCAAAGAAGCATAAAACAGTCTTTCAGTCCTTATTGTTCATTTTGGTTAGCTGTTTTCTTCTTCTGTTATTCTTTGTGCCAGAAGACATCACATAGACTTTTGGAAGACGGAAGCACTGATGTCACAGCAGTTGGAAACATAAGATATAGCCATTCTTCTGCAGAAAAGGTCCTCCCCTTTCATCCGTCACCTGGCCCTCATTGTAGAGCAGCAGAGCGGCAGCTAGGATGTCAGCTTCTCATTACAAGGCTATTCCAGCCTTCCTGCAGGCTGCAAAGGCTTGACCTATCAAATGCAAAAATAGAAAACTGAATTCCCTGGATGGAGAATACAGCTAGAGTTTCAGGCAGTAGGATATTTAACTTGTTTTTCTATCAATTAGATAGATTTCTTAGACCACATATACCCTTCAAACTCTCTAAAATTAAAAACATTAAAATCTTAATTGGTAACCAGCCCTTTCTGCTTCCCCCAGGCAATAATGACAACAGAATTAGACTCAGGTAACTCAATTAGACACCAGCCTAATCCAGCTTCCTCCAAGCAGGTCTCTAAGCAAAACTTCATGAGCTTGATGAAAACAGCAATCAGACTGCTTTGCTGAGGTCAGGTAGTACATGCTTACAATAATCAAAAGAGTTTTACTTTCTCCTTGAAGGCCTGTTACAAGCTGCAGTTTATAAAGATGAACGGGACACAAGCTTATAGCAAGCATTTTGAATAATATTTCTCATATGATTGCTAGAATCTCAGCTCAGCAAAGAGCAAAGAAGCATAAAACAGTCTTTCAGTCCTTTCCTGTCCCATTCCTGTAAACTCCTCAGCTAATCACTTGGGTGCCTCATCCATTCTGAGCAGAAATTCTGCAGATGTGCTTGGTGCAGTGTGAGGTTGACCTTGTTGCCTTCTTCTCTTTCAGTCCTACCTTTTTCCTGACAGCGTGCTTCAGACACGTACATGAAGAACCAGAGATCAGGAAGCAGCACTCCTGCTCTGCCCTGTGCTTCCCTTCCTGCACACTCCCTTCCTCAGCTGCCTAGAAGCAAAGACTTAACTTCACAGAGGGAAAGCACAGCATGAAGTGGTGTGTGAAAGGGCAGCTCCAAAAGTCTGCATGAAAAGCTCAGTCTGCATGAAGAAACTCGGGACTATGTTAAAATGCAGCCTGTAGCCTCTTTGTGCCTGAAAGGCAGTGTAGAACAAGGCGCAGGGGCATCAGTGCAGTACATGGAAGGAGGCAGGTGCCTCTGAAGAACCACCTGTCCCCTGAAAACATAGCGTGTCACATGTTGTTTCACAGCCACTGGCTGAAAAACCATGATTTTGTTATGAAGTGAGAACTTCCCTGCATTTTTTCTGCTCCACAGACATGTGGTGATGGTGGTCTCTGCTCCCTGGTAGCTCCACACCTGCAGAGAGAACAGGAGGAATCTCTCCCAGTGAAGTGGGCAGCTACCAGAAGCCAGTTTAAGGCTGAAGAAACCATGAGCCCAGGCATGTCCCCATGCCCTGCACACAGGCTTCGTGTGTTAGATGGTTATACAGAAAGTAGGAGCACAAGTCAGAAGAGAAGATTTCTAAAATGATGCATGTTTTAGGATACCCAGCAATGGGTTTTTGAGCCTTTAATACAGCTTTACATCCCCTTTGGTAGACTTGGCATTGACACTCCAGAAAGAGGCAAATGCCCGGGTGTGCCCTTGTGCTCACCATCCCTTACCCCTAATTTGGAGGAGATTCCTGTTGTACAAGGGCTGGTCCAAAGCCCTCTCAGACACTCAGGCTGGAGGTCGGTCACAAGTGCTATCTCCCAAGGTTTAGTCTTGGGAGTGGTGCTTTTCAATATCTTCATCAGTGACACAGACGATGGCATCGAGTGCACCCTCAGCAAGTTTGCAGACGACATCAAGCTGAGCAGTGCAGTCGATACATTGGAAGGAAGGGAAGGCATCCAGAGGGACCTGGACAGGCTGGAGAAGTTGGCCCATGAAAACTTAATGACGTTCAGTGAGGCCAAGTGGTGCTGCATCTGGGTTGGAGCAATCCCAGGTATTTATACAAACTGGGGAAAGATTTCCTTGAGAGCAGCCCTGTGGAGAAGGACTTGGGGGTCCTGGTGGACAAGAAGCTGGACATGAGCCAGCAGTGTGTGCTTGCAGCCTGGAAGGCCAACTGTGTTCTGGGCTGCATTAAACAAAGGGTGGCCAGCAGACAGAGGGAGGTGATTGTCCACCTCTACTCAGCTCTTGTGAGCTCCATCTGCAGTACTGCGTCCTGGCTTGGGGCCCCCAGTACAGGAAGGATGTGGAGCTCTTAGAGCGGGTCCAGAGGAGGGCACTGAGATGATCAGAGGGCTGGAGCACCTCTGCTATGAGGAAAGGTTGAGGGAACTGGGCTTGTTTAGCTTGGAGACGAGAAGGCTCTGGGGAGACCTCATTGTGGCCTTGCAATATTTGAAGGAATATAAACAGGAGAGGATACAACTGTTTACAAGGGTGGATAGTGATAGGACAAGGGGGAATGGTTTTAAACTGAGACAGGGGAGATTTAGGTTAGATATTCAGAAGTTTTTCACATAGAGGGTGGTGACACACTGGAACGGTGTTGTTGGATGCCCCATCCTTAGAGGCATTCATGACCAGGCTAGATGTGGCTCTGGGCAGCCTGGTCTGGTGGTTGGCAATCCTGCATATAGCTGGAGGGTTGAAACTAGATGATCATTGTGGTCCTTTTCAACCCAGGCCATTCTATGATTCTTTGATTCTATGATCAGTTCTTCGCATTCTCTGTTTAGGGATCCTGTATGCTTTACAGTCCAGTTGCATTTCAGCCCAGGTACCAAGCACTTAGGGGTTGGGCAGTGGACCACTGAAAACACAGGAACTAAGCTCTTTATTAAACTTGCTCTCAGTCAGTAACTTACCGACACGAGCCAAACTGATATACACAAGGGTTAAAAGGATTAACAGAAATCTACATTAGAGATTTGCACCAGATGAACCAGATTGATTTTTAAATCCACTTGATTAAATGGGTGTACTTTTTCAAGACTGATTCATTTAGCAATTTCTCTCTCAAAGGCTCCACTGATATTTCGCATACAGTGACTAATTACTTTTCAGAACACAGTGTACTTGTTCTCTGCTTCTGTGGACTCTGCACAGTCACTACATCTGGGTTAAGTGGGCAGAAAGTGCCTTTCTGCTTGACAGTACTTCACACCACTCTGCAGGGACGTACACAGGATCGCAAAAGGGCCAAAAGAGCTCCCGGCAGTCGCAACTGGAGACAAAGCTGCAAACAGTGGAAAAATACCATACCACAGCCTTCCCAGGTGCTGGGGCCGTAACGCTGTCTGTATGCAGTGCAAACAGTTCTGTCGGGGTGGGAGCAGAACACAGAGGTGGCAGAGCCCTTAGGCAGCACAGGGTGGGACAGAAGCTCTGCCACTGGTCCCAGGATAGCTGTGGGACATCTCAGGGCGCAGAGCTGGCATCCTGCTGCCCTCCCACTGACTGGGGCAGTGATAAGTGATCGTTGCATACCAGCTCTTCTCATTTAACTGCCTTTCCAGGTTAAATCCTTGAACTCCCCTACTCTACCACTCTGCCACTTTCTCCCCTTCCCTAACTTAGCAAGCTGTGCTTGTTTGGCTCTGGCTCAGGTTTGTGCAACTTTTTTTCCTGCCTCCTTCATTCACACGTGGATTTCAGAATAAAAGTATTCCAAGTCTTTAGAAATCTGACAACCCTCCTTGGTGAAGCAAATTTCAGTATAAAAGTTGAAAAATCTACAATTTTCCTCCTCAGTAATGCCCAGAGTACCCAGATGAGGAGCTGATTTTACTGATAGCCACACTTTTGTGCATTGTGCTAACTAGTATTTTCTCACCGCCAGTTTGTGCTCTTGTTTTATTTCTGTGCCCCATTTTACACAAAAACAGTTTACAGGATGTTGATTTAGGGGATCTGTGGCTGTGAAACACCTGGTTTTTACCATCCCTTTGTGCAGGTGTCTCAGGTGCTTCCCTGCAGACCACAGCAGGGCTTCTGTATCAGTCCAGTGGTAAGTTTGAAAGGACACTTTGTTCAGTCAAGGGCTCCCTCAGGCTTTGCTGCTTTGACAAGTGCAGGTCTGCATTTGCTTCCCACTATGCTTGCTCCCAGGGTAGAAGTGTGTGGGACAGCACAGCAGGGCTGTATGGATGCCAGCATGAGGCTGGCATTAGCATGAATGTATTGACCAAACAGAAACAGGGACAGCCTCAGAGAGGGCTCCAGTGAAGAGGCGCAAATCTCTGCATTCATCTAAATTGCTACAATCATGTGCTGCCCTAAATTCACCATCTCATTAAAGTTAATGCACCATACTAAAATATCCCCTAATTCTGGTAGTATCATGCTGGCACTGCTGTCATGAGCAGGAAGAGGAAAGCCTGTGGTCAGAAGAAGCCCTTTTGAGAAGTGTATAAGAGGGATCTCATTTCTTAAATGCTATCACCTTGTGCACTGTAATGGTTTTGCTCAAAAAAAAAAAAAAAAAAAAAAAAAAAAAAAAAAAAAAAGCAAAAACCTGTAACAACAAGAGAAGCAGAACTGGGACAAAACCTCCCCAGAGATGCATCTCCAAAGCACTCGAATGCATCCTTTTGCTCACTGTTGCAGTGCAGGAAACCTGGCTGCTGCCTGTGGAGTTAGTGCTGCTGCATCTGTGCACACACATGAGGAGGACCCACAGCCTCCCAGGCCAACCCTGGGGATCCCACTGCTCCCCTCCTACTGAAGTTGCTAGAAATGTTGAAATTCACTCCAAGAATGTTCTTGAGTATCTCTGTAATGTTCTGCACTTAACAAAGAGATCTCACCGCTGGAAAATTTGTTGCTGTAAGTTTCTTGCACACAGCCAGGTGAGGCTGGAAGAGTGGTTGTATGACTCCTCTGCTTTCTTGAAGGTAGTTTTAAGTAAATGCGGAAATTTCCAGCATTGGTAGTGCCACCACATTCTCCCTGTTCAAGCTGCCAGGAGCTGCTTGTGACTGTACACAGACTGATAGGTAGGTGATGGGGAGCTGCATGCCAAGCCAGGCTCTGACTTGGTTCTGCCCCTTACTGAAGCAATGAAATTCCTGTCCCAGCGTCCTCATCTATAAAACAGTTGTCTGCCCACACTGTGCTGATGTGGTAATTACTGCACAGAATAAACAGTGTAAATCCCTGTCATAGCCTAAACAATTCTACTGACTTTAGCATTGATGGATAAGGTGTGAATCATTGTGGAAATTAGTGAAGTATCTCTAAGTTGTCACAAACACTGAGAAGCGGAAAGGAAAAAAGAAAGGAGATGGTAGTGCCTGACCTTGAGGAGGCAACACTACAGAGACAAGGGCCTTTGGAGTTCGAGTCACTACAGGGGAAGGAAAGACAGGGCTAGAAAGAGGACTAGAAGAAAGAGTATGAAAAAATAGCTAAGAAAGGAAAAACAGCCAAGAAAAATAAATCCTTCTCAGGAACAGATAATATTAAAAATTAAAGAAAAAAAAAAAAACAAAAACCAGTAAATTCAGCATAAGTAAATAAAAACCACAAAGAAAACAAACAAAACAAATAAAAGGTCCCCAAAATATTTAGAAGAGGTTTTTCCCACAACAATTCAGTTGATTGCTCCTGTTAACTCTTTGTGCCTATTTCTCATGTACTTTAAACACCACAAAACCTTATTAAGCAGATGTGGGCATAATATTGTATCCTTTCTTGTAGACCAAGGAAAGTATCACATGAGGTTTAGAATATAATTTTGATCTCTTTTTCCCATTAGCCCCATGGATTTGAAGACTGAATTAATAGGATTTCAATATAAAACTATTTTATTCCTTCTTATTGCCCACTAATTATCCCCTAGAATCCTTCATTTTAATATATTTTGTAGAATAGAACTCTTAAGAGTTGACAACAGTTGATGAAAGAAGATATTCATAATATTTGAATAAGCACTATGAGATTAATCTTAGTTTTAAGGTAGTTCTCCTTTATGTCTGACAAGGTTAATGCTTCCATGCTTCCTCCTCTTTGCTCATATTCTGATTGGACTAATGACTGTGACATGACACAGATTTCTTGTCCTACTTTCTACTTTGGATAGTAATACACTTCTTCCTCTGACAATTAAGATATATCTTGTAAAATTACTATTCTATACACTACACTGAGCACAAGTCAAAACAATTTTCAGTTCAGTTTGCAGGCCCCAGAGGAAACTGCTAGCATGTGCATATTGCACTCTGTATAAAAGAATGCATGAATTATACATCAATGTTACGTCTCAATTCTTTCTAGATTAGGAGTTGTTTATAAAGTACATTAAGATTATACGGAATTTAACATGCAAAGTGACCCAAACCCTGTCTTCCTGAGTGCATAATCAAAGGTATTGATAACATCTTCAGAGTATATAGCTTTATCTCTTACAAAAAGAGAAACAACAAAGCTTCAAAAAGCAAAATATCACCTGCAGATCAGGAAGGCTCTGGGACTCCACATCAACAGAAAACAATAAACAAAACAAAATCATCATAGGCTCTAATAGCACAAGTCAGCACTATCTCGTCTATCAAGACATCTAAAATTTCTGCCTTTCCCCAAAAATCTGTGGAAATTGGCATTAGCTGTGGGTTCTCCAACTGCATATTTTTCTGGAGAAATGAGCCAAAGCAGGTGTAAAGCTTTGGAAAGCATAAATTACAACAGGCTAAAGTTCTATGATCCTGAAATCAAAGATTTCAAGCACAAGAGAATCCACCTTGCTGAAGAACTAATCCCAATTAAAGAAATAGTGATCGTACTTTTCTTGGCATAAGATGAAAAGATCTTTCTTTTCAGCTGTGAACGGCTATATTTCAAGAAGTGAATTTCATGGACTTCGGTAAAAGCAAGAACATAAAAAAAAGAATTCATGTGAGCAATGCTGGACAAATGGGTAAGAGGATTATGGAGAGCTTTACCAAGTACATATGTGAAAAAGTAGGTGTAGGACCAGGGCAGAAATTAACAATGATTCTAAAATGACTGCAGTATTGAATATAGTCTGGAAATAAGTCTGAGCATGTGGGAAGAGAAGATGAGCCACTAATCTAAGTAGATAAATGCAAGTAAAGGAAAACATGAGGACCTTTGTGTGGATAAAGTGCTGGGAAAAGAGCATTAGGCAGCTTTCTTCAATGCTCAATATCTGAGGAGAGCAATCAGTGAAAGGAAGAACCAGAAAATAAATGTAAAAAATAAAAGCAGCTTTTAAAGTTGACCTCTGACAGACAAAGATGCTTTTATGATCTCCCAGAGTCTACTTTTAGTCTTAATAAAAAAGGCTGTCACTGATCTACCAGTTCAGTTAAAGTGAATGGGTATATTGAACACTAGGGGTGGGAGGCATTTTCAGAGATCAGAAATTATGCTGAACAAACACAAACCTGGAAGGAATTACAATCAGATTGAATTAAGGCAACAATTTTAATGCTTTTTAATTCAAAGACATTTCGTTCCAAAATTACATTTTCAAGTCAAAATGATACATTTAATGTAGAATAAAGCCAAACAATTTTACACCTGATTTTTATGCTTGTTCCGCAACAAAATCCATTGCTTGCATAGGCCTCATAAGTATCTTTCATTCAGACTGAAGGAAAGAGTAATTAGATACTCTCATGTGAGATGACACCTGAAACAGAAACTCCTGACCAACATTAAAGCCAGTACAATAAGCAGTTAGGCCAGTTAGGTCAATGGGCTTCTCTAATTCCTCTTTTGATTGCAAGGCTATGAGCTGAGGTAGATACATTTTTAGCTCTGTTCTTAGAGGCTGTAAGAGCTAAAAGCAACTCAACAGGTGGCACAAACTGTGCTGATACATAACAGATGAAAGGATTGCTGTTGTGTGGGATCAGTAGCAAAGTCAGACTTGACCATTATAAGCTGAAAAGTTGGTCACAGAAGTCTATTTCTTCAGTGTGTTATAGGAATTAAGCAGACAACACTGCAACAAACAGACACCAAGGAAAATCAAATTCTGCTACTGATAGGGAGAAGACAAATAAAGCTCAAAATATTGGCAAACCATTTATGCCAAAGGACAACAAACAACTATGAGGTTAATGTTCAGAAAACAATGCGTGTGAAAAGCAAACAAACAGAACGTTGCAGCACTGATCTGAGTTGTCCTTCCAGGGCACAGGGACCTTATAAACACCGAAGGAGAAGAAATACATCCACATACATGGATCTTTACATATATACATTACTTCTGACCTGGGTTGAGCCTTTGAACAAACAATGTGCACTACGATTAGCCTAGCAATGCAGCACTCTTCAGGTTCCCAGTCATTTTTCATGCCACACTGTGTATGCTTTCAAATCATAGTACAGCAAGAAATAAAAACCAACCACCTAAAGAAACAAAGCACAGCATCTGCCATGTACAGAGCCCATCCTATTTTTCTCAAGAAAGGATAAAAGCTGCATACGCATTCATTCACCACCAAGTATGTGAGATTTTCTAATGAAGGCAGGTCTCAAGTTTCCTTTCTATCTGGAGCAGAAAATAATGAGATTAGAAGAGATCCTGCATCCATCTCCAAGAGATCTCTGCCTCACACACTGACTCTTTAGTTGTGACAATCAGATGATGTCTTAACACAGATGCATATCACAGAATGTCTGCAAGGGCCTTATAGAAGAGAAAGGTGATCTTGAACATAACACTATACTTATTTTGCAGAGAGAAGTAAGATTGAGAAGTCAGGACAAACCATATGTGCTTATGGACATTTTGGTCCCTGATAAGGTATATTTGTGACAGCACTGAAGAAGTCAGGAGAACCCAACTTGTACTGTAGGAGGCCCCTCTGCATGGGACTCATCAGCAGAGATGGAAAGGTGCCCCAAGGGCACACAACACTGAAGAACAGCAGCACTCTTCACTTTCTGCAAACTCCCACTCACATCACTAGAAATGGATGTCATGACATTATTATCCCTGGCTTTATTGTACCTTGTGTGCAATAGATTAAATGCTGGGAGTAGGATGGGAGCAGAGCTCAAATACATCTAAACTAACCTAATGTTGTTTATCCCTACAATAACAAATAAGAACACTTATGATTATGTTCATAAATATTTGTTTTCTAGGAAAAAGAAAACCAAATCTCCTCACAAGGAGCCCCCTTTTTATCTTTGTTTCAACCTTTTAGAAATATGCAGTTTCTCTCATGTGGAGAGCAGTAAAATAGACTTAAATTCTCACATTGGATATTTAATAAGAGATAATTATCTTTCAACCACTTACCTCTAGAAGCAAAAAAGTTATCGCTTCCTTCAGCCATTTTGTTTCTTCCATGTTTGAAGCCAAGCCTGGTTATGATATGATTTAAAGAACAGAAATTTGTCTTGGCCTTTGCCACACAGCCTCCACTCATGCATTAAAACAGCATCAAAATGTACCTGTCATCCTGTTGGTATTTGACATCCAGGATGTTGCTAAATACAGAAGATGAGCTGGAGATGTCACATCCGAAGTCAGATACAGAAGGTCTGCTTCTCCCAAACTTGTAACGCAGTTGCCAGCTAGTTGGACAAACACAGAGACTGCATAACTCACATGTATATTTACATTAAAGATTTATGCTTTTTTTTTTCTCATATAATAGACAAATCCAGCGTTTTTATGCACTGCATACTAAAAGTACTGTAAACAAGTGGCTTGTGAAAACGTTGCAGCCATGGCAGATATTAGATACATCCAGTCTGACAATTCCTAGTTACATCATCAGCTATTTGCCTGTTTTCATCCCAATACATTTCACAACTCACCAAACTAAGCTAATGACCTTGCACTAGCACAGTTGGTCCATACTTACCTGCTAGCACCTGTTTCTAGGCCCAGCTTCTTAGATAAATCATAAATATCCATGGCTGATGCACTGTTATCTCCGTGCATGGCTATACACAGAAAGGAACATGTATTTTTCATTCACAGAAGAACACACATGCTGTAAAATTTTGGAAAAGACAGAGTTACTTGTACATTTAAGCCATGCTGGCAGACAAGCTGATGTAGGAGAGTGTGATGCCTCTAGCCACTCATGAAACAGGGCAAATCACCAAAACCTTGACTAGAATTAAATGGTAGGGCAGTTATTTTGATTTCATGGCATGTCCTTTCCTTTATGCCAGCAATAGCCTCCCATGACAGAAATAGCATAGGTCAGACCAGACTGAGGAGCTCCTAATAGCCTCAGCTTTTTCTTTCTATATCTAAAATCCTTTGTTACCTCCACAGGAATCACTTCTTAAAACCTCAGGATTGCTTTCAGCTGTCTAGGATTCCATCACATTTACAAAATCTTTTTAAACCTGGACAGTGTATTCTCGAGTGTAAGCAAAGTTGCAAGAAGCAAAATTATTTTCCTGTTCTGAAAAGTCATACCCTATTTATATACCTGCTATAGTACTCATTTTTTGCAGCTTCATCACACTGTGAACTTGTCTCATTTGTCCATCACCCTCAGGACTTGCTCTGCATTACTGCATTTAAAACTTAGGATTACTAAAATGACCCTAAATAAAAATAACTGTCTCTGTGAGCCCTTAACCAGAATTGTGAGTAGACAAGAGAACACTCCTCTACTTTCCAAACTCCATCCTCCCTAGTCATGCTGCAAACAAACACATTTCCTCCTACCACACAGTAATTCCATTATAATGGCTTCTCAAAAAAGCATTGCTGTGGGTTGAGAGGAAATTGAAAAGAAAATAAAACACCATACAGAGGCTCAGTCCTATCACAGGAAGGCAAGTGCAGATACTGGATGTACATCTACCACTCATTAAACCTAAGGGTGGATCCAAGAGTTGCTGTTTTGTTATAATCACATCTGCTCTAGAACCTTTTTTGAACACCTCAAATATTCCCTCACAGCTGGGAAACTGTTAATAGCAATTGGGCATTTTCTTCTCTGTGCTGAAGTCTAGTTCTAAGCTATTTGGTTCACAATATAGGAGTATGCTGAAGTTACATTTTAAATTATACGTCTGTAGTGAAGACCTCTAGAAACTTCCACATAAAGCACAGTAAGATGATGTTCTTAGTTTATATCATTCTAAAAGTTGATGTTCTGTGAAAATCACCACAATAAAAGAAAAATCACGCATGATAATACAGCATGATTTATGGACTTTGCATCAAGGTTAACGGCTGCAAAATTGGCTTCCTGATGTGACAGAAAGTTTACTCATCCTCTCTTCTGCTGACTGCATTCCTACCAAGCAGCAAACTTGTGAAAAACAGCAGCCTACCACCAGCACCTGTTCCCATTTGTGTTACACTGCAGTCACTATTGAGAGGCTATGGGACCTGCACCCTCAGGCATTTTCCAATCAACACCAGACACAGCCAGGGCTGCTCTGACTAAGCGTCAGCAAGGGTTCTGCTTGAAGCAGGAGATGGGGCAGATGATGACCACAGGATCCTTCCACACAATGCTTCATGTGAAATTAGCAGGAAAGTCAGTTACATCTCAGTGCTTTTTAGATGTCAAGTACTGAATAACAGGAGAGGCGAAAACACATCTAAAAATAAAAATAGTCAAAGGATGCCTTGTTTTTCCTGTCTCCCAACAGTAACGAGAGCCAGGAGCAGGCAGAAAACACAAAAGATCTCTTTCTCTCTGGCAGCTCAGGCGGGTGACTCACAGCAAGCAATGAACTCTCCACATGCTGCTCCTGTCAGTGCTGGGCAGATTTGCCTTTTGAGTCCTGACCTGGGCCATACGGCTGCAGACAGAAACTCGGAGCCTGACTTCTTCCTAGCAGCTTTGTCAATAAGAAAACGCTAAGGACAGCTGAGGACAGCGATCACTGAAACGTCACATTTGCAATGCAGCTAAAATCCTGGAGCCAGGAGAGCGGGTTGAAGGAATGCCAGCACTCACACCCCACAGCTGCTATGAATTGCAGTGAGCCACCTCAGACCTTTCTTCCCAGAACTCAGCATGCCATTGCATGCCATTACCCTTTACTCCCACCCATCTCCAGCAGGAAAATTTATGATATGTGCTCCAGGAAAATTTATGATATGTGCTCTTGCACTCCTCTGCCAGGTATGTTACACACCAAAAATCGTACTTTTCCTTGTGACTTCCAACTGGCAAGCCAGAGCTAACAATGAAACTAACAATGAAGGCAGCTCCGAGGATGGTTTTGCAGCGAACTTATTTTTGTCCAGTGACTATATGTCACGGTTGCACGCAAGCACTGAGGTGCTGACAGCATTTTTCTCTTAGCATTTTCACAATGCTGTACCCAAAGAATGCCGTTTATGCTCCTCCAGACTAATAGGCAGACAAAATCTTGAAATGAAGATTTTTTTTTTTAATCTTTCACTTGTGTTTTGCGGAACCGATGGTTCTGCACATCAGCTGAATTTACTATTACATTTATTAGAGCCGGAAAGCTGAATTTCATTCCATATGGCCTTCAGCTGTGGACCACTGAAAGCAAGTCCCTGTAGCTCGAATAGCACTGTACTACTGTCTTGTTTTCCCATGTAAACAGATTTTGTTTTCATAGGTCTTACACCTAAAGGCAATGAGCATTATGGCTGTGACATCTGCTGCCAGTGCAGCTGTGGCTCCAGCTGGTTTTCTGCCCTGGGGTACACTAACAGCCCAATACTTGGATTTTGAGGGGAGGGAATGTATTATAGGTCATATCATCATAATCACCAATCATGCTAGTGATTGTTTTTTGAAACAAATTCTGTTTCACACACAGAAAGTATGATTTAACAAGCATTCCCAAGATTGCTCAAGCTTGTGAGCAGCATACCTGTTTCTCCTGTCTTTATTGAATACAGTGTGTTACTGTTTACCAGGCAGAAGGAAAGTATTTTATGGCTGCTTTGCACAGCTCACGGCTAAAAAGAACCATCTCCACATTGCACAGGCTTTATGACTGACAGTTTTTCCTGTGGAATTCACCAGAAAATGAACCACATGACTTAATACTAAATGTAGGGCTGGTGGAAGCTTCCAGATTCATACTCTGGATGCTTCTTGACAATGTTCTGGAGCGTGGCTCAGAATGTGGCAGTGCTTTTCCTCTTCCTGAGATTTTCCCCCTCTATTTTAGAGAATACAGCTCCTTGATAGTGCAAGAGGTACTTCTATTCCAAGCTAACACCATCCTTCCTGCAAAGTCTGTCCCTGTATTATGCTTTCTAGTTCAGTTTTATTTTAAGTGCTGCAAACTTTGACTGTTGCACATTGAAGTAGGACAACTTCTGGAATGTCCTGAAGTGTAAGGGTATCACAGAATTTCCAGTCAGTGTAGTAGATTAGTCCTGTGGTGGCTCTTTTCTTTCCTAAACCAACCCATAAATCCCATTAGTGACTGAGCTGCTACACAGACACTTGCCATCAGGAGCTCTCCCTGCCAGAAAAGAAGTTACTGAAGAGCGTTCATGAGAAATTAATTGTACTTAATTCCAATTTGGACAGATTCAAATCTGTGACATCAGGGTAAAGAACGAGTTATCTGAGCAAATTTCCTACTGTATGATGTTCTAAAGAGAGCTCATGGCCTCAACAGTTGACTCCTTTCTGACATCCAGTCACTACCCAAGGTCAGGTAAGGGCAAACAAGTAAATGCAAAAGTAATTGGGAAAAAAACAGGCAACATCAACCAGACTTGTGAACTTGACAGATATGAAAGGAGCTTGTGCTTATCCTAAGAAAAGATGCAAATGTTGGTAAGTAAGCACATTTGTTTTCATTTGAAGACAGAAGCATTGATCTGTTTGCCCTTGCTATGTTGTCTAACTGATGTATGATGCAAAGTGTCTTTTCCTTAGCACGTACACTGTGCACTGGTGACTACACAATGTGTGTGACTTGACAGGAAACAGATATCTCAGTTCTCTTGAGTTAAGGAAAACAATGTAATTGGACACAACTCCCCCTTGAACGCCATTAAAAAATCTCCTTTCTGAAAAGTGATACTCAGATCAGGACTAGCTTAACACACAGTTGTTGCTGGCCAGTTCTTATGTTCTTCGAGAAAATATAATTAAAAAAATAGCCCTATTCTTTGTTAAGAAATGCTTCAAAATCTTAACCAGGTAAAATTAAGGAATTTATATTTTTCCCATAAATTGCCTCAAAGGACCATTCTGAAGAATGAAATTGCACTTGATCTAGGGCTATAGCCTACCTAGAGCCCAGTCTGCCCTAATCCAGCTCCAGCCATAAGTTTCAAAATATTCAGAGACCTATCAGATTTTCTAGATTATGTGTGACATTCACTTTATAGGTCTTTGTCTTATGCTTCCTTGCATTAGTGTCCACATTTCATGAATTTACTAAACGATGCTCAATTCCATGTTGATGACCTATGTGCTAGACAGAACGTAGCAAACTGTTTGCTATGAAAGCATAAGGAGTAGTGGATCCAGGTAGGGGCCGCAGTAGTACAGTGGGAGTTGTTTTTCAGTGAGTCCAAAACCACTGAATACCTGCTGAACAGCACCTGTGATACAAATTTTGATGCTTGGGAATTGTTCCGATAGCAGTTCTGACTACATTGAAAAATTTCCATTAATGACAAAAAGTAGCATGCTGTGCCAATTAATTTATGTATTACATTGAAAGTTTGGTTCTTTATTTTCAGCTTTATTTAATTTACAAATCTCTTCTGCTTTCAGTATGTTCTGGTCTTCTTATTTAAGGACTCAGCAGGTATGTTTAAAAAGAATTTTATGTGAAATGATAAAATCACACAAGAAACAGTGAAGCACTGAAGTGAGAAAATACTTCCTCTGTGAAAAATGGCTAATATTCCTGCAGTCAGATCTGCAGCTGGTTCCAAAACTACACGGCTATTTTACCTATTTATCAAGTAAGATTTGCATGTTTACACAGTGGCTGCCAACACATGATCTAGTGGCCATCACTGTTTTTGTATTACAGGATAGACAGATTGCATTGGTTTGGTGCCAACTGAGTGATTGTAGAACTATTGTGAAAAGAGCACACGCAGAGTAATATTGATCACAAATCACTTACTAAGCATATTGACACAGGCCTTGCCATGAAGTAGGAGAGATTCAAATTTAGACCTGATAAGCAATTGCTGTCAGAAGTGATTGCTACTTATGTCGGTCATTTCTGTGATCCAGCAAGCATATGTGAATTCAGTAATCCCCAGTAACTAGAGAATACTTCAGACTATGGCCATTTGCACGTCGCCTTCATTTTAGTGCCAGGTTCTATGGGAAGATGAATCTCCAAAACATTTACACATGACCTAGTAAGTTGAAATATCAAAAAAGCAAGTATTGTAGTTACTGAGCACATGCCCTGGAGTGGAATGTTGAATATAATGTACTTAAAACAAAATTCCCTTTAAAAATGACTCACAGAGGATTCGGTTACTCTTTCAGAAGTCTTTTACACTGTACTGGTAGCACTGGCATTTTGGAAACTCCCTCTCTTTACAGTTTAAAAACCTCATTAAGTTTCTCAGATTGCAAGAGAAAACAAAACAAACAAAAAAACACCCTAACGTTTCTGTAGAAGTCTGAGTAATGGAGAACTTTAAAAACTTATATTTTTGTTAGTATTTCTATAATTCAGCATAAAATAGGAAATTATGCTGGAGCATAATCCAAAATAATAACAGGATCAAATTCTGTATTCTTGCTCAACAGCCCATAGATTACATGTTCTAGTTACCTTTGGGGTGTGTTAGAGCAATCACTGGTGTGCAATTTCCAGTTAAACTTCTTCAGGAAGAAATCCAGTTCCTGTCCTTCAAAAGTGATGAAACTTTGAGTGATTCACGTCATAGAAACATTTACGTAGTGCTCTTAACCGTTTTATCCCTGAGAGCAAAATGCTCCTCCAGCAAAAGAAAATTGGCCAGGGTCCCATTTATGTTTATCTACATGAAGAAGCTATTGCAAAACAGGCCAGGTGTGAATTCAGAGTACAATAGCCATTTATCTTCTCTCTCCTTCTGAATGCTTATTCATCTTTTAGGGCTCTGGCATGTTAAACTGAGGTATCTGTTCACAGCTGGACGCATGCCCCTTGTTCAGAGATTTCTGTCCCCATTTTAAGTTTGGTTCAGTTGAGGCAACAACTGCTGGGCTGCCATAAATTACAGACTAATGTTAAGGAAAACCACCATGCATAATGCACAAACAAGAACACATGGGGATGCCAGGCATTCCTCAGCATTTTAAGCAATGTCAAGGCCATAGAGCAGATCAGACTTCTATGTAGCTGGATCTGTCAAGAAGGATCCACAGGATGCCTCGTGCTGGAGCCAAATCTCTGGGTGCCCCAGGAATTCACTGCTAAGCATTGCTGAAATATAATTGGTGTCCACAGCACCAATGAAATCAAAACACTTATTCCACGTTGTTTTATTTGAGCCACTTCTCTCATAAATGAGCCTTCACAGACAAGCAGAATTCTGTTTGCCGTATCTAATCAGGCTTACAAGCAACTTCTTTTGTAAGAGTGAATCATGTGAAAACAAACACATGCATAGACAACCTTCCAGCATTTGTAAGGCTATCTAGATCTGTCTGTTGAACTATGGATCTTTAGACTTCAGCCCTAAGTTCAGGATAAGAGAATGAAGGCAGCCTTTTACCAGAGGGAAATATAATCTGAAATGCTTTTACACTGAAAATTTGTTCCTAGCTTTTCTTATAAGTTTTAGTATTGCTCATGGAAAAAAAAAAGAAAAAAGAAAAAAAGAAAAAAAAAAGCAGGAAAAAAGTTCAGGAAAAGTAGCTTCAGAATAATTTAAAAAATGCATTTTCACTTCTTGTTCAGGGACCTTTAAGTAATGATGGGTAAAAATCACCTTTATGAGTACAAATAGAGCTTGAAAGGTCACGAGTTATGTAAGAAAATTGGCCACAATTACTTTTCTGATGTTTCAGAATGATTTCTGTCTTCTAAGAAAAGGCTGTTTCTATTTATGTCGAAAAGCCTCCAGGAGACCATTTTAACTTCCAAAAAATGAAAGACAGGACTGCTTCAAGTAGCTGCTAGGCCTTGTCACAAGGCTTGTTTTGCTGCATTTTGCTGATCCCATCAGGCTCCACAAGAGGAAAATAGTAAACTTTATAATATGAAATTATGTACCTACTGAGCATACAATCCAGGGGCTGGCAGCCATTTAATCCAGCTCTCATTCAGCAAAACCCACCTTGTACATTCCAGCAACCAGAAGTTCTGTCGCCTGTTCTTAAGCCCTCCTTACATCACAGTACACTGGCAAGCCATCTCCCCCATTATGGCTTCCAAAACACATCTTCTCCTTGGTGACCACTAGAGAAATGTTAGCTCCCAAGCAGATATTTTTGTTACAAAAGCACACTTAGAATCATTTTTCCCTAATGAAGCCATTAACGTTGTGAGGAATATCTGCATCAGTTTGAAAAACTGCGTGACAAAGATCTACGTGCAAAGCATTTCAAGGAACAAATCTAAACAGCAAATATGGGCACTTTAACACCTGATCTCCAGCACAGTTTAGCTGTTGGAAAGCAGAGCCACATATTCTGCATGAGATTCTGCTTGACAATAAGACTTAGTAGAAATTAATTCTTTTCAGTTTGCTCTCCTTTTCCCTTTCTTTTTTTAATGAATGATAAAAACATGACAGCTGTATGGGGAGAAAAATGTTTTGTGGTTGTAATTATTGCACTGTTTATATCACAGCACTGAGATCCTATTAAAGCCAGATGAGATGTAGGCTGCTGTGTGACTTGGAAGCACTTCCCAATCCTCCAACAATGCCAGCAACACTATGGTCATACTGTGAAACATTTTGAAGCTGCCCTTGGAGAAATCACAGCACTTCTCTCTGCCTCACACTACAAAGATTTATATTATGTAGTGACTGCCATAACTTTCAGTGTGCACACAGCCTCCTCCATGCTCCACAAGAAGTTTCTTGCACCCAGCATTCCCACATTACTCCATCCTCACTGGACAAGTGAGCCTTTCTTGTTTTTAGCACCGTCAGCTCCTCCGACTGCAGCTGTTTGAGCCTCACCATGAGGCAGATGGCAGGCTTTCCTCAGTCTGCCTCACATGTTTTCTCTTTCATCAAAATGGCTGTCATCTTCCATTTTGGGCACATGGGTGTACAGCAGATGATTCACCACCGTGTTTCTCTGTATGAGTGCAAAGCTGAGCTTCGACACAAGTGCTGCCCTCCACTATGGATAGTGAGGTTAAAGTTGAGCCCAGTAACAAATCGATGGGAGTTGTGGAAATCCCACATATCCGTAAGATGGGAGCGGGCAGCAGAGGTGAGACTGGGATCATGCTGAGGGAGGGAAAGCAAGTTGTTGAGCACTGGGAAAAGTAAGGCAGCCAACTTTTGTGAACAGTTCTTGAGGCATCTCGTCTGGGCACCTGCAGAAAAACATCCAGACTTCCCACAGTTTACAGAGCAAAATTCAGCATCGCAACCCCTGGTCTGGTGTGAGGCTGAGGAGGAGGTGCTGCTGTTGTCCCAACTATGTGACAAATCCAAGCAGAACTGAAAGAAGGCGCTTTTGAAGATACATGGATACTTCCTTGCTATTTAATAGTTCTGTTTTTAACCTGCATTTAATGTAACGATTAATATGTAGTTCACATACATTTTAAATTATTTTTAAGAGTTTTCATTGAGTGAGAATTCTTTATTTTAAGAAGACTAGAGATTCCATCCATAATTATAGTACTCAAAATGGAAGCTTATTAGCCTAAAGTTTTTCTAGGTGTTAACAAGGTGGCTAATGTCAGTACTCTCTTAGGAGAGTTGTAGAAATTTCTATTAGAAAGAAATCTGAAAGACTTCATCTTACATCAGATCTGAATGGAAATATGAAATGTATGTTGGCGTTAGCTGATACAGTACCTTTCTGTTCTACAGTTTACCAGTGTATGCTCAACAGTTATTTAATTTTGTCACAGCCCTACCTATCTTTAAATAAACTTTCCTGAAATGCTCTCTTCTATTCAGATTGTTGTCAGGCTCAAACCTCAGGGCAGTTGCTAACAGATCATTCTTAATCCACAACAATAGGAGCTCAAAATAAAAAAAAGCCACGAATACAGAACAAAATCACTTCATGGTATTTGCGTCACAGTTGTTCTATTAGATGTTCTGGAGTAAAGAGAAATCATTCTCCTCACTACATAACCTTTGTTTACGGTGCTCATGTGGGAAAACTAGTGTGAGGTTCTGTGTGCTTACTGCCAAAAATTCTGAAGCAGCATTAATATCTGAAGTTTCACATGCCTGCCACTGTTCTCCAAGTTCCCGAGTCTTGACCCTTGAAATCAATGAAGAGCATTTACCCTTTTGATTTTTATTGATAACATTTTAGACAGTAGCATCCCTGAAGCCAAACTTACCCTACCCTAAAACATGAACTATGTACAGGCTGAGTACACAGTGCAAGTGTATTCAGGGTAAGAGCTTGAACATTCCTTGCTCCTCCTGAAACATGTCATACTGCCTGCAATAAATCATCCTGAAGACAGAGTTCTGCTTGATATTCTATGAATAGGATTCACTGTTGTTCTCCAAAAACACGACTTGAACTTCAGTTCACATGGCAGAACACATGGCAGTATTCAAGAGACAGAAAAGATGAAAAGGAGTTGGGCCATCTTTGGGATAGGCAAGAATAGTTTACATGTACTAGGGATGCATTTCCTTTATAGGTCATATCTAATGATACCCAAAATATCTTCTCACACACCCCCTCAGTACTTAGAAGGACAAAGAAAGAGAAAAGTGAAATGACGCAGCGTAACCTGATCTATTCACAGCATCACAGAAGCAGATTTTTCTTCAGATTCTTTTCCTTGTCTCAACAGTTCACACACAGCTTAGTCTTTCTTTGGGTGCTTTTTTGTACCTGCAACTCCCAGCAGACTGTGAGGTCAACTTAGTTTATGAGTCAGGCTATCATACCTACAGTACAAGATTACAGAGATACTGCAGAGTATACAGAGTATTTCCTAAGTTCAGAATGAGCTCATGTACAGCTACAGTGCTATTGAGCTGAACTGGAATTGTACATATCTGACCCATTTGGGAAGATCTGAATTTGAATTCCAGGTTTGAGAACATCCTTAATACTACCAGGTTCCCTAGATATAGAAATATTCAAACATTAAAGCTTTTCTACTAGCACTGAATTTTCTTCGAGTTACTGTGTTTGAATTGATGACTCAGCAATCTTGTGCATAGCAGCTGACAGAAACATGAATCAGTGCTAAAACCACATAGTATTTTGACTGACATTGAAAGGAAACCAGTTAGACCTGTTGGATGTTTTGACATCTCTTGCTAAATCAAAGTGATTTTATGAGTTAATCTTTTATGGCAACAAGAAATCAGCTACTAAGAAACTCAGCCTGGAAAGAGTATCTGGTAGTCTTTGTTAAAGCAATCATTATACTGACTCTCTTCATTCAATAATTTATTCATTCCAAATAACAGGAGAATCTGATCAGACTGAAATCAATGAAAAAAAAACAGGTTTTTGAAGGAATACAGGATTACTTTTCAATAAGTTACGTTTATATTTAGTGAACTTTCTTAGCAGAGAATTACATATGCTTGCATTCCACATGCTACAAAGAATTTATACTATAAAGTACAGCTTTTATTAAAAAAATGCGTAATCTATTCTCAATATTCAATATTATCCTTTCAATAATGAAAGGATCATTTTCCCTTCTGCACTGTAGATGAAACTGAAAATAACTGAGTTATAAGGAACTTCGCTACATTTGCAGTAAGCATTTCAATAGTTTAATTCACCTAATTATTATTAAACAAATGACAGACTGAAGTGATTAAAGCATTTTCAGCTTCTTTCCTATGGCAAAAGAAGCAGCAACCTCCCATGGACAGACACAGCTGGTATCTGCTGACCAGAACAGAGGCAGCTAATGCACTGCTTATCAGAAATGCTGGCTACTGATAAAATTATTCCTGCTTTACTGCAACACAAGCTAGCAAGCAAAAGACATGATTTCAGTAAATAAAATCTCCTATCAGTGTCTAATTCTGGTGAGCTTGGGAATACATTGTTAGACTCCATAATGAGACCGCAGATGTGATGGATTTTTCAGCCTTTGTCACCAAGTTGGCTGTCTCCAGCTACATGAGGAGCAACATTAATGGATCCTTCAATAGAAGAATCTTTTGTTTTCCACAAGCAAACTTTTTATTTCAGTAAATATTGGAATGTCAGGTGCAAACTGTAGTCATTATCAGGCCTATTTTTGCCATTAAAAAAAGCACAGGGGCCTAAGTAATGGAACTGCTGATGTAAGTGGACTTTCAGAGGTGTCAACCTCCAGGAATGGAATCTCAGTTCTATAACTCAAAAATTATTGTTATGGGGTAGCAGTTTTAATTACTATGTATTTCTAATTACTAAAGTGTGTAGTCTAGAGAAATGTAATAATGGACTACCTCTTAATAATTGCCTCAGTGCAAATTTAGACATGTGACTCCCACTTTTAAAATCAAATTACCTGCATTTCATGGCTTATAGGACACCACAATTAATAAGGAAAATCTTAAATGCAAAGCAAATATGCTGTTGATTCCTGTTTGTCTTCCCTTCATGTATACATAGCAAAAATAGTTCCACATCTAACAAAGAACATTTTATTCCTTGTAAATTATCTCAGTATCTCAATATTCCATTAAAATCATTACATGCTTTTGGTAATATTCTTGCAGATTGTGTTGCATTAGAGAATCTTATGGTGATGCCATCACAGTAGATAAAGAATGTTATCTATAAAAGTTTATTCTCTTTGATGCTGTGTCATTTTTTGTTTCCTTTTCCAACTACCAGAAACAATATGATAGAAGGGATGAACAGGCTGAAAAGACCTGATTGTCAAACTGCCACTGGAACAGAAATGGAAGCAGAGCAATGCTGATCCACTCATTTCAGAAAGTTTCTATGTTACTTTTCTTCCATGCTTTTTCCAAGGAGAAAGACTGAAAATATAGACTGCTGACACCCTTCCCTAGAGAAGAAAGGAAAAGCACTTCCCCTTTGTATCACTGGGTACTGAAAATGTGGGTTCAGATCCCTGTAGGCAGAGCAGGCATGTGAACTGGTTTTCCCACACCCTCAGTCAACATCCCAGCCACCTGAGCACTGGATAGAGAAGGGGTAATTTCTCTTCCCAGTCTGTGAATTGGCTTTTCTTTCTAAAGCCATCCATGAAAAGTGATGGGTGCTAAAATAGTTCAGAAATGTTAAAACAAACAAACAAACAAATACCACCACCACAACCAAAACAACAACAACAACAAAAAAAACACCAAAGCTATCCTAGTTTGCCCTAAATCTGCTTTTTTTTCCGAAAAAGCAAATAATATACAGAGGATCTCTCAGGCATTTTCTATATTCAAGGTAGCTGGTACAAGTGCTCAAAAGATTATTTCCCAGGTAGTGAAACTCCATTGTCTCCATCTGGACATAAGAATTTCTCTTATTCTTTTGGAGGAAGTGCAAATGCTTATCAGTAGTTCTGCTGTCCTGCCTCAGGGGCAATTACAAGACTTGTATTCATCTCTGTTTGTTCCTTGACTCTCCCTGTACTGTGTACAAGAAATGTATTCAGCACAATTGTTTTTCCTGCCTCACCAGACCACTGGATCATCAGCTCCAGGTCGGTCAGAACTAGTCCTGCTTTAATCACCAGGTTGCCATCACCTTCTGGAATCTACATGCTCCTCCTTTGATAACTTTGCATTTGGATTCCGTTGCTGGAAGCTAATTCTCACCACATATTCTATAGGGAATTTACAGCATGTCTCCATTGCCAAACCAAGGTAAGGATCTGCGTATTCTGAAAGTATAAAGCTTCTTCCCTGTGTACTCCTGAGTAATCCAGTAATGCTCTTTTACTTGCTTACTGAAATTAAAATTATAATTTACTTCTTTAGCAATGAAGAATGTAAACTGTGCTCTGCTGAGACCACATCTGGAGTGTTGCGCCATGTTCTGGGCTCCTCCCTTCAAAAAAGGCAGGGATCTAAAAAGAGTCCAGAGGAGGGCAACAAAGATGTTGAGGGGCCTGGAGCACCTCCCTTGTGAGGAAAGGCTGGGAGGCTGCAGAAGTGAAGACTGAGGGGAAAATCTTGTCAATGTTTATAAATATCTAAAGTGTGAGAGTCAAGAGGATGGAACCAGGTTCTTTTCAGTGGTTCCCAACAACGGGTAATGGGCACAAACTGGTACACAGGAAGTTCATCTGAACATGAGAAATAACCTGTTTACTCTGAAGGTGACAGAGCAAGGGAACAAACTGTCCAATTCTACAGGCAGTTATACAGTTTTCCAGATCACAGATCCACTCTGAGTTCAGTTGTTCTGGGCTGTGGGTGGTAGGGTTGATCCCACAGCAGTAAGTCAGGCATTCTCCAAATGCTTCCATCTCTTTTCTGTCCCTCCAGAACTCCCAGTGGCCTCCTGATAATACACTACACACAGAGGACTGACTCATGCTTTTCTTCTTAATTCTGTGCTTCCCCAAATCCTACACAACTTAAAGTGGATGGAGCATTAACCACTGTGTAGGCTGCCCTTAGAGCAAAAAGTCCCCACTAGCTATCAGTTCAGTCTCCTCTTTTTACACTGACTTAGTGTTTTTATGTGGCCTGCATATAAAACTGGAAGCATTACAGCAAGGCAAAATAGAGCCTCAGCACTGAGCCTCCTTTCTAATGCCAGTTTAGCTTCTTGTGAATATGAAATGGAATCACCTGTACAAGACACTCATTTCCAGACGTCTTCCAAGTGAAAGTGAAATTCGTATGCACTAGGTACACTAGTTGTTTTTTTAATTAATTTGTCCTATTTTGTTTAATAGCAGTTTGAAATTTTTAAGAAAAAACGTAACTAAAAATAACTAAAACACCACACTTCTCTATCCTTCTTACTGCCATCACCAGTGACAAGCTTCAATTCTCTTCATGATGTTCCTGTGTTTTGAGCGGGGAAGGGAGAAGCCTGCAATATTTTGACAGCAAAATACACAGTGGCATATAACGCTTGTGATGCAAGAACCAAAGTGGACTGCAGTTCTTTAAGCACTTAGACTGCAACGCCTGGAAAAGCCAGGCCGTCACTCACAGCACACAGCCTCTGCCTGCAGGGAGTGCAGGTTTTGCCTGTACACCTCAGAGTGAGGTAAGAAAGGGATGACTTTGCAGTCGATAACAAAGAAAAGCTTTTGTCTGAACAGTTAGTTCATTTCGATAATTGCATCTTCAATTAGAAGTTTATCGGAAGAGCAGAATGATGCCGTACCCTGACCGGACACAAAATAATCCTTTTGGCAGGACAGACAGAGCTGATGGAACTGTCACACAGCCCACAGGGCGAGGTGGTGCATCTCACCGAATTCTCATTGGGATGAAACCTTGACCCTGCCCAAATCCATGTGATTTAATTGTAACCGCAATTAACTTCTTAGCGTTTATGAACATCCTCAAAGAACAAATTAGCTGCTGCTAGCGAAGCCGAACAGGCCAGCACGAGAGATGTCCCTGCTATGAGCTCGGGGGTGTTCGACCTGTTCTGCTTATAGCTGTGCTCGGAACAGCACCTCAGCGCTGGAGGCCCCGCGAGGCGCTTGGCCGCCGCGGACTCCATTTCCCGGCATGCCGCGCGGCGGAGGGCGGCGCACGCGCGTTGTCCCGTAGCGTCCGGCTCACACCTCCCTCGGCCGGGCTGCGCGCGGCGGAGCAGCGGTACCGCCATGGAGGCCGCTCCCCGGTCCCGGCCTCGGCCCGGCGGGGCTGCCGCTTCTCCGCCGCCACCCCCACCGCCCCCGGAGCAGGAGCGGAAGCTGGAGCAAGAGAAGCTCTCGGGGGTGGTGAAGAGCGTCCACCGACGGCTGCGCAAGAAGTACCGCGAAGGTAACCGCGGGGAGGGTGCCGCCCCCTTCGCGCCGCTCGGGCCGGGCCGCCCCGTTCGTCTCCTCGGGCGGCGGAGCGGCGGGGGCCGCGGGACGGCCGGGCAGAGGCCGCCGCCGAAGGGGGCGTGACGGGGTGGGGGGGGCGGCTCGGAGCGGCTCCGCGGCCGCTTCCTGCTCCGGCTGCGGGCGGGGGGCGGCGGGCGGCAGGGTGAGCCCTCCCCAAGGGGCGATCCTCCTGCAGCGCCGTCCTTGGGATGAGCGGGAGGGGGGCGGGGGGAGTGCGCCTGGTTCCCGATGGGTTGCGACGGTGATGGACTGCGAGAAGGTGAGCGGCGCCTTCGGTGCCCGTGGCTCCGGGGAGACGCTTCGCCGCGGGGATCCATCTCCGAACTGTGGAGGTCTGCGGGAATGAGGAGAGCGGAGAGATGGACGGTGAGCTGGGAAGGCTTTGTTACTCTGCTCCTTTCTTCAGCCGGGGCGTTGAGCGAAAGAGTTGAGACAAGCTTAGTAAAATAGATTGCTTTGTGTTTTAGCTGGCCTTCGGTATTAACGCCCGTGTGCTGGGTTCTTCTGAGTGGTACTGAAGTGCTTAAAACATGACAGAAATGGTTTAGCGTGAGTGCTGGAGTTGAGGGTTGTTGTTTTTTCCCTGCTGGAATTTATAGGTTTTTCATAGAATCATAGAATGGCTTGGGTTGGAACGGATCATCAAACTCCAACCCCCCTGCTGCAGGCAGAGCTGCTCGGGTTGATGGCAATGATCTCTTTCAACGCAGATTAGCAAAAAAATCATCCATTCATTCTATTAGTGAGCTTACAGCTCTTTAGTGGCCTGGCAAACAGGTTGTTCCCTTACTCCAGAAGGACACACGTAAAATCGGAACTGTTGATGTTCTAGACACAAGTTCTTGCAACTCCTACGTGTCTTCCCATGACACATCTGTTAAAGAAACAAGGTTGGACTGCTTTCTGGATTTGGAATCCCCACACAGGCAGCCTGTCTGTAGCATTTGGGCAGATAACTACCTATGGAGGCACTGATCAAGAGTCATTGTTTTTTTTGGCTTTAGTGTGAGCCAAAACCAAAGGAAGGATCTCCCGTGTTTGCCTGGTATTTGGTTGAAGGAGCACAGTGTGTTTAAACAGTAAGATCTTGGCAAAGGAGTCTGGCTATGAACAGGTCACATTTCTGTTAGTTTGGAGTGTATGCAGATTAAAAAGGACAAATGTTGGCACTGTTAACCTCAAGAAACGTGAGAAATTATCAACTGAATTGCTTTAGATGGAAGTCTAAATTATATGGGAATCAGTGTAAGCATACTTTTCAGCAAAGGGCAGGTTATTAGGCGAAGTTGCTTTATCTTTGTTGTTTGTGATCTGTGGGAGTAGCACTTCATCCATTAGGTTATTTCAATTTGAGAATTTCATTTGTGGAAGGAAGTTCTGAGTCTTTCTCCTTAACATTCCTCTCTGCTTCTAAAACTAGGCTTGAGAATTTTCCTTCTGAATTTCATTCAGTATCATTCTCAAATCATGGTACTGGGATGCTCTTGACCTCTGAAGTGTCTTCTCCTCTTTCTTGTATTATAGAGCTTGGAAAGTACATTACTGTGACAAAATCAAAGCTGCTGGTTTGCTAAAGAAGTAAAAGATCACTAAATAATCTGTAATCTCTTGGTAAAATTTGAATTAGAAGTGAGTGTGCAAAAAAGCCAGGGTCAAAAACAAAGAAAACCCACCAAAAACAAGTAAACAAAACTCATCCTTGGTTATATACTTACATTTCATTATGCAGGTAAAGCCTCTTGCTTCCACAGTGCGGTACATCCACCTCCATAGAGAGCAATAACTCATCTGTTGGCATTATTCCAGTCCTGTATTGTTTTTTTGTTGTTTTAATTAATACTGCTTCTCACATCTACTGGAGTTCTACGCAACTAATTTCCATTTCATCGAAGTAAGCAAACAGTATTAGAAGTGCTGTTGCGTGGACTTTGGTGCTTTATCTGTACTAATTTGTTGGAGGGAAAATAAAAGCATGTTGAATCTTTCTGAAAGATATACGATGATGGTGTATAGGGTGGAGAGATCTAGGAAACCCTTGGTATTGTAATATGATCATAAGTTACCCTGCTATAAGTGTTGGAGGAGGATACATGCATCCTTGAGACATGGAGAAGTTGGTGGAAATAATACGGCCTTGATTTTAATAGCTTATTTATTTGAGAATTCACTTGCCTTGTTGCTATTAGCAAGGCCTTTGTTGTAATGGGGCAGTCATAGAAGGTAAGACTGTTTATCACCTGCCTTGCAGGTGCACATGTGGTCGGCACAGCTGCAGGTTTTATTTCCCACAATAGTTCTCTCTTTCTTGTTTTGGAAAATGCAAAATTTACAGCAGTATGCTTCAGAATTGCAAGCTAACACTTCTCTAAAGAGGTCACGTGTTTGTCCAAGTGCAAAAGCAGGATTTTTTAACTAGCAATTCATCACAACTTTTTTTCTAACTTCTAAGGAGTCAGTGAAGGAAAGTTCAGTCATCTCATCCCATCATCTCAAGGGCTAGGCAGTCTCTTCATAATGGAAAGCCACAAACTCCTGAAATTTGTTGAAACTGAATCTTACTGTGACAGTGTAATGTCATGGTCCATGCCAGTGTATTTATGACAAGCATTTACTGTATTTGAAATGGATCAGCTTAAGTTCTTTTCTGTGCTAACCGAATGCGTCAACTGAATTAGCTAATCATTAAAAAGTTGTGTCAGACTCCTTTAAGGCAGTGATAGGCACGGCCAAAACCTGTCTAGTGGTTCCTAAAAATACACATTGTTCTTCAGGTTAGCCTGTAAACACTGTCTGCCTAAAGAAAACATTCTCAAGTGAGAATAAGCACACTGAGGTGGAAAGTGTTCACCTAGGAATTGATCTCATTAGCATGGAGAATCCACCTGTTTGTCTGGAGTTCTGCTTCTGTTTCCTATCCAAGTGGATTAGTTGAGTCTTAATTACTTCACACACCAGAGTGAAATCCAAAAGCTGAGACAACAGCTCTCAGTGCTTAGCTTTTTGCTTGCGGGAAACTTCGGAGTACTTGACAAAAGCACTTGGAAAGTACAGAAACTAGGTTTTGATTGTGTTTGTTTTGTTGAGTTTTTTTTAAACCCAAATTTGGAAAAATCGGACAGTTTGGAGGATTGGAGTTGCTCATGGTTCTGTTGCTTGGTACCACAGGTGACCCAAAGTTTGCAGTGTTTTCCAGTGTGCACCTTTATGGTACCTGCAGCCCGGCTTTGGTTGCGGCATGGTGACACCTGTCAGGCCTCACAGACAGGCTTGGTAGAGCAGATTGAGTAGTTCGTCAGGAACCAAGCATGATCTGTTGAGCATGTGCAATGTAATATTAGCTTGCTTGCTTCCAATTGCTTATAATAGCCAAGCAGGGTTAATTTTTACTGTGGTATAAAAATCCCTTCTTCACGCAAAGACAGCATTTTCTTTCTGTTTCTTTTGTAATCATGCAGACCTCTATTTATCAAGTAAACATTTTCTGTACAGCATGACCCTCAGTTATGGAGTTATATATATAGTCTGGGAAGATGTTTTGCAGTGGCCTACTTGTCCCTGGAAACCCTACACCTAGTACAAGTGGAAAAATTCTGAGGGATCTGTGAAGGAGTTTTAGGAAATATTCTGCTGTGTGTTGTATTAATGTTGTACTTCATATTTGAATCATAAAAAAAGTGATACTGTTTCCTGTTGGAAGACTTGCAAGAAGTTTTAGAATCACAAATTGTTGTACAACAGTAAAGACATTGAGTAGGTAAGTAGTGGAGACATTGATGTGAAAAGTGTTGTTCAGGAATCAGTTGCTTTATGATCTCTTCCTCATGTTTTTTGTGACAAAACCCTGAGAAAGCTTAAATTCTTCCTGATGTCACTATTTCAAAATGTTTCCTGTTTCACATTTTTCACAGGACAGGAGAATTGTCACTGAGCTCTACATGGTACGTTAGCAGCTGTTACTCCTTTTTTGATGAAAACTTAAAGCCGGTTTACTGGGGAAATGTATGTATAAAGAATGATCTCTGTTCATCTTTTCCCACTTGTATTAATTTCATGGAAGAGAGAAGCATTTGGGGATACTGTTATATTTTCAAACAATGAACAAAATGCCATTTCATTAGAAATTTGAAATGATGCTATTTTACGATATGGGTGTGAAGATACAATTGTCTTTACAGGTTGTACTCCACAGTTTGAGTGGAAGTTGTATTAGAAATCTCGTAGTATTTTACAGGATGATAGGGGCATTTAATGAAATCACTGGTATCATTTAGCTAGCCTACAGGTTTTGGACGCCCACTGGCTACAGCACAGACTTGAATCCACTGAACAAACAGCTGTATGTGACCTCCCTCTCAGCTCCTTTTATCGCTTTTGCAGGGAAAACAGAGTTCCTGATGCATGTTCGGCACAGTGAAATCTGTGCCTCTGCTTCAGCTGCTTCAGATTTTTCTCCCTGTGTTTACACAGGTCTTCTAAAATCAGTTTCATGTGAATGTGTTTATCTCTTTGGTTGCATTAAGTGCTGCATGTAGTTGGTCCCTCAGTCAGGTTTGGGGAAGAGAGAGGGTCAGTCAACATCTGCGGGCAGTAATTGCTTTAGCCATTGCTAATGGGCTCTCCACATCTGTGTGACAGCCATCAGTCCTTAAAGTGATTTATGGTGGATTGGAGACACAAATCATTCTTCAGGGTGACGAAAGCTGACCCTAAATAGCAAATGGAACATATCCTGGAAGTCTGTGTAAAGATGCAGATTCATACGTACAACTTCTACCAATTGCGGTTTTCTGTATCTGACCTTGTCTAGCATCTATATAGATATCAATATATTATGTACATGTGTGTGTGGGTGTGTACATATAGAAAAATATATGTGTGCTTGCAATATTTTTGCATTGTAAAATAAATGAGATTTTATTGTGAGACATTTCAGGTAAATCCTAGGAAATGTAAAGCAAGCATTGGTCAGAGAAGACAGAAATATTGGCTTTGTTTGCTTGAACTTTGTCTGAGTTGAAGTTCACACTCTGTATCCAGACGTATAAAACTGGTCAGCAGTGAAGCAGAAATACCAAACATCTTTCATGTGTTGTTTTAGTAAGACAGATGTTAGTAGGTTTCTGGTTTGGCTTGTATACACTGAGAGTTTTAAATAGCAGAGTGTTAGCTAATATTCTTTGTGTAATTAATCACTGCCACAGCATCCAGATATCTATTAGTGCAACTGAATTTCAAGGGATAAGTTACTGTTAATAAAGCATTATTATCACATAAAGTATTCATAGGAATTTGATTTCGGCTTTAGCCCAGCTCATGGCATAGGGTTTCCTTCCCTGTGTACTGATAGGCATGTTGGAGAAGCTTATTTGCTGGAAACAGTAAACAAGTGACAGGCAGTGTTAGGAAGCTAAAAATGAGATGGATTTTTTTCATTCCGCAGTGCATTGGCATCAACAACAGCAAAAAGAGAAGCTGGAAGGTCTTGCTTGCTAGGTACAGCCATGGCTAGCAGCCTGTCAGCTGAAGTCAGCCAGCATTGTCACAGGTGCTTATAAATGTGGGCATAGGTTCCTTTTCAACAGTGAGCAATTCACAGAGGTTTATTAACACAGTTGGACAAATATGAACATGTCACTTGTGTTTCTTTCATTGTTAGTCATGTGTTAAGCTTTTTTTTTTTTTTTTTTTTTTCCTGTTTCATAGGAGCCAAAGGTGTGCTCAGAAAGGCTTTGAGCTGTCAAATAGATGCAATCCACCCCATTTCCATCTTTTGCTATTACCAATTCATATTATCATGTAGGTAGCCAGAAGTTCAAACCCTTATTTCGACTTTTTCTTTGTTACAGCTACTTTTAAATTCAGAAAATTGTAACTTACCAAAAGAACATAATAGCTGTGTAATTGCAGTCTTCCTAAAGTCCTAAGAAAGTATTTCTTCTGGGGGGTAAAGGAGATTAGGATCTAATACCACACTGCATCTACTTCAATCTAAAGTGCATAGTTCCAGATAAATTTAGGGATATTAGATCTAGTTTGCTGACGGGCAGAGTATCTTGCATTTGTTTTGAGATAGTGCAGTCATCTCTATCTGGCAGCAAGGGAATTAAGGAAAAGCGTAATTACCAGAGTTGTCTCCTGGGTGCAGATAGTATGCTTAACTCCATGTGACTTAGCTGTTTTATTACTTGTTGAAGGAAAATGAATCAGATCTGTTGTTTGGGTTTTTATCCCATGCTCAAATGCAAAATAGTTTTTAGCAAAGCTGAGCTCTGTTTTTTACATAAAAACAGTGTTTAAAATACATTCGATGTATTCTGTCAGAAGTCTTAGTTGAAAAACAACTTGTTAATTTTCCTATTTGTGTAACATACCCCAAATGACAATTGTATTTAACACTCTATGAAGAACAATCTTTTAAAGTTTAACCAAACCAAACAATGAATCTAGAATGGAAGAAAGCAGGATTTTGTTTTAAGAAGCAGACCGCTTGAAGAGGGGAGTTAGTGTGGGGTTGGCCCATCAAGAACGATAAACTTGGTCTTTCCTGGCTGTACTGGAGACCTTCAGTTCTTACAAATCAGTGTGCAATGAGGGGTGTTCCGTCTGAGTCTGTATAATTTTTCAGTAAAAAACATGTCTTCAGCTGCCAGAACTTACAGCTAACGTTACCTGTCTATTGCTGTTCCCCAAAATTAAAATTGTCTTGTAATTAGGGTCATTTTAAAATAACGTCTACGTGACTAACTTGTTCTATGAGACAGGCTTCAGTGACAGGTGATTGCTCTGTGGTTGAGTTTCGTGGTGTGATTGGCTATTCTGCGTGCACTATTAATGTCAGTGGAAGTTATTTTGAGGGATTCATGAATTCTAAGTAAATATTAGTGGATTTTGGTTTTGTTTTAGAAAATGATGTGCTGTGGTGAACCTATGAGTTGGTCAGTTATTTCTTCACTGACTGGCAGATGTGCTAGGAAGAGGTGGGCTTTGGCTTTTTGGTTTTAAAGTAGTTAACCTTCAAGGTGAAGAGTAGGCAGTGTATTTTCTAGGCAATTTCAGACAGAGGGGATAGCAAGGTTTTAAATAATTTTAAAATAATATGACTGTAATGATAGGTGTGTGAAGCTTCTGTGGTGTGCCAGTCTTCACAGAATGGCTGGAGTTGGAAGAGACCTTAAGGATCATGAATCTCCAACCCCCCCCGCCACATGCAGGGCCACCAACCTCCCCATACTAGACCAGGCTGCCCGGAGCCACATGCAATCTGGCCTTGAACACCTCTAAGGTGTCTTATAAATAATTATTATAAATAAGATGTTTTTCAAGCTGGATTTCAGTGTAACTGGATCTTCTGTGGAGTTCTGAGATGACTCTCCGAAGAGTCAATACCCAACATGGGTTTAAAACTGCATGAAAGATAATCTTCAAGTACTGTCAGGGAGCCTTAAGCTTTGTATAATGGTGCGGTCATGAGATTCTGACATGAAAAGTTGAACGCACAAAACCAAATATTAACTTTAAAATGTGATTGAAGATATATATATATATACACACACACATATATATATATATATATACATATATTTAATCCTTTAGATTAGCTACCACAAATTTTATTTAATTTACAGCCTTAGCGATCGCCTAACAGACGATGTTATTGTTTTAGTAAGCATTGGCTTTGCAGTGGAGCCTTTCTGCACCTTTTACTGTCTTTTTGGCTGCACAAATAAATGTTGAACTGCACTAGAGTTAATGTGGTATTTGTACATGGATTATAACGTATTCTTTGTGAAACTGAATACACAGCTCTGCTGCTTTCTGGGTACCAGTTGAAGTTGCAAGACCTGTTGTAGTCACTCCCTGAGAGTCTGTCAACAGATAGGAGTCATTATGAGCATTTTCAGCGTGGACAGTATTGGAGCATGGTTCTGGAATTTGTGTTCCTGTATGTTTGTGTAATACCCTTATCTGTGCTTTCTCTAATCTTGCATTGAAGAGGAATGTGGAAAACATGCGAAAATAACTCACTGCTATGGTTCTTGCTTAAAGGAAGTTGGACCTCAAATGCTTCATTGAAGGTTGCTGCACAATTACGTCAGTCTGTTAAGAAAACCTTTTATCTGCAGTTGTTCGGGAAGAGGGCAGACAGGTGGTCGTTGTATCACACCCAGCAGTGCCATAGTAGCAGGTGCTTAGACAACACTGTATGAGAAGAGCTGCACAGGTATTACCATACACTTGCTCACCGTTCTGTCTTTCAGTGATTTTTGTGGTCTAGGAACTGCAGAATGAGAAGTGGCCTCTTTGAAGTTTTTCATGAATTTTCTTCCCTTAGTTTTCCAAGCTGTGTGAACTTTAAGCTTAATTGTGCATTTTGTGCACATTTTTTTTGCATTGAAGCTGCCCTTCATGCTTTTTCTGTCTCCTCATCTTTGAACAAGAAGGCATTGTTTTATATTTAACTTTCCCACGTCACTCATGGCCATGTGGAAATCTGTCCGCTTATGCTTTCATCCACCTTTTTCCTGTGTCTGTTGAGGTGTTCCTCATACAGAAACTGGGCTATGTCTGTCCTATGTTGCTATTTCTGTACTTGTTGATCTGTTTGGGTAGAAGGTAACAAAGCAGAAGTGCATGTGGAATTGGCTCTATGTAGGATGTGTGATGGAATTATTTTGTGTTCTTTTTGTTTGTTTTTTAATTTTTGCTCTGTGTTTCTCTAACGGTCTCTAACGGTTCCTTTTTTCTTTTCAGCTCAGTGCCAAAAAGCTGGTACTGCCATAGGCATTTTTGTTGTAACTCAGAGTTCCTATCCTGGGGTGCAAATAGCTTCAGATCTGTTGCTGTGTATTGCATTTCAGATTCTGTATGAGTGGACTATTTAGCTCTTCATTCAGCCCTCAGAAATGTGAACATTTTCAACTTTGCTCAGGAGATAAAAGGAATTGGTGTCAGGAGGCACTGCTTCTGCTCTGTAAGAAAGGATGAGTTGGCTAAAAGTATTTCGTCTTTGCACTTTTCTTCCCCATCCATTTTATTTTTGAATTCTTAAGAAAAAGTGATACTGGGAAATGGAACTATTGTCTAGAAATAGACCAGGTGAAGTTAAATGACTGAAAGGTGCTAAACTGAGATTTTTTTTATTGGTGATATTTTTCTCTCTGAATGTTTACTTGTTTACTTCTTTCTACTGCATGTTCTTAATCAAAATTCCAGCAAGTGCATGCCTGTCAAGTGTTTTATAGCTGTCAGGCTCATGCAGTAAGATTCAGAGTGTGTGGCAGAAGAACTATGAAACTACATCTAAATTGCATAACAGTTAAATAGCTATTGAGAATACACTTTAAGCTTAGCTAGTGCTTTCTGTTTTGATGCTGTCTGCATAGGATCAGCGCTTCTGTTTTGAGGAAATGGGAGCAAAGCTTGTGCTAGTTTTGCCCCTTTTGCTGGTAGGACACTATGTACCATTTCTTGCTCTCTTTCATCAGTAGAATTTGATGCGCCCTGTGTGATTACTTCCACATAAGGTTTCCGAACAGCTCTGGCAAAATGAGCCCTAAGTTCCATCAGAAACAGCAGCAGGGCTGTGCCTCCGGTGTGCATTTGTCAGGCATGCCCTGTGCTGGTAGGCAGCTGGGGACCATGCTCATGCCTTCTGGTGTAAAGCGTGTCTCCTTGAACTTGAATCACTTGGGAAGTACCACAGGATACTGCTCAAATATAATACTGCACTTATTTGTCCAGTCTAACATCTTTCTCATGTTTGTCTCACAGCAAGCAGAATACGTGATGTCTTGCTTAGCTTCCCTGTTGTATTAAAACTAAAATAGTATCACATCCACTCCCTGGCCTTCCATCCTGATTGCTGTCTCATGCAAGGCAGTGTAAACACCTCATTGAAACATGACTCATTTTGATGATTGCAGATGATTATTTTTGAAGAGCAAATAGTTGTGACATCCCTAAACCAAACTTACAGAGGCAGTAACTTAGATCACTGGTTAAATTCTTCTAAGTCTTCTGTCTCTCGTACCCAGTCTTGCTGTAATTGGAGGACAGATGGGCTAACCAGACATTATTACTGTTTTGCACGCAAGCAAAAAGAAAAAGTTGCCATGGAAAGAAGTCTGTTACTGCTAATTAAAATAAAGAACATCAAAGGGATTCTCACCAATGAGTTAGAAATACCTTACTGATATGGGAATGACAAGTTATACCATAAGCTACTTTCCAGGCTTTAGCAAATGTTATAGTCAGCTATGATTGATGCACTTTGTAAGTATTTCTTTGTCATATTAAGGGGCCACAAGACTAGTTCTGAAACCATGCTGTTAAATATTTGTTGTCAGAGTCTAATCTTAGAGTGTACCTTTGCTTTTAGTAACTTGCTGTTAGCTGTATCAGCGTGAGCATGCAAAATCAATGCATAATTTTTATTCTGCAAATACATATATGAATCTATACTGGATGTGTGCACACATTTGTGATTAAGAAACAAAAAAGGAATTAGTGAAGATCATACCTGTGAGCATGTGTCTTTTTTTTTTTTTTTTTTCTTATGGCAGAAGAGTCTTTTAGTAAAGTATACCAAAGTTTTTTGTGCAGTAGAAACTATAACAGGAGTTGTAGCTTGCACCACTAGTATTTACCTTGTTTTTGTTTGGCAGTACATTATGTAAAGCAAGCTAGAGGAAGTGGATACTTCCCTGCAGAAGTGGGAAAGTCATCATGTTTAATTACTTAAAAGTGTTAGAATTTAACCTGCAAGACTTTTTTTTTTTTTTTAGTGAGATGAGGAACATGAAAATAAAACTGTTAGTGGAAATTGGCAAATTTGTCTGATTTTTTTTTTTTTTTTTTTTTTTTTTTTCTCCACTGTAATTGGTCTGATTCTTCAGTACTGTTGCTTAGAAGTTATTTTATTGATACTGACTACATAGGCAGGTATCAGTGAAGGCTTGAATTCTTTTTCCAGTGTATCCAAAGAAATCTGTAGTCTTGATTAAACTTTCATTTGAGCATTTTTCCATGTATATCATGCAGAGTATTTACTGCAAACATGAATGCAACTAGGAGGCCTTCCAGTCTTTCAATTCTAAAAATGTTTGTCATGTTTAATACCCGTGCACAGAAATGGAAGCAGAACTTCCCAGTAACTTTAATTTCATGGAATGAGGTGAACAAAGTCAGTGTTCTGAGAATATTGCTAGCTTCTCAAGTACCCGATAGTCCCTTCTCAAAAGCCTTGAAGAAGCATTGTGTTTGACTAGAGAAAGGGGGCCTCATTTTGTTAAATGCAGGTAAAGTAATCTCTTACAGCATTATGTAACTTCTTTAATGGGAAGATGGGGACTTTGCCATGAAGATAATGAGACACATTGTGTCTAATGTGCAGTATTTTTTTTTATTGTTGTTTTGCTCAGTGGGAGACTTTGATAAAATCTGGCGTGAACACTGTGAGGATGAGGAAACTCTCTGTGAATATGCTGTGGCAATGAAGAACCTTGCAGATAATCACTGGGCAAAAACTTGTGAAGGGGAAGGCCGAATTGAATGGTGTTGCAGGTAAGCCCTCATGTCTTTGAAAGATGTGGTTGCGTGTTTATATTTGTAATTCTTTACAATACAGGTTTTTTTATTTGATGATTTATAACATTTGTTCTATAAAATGTTAATGATGTATTGGTTCCCAAAACAAATACCTTCTTACTGTTCCAATTTATAAACTGTAAATCCATAATGAAGTAGTTTCTCCTAAAATTAGATATTTTTTTTTTTTAAAGCAACTTCAGCAAACAACTTCCTTTTCTTCATGTGCTGAAGCTGCAAGTAAATTTAAGAAGTAATGTTATATGCGTTCATCTGAATCTAAACTGAATTAATGCAATGAGCGTAGCTGAACAGGGTATGGGTTTGACTTGTGCATGTAAGTACGTGGATTTTAAACTTCTTGCATGCCCTAATAGTAAAATCCTGGATTGAGTTCAACTAAACTATTTCAATCCTTGAGGAAACTGAGGTCTAAAATAGGATAAGTGTTAGTCACTCAGGATTCCTACATATGGTTGGCATCTGAGGCATACTGTGAAACCTGTACAGTGGAATAAAACAAAATACTGTTGAAATTTTATATGAAAAAGACTTTATGCACAATCCTGCTTCCAGGAATGTCTTTAGACAGAGGAAGATGATGATGTAAGTCTGAGAGTAAGGTCTTTGCATATCCAGATGTTTAGAAAAACTTCATTTTTTCCATCATGATATGAAAGTTATTCCAATCAATCCAACTTTGAGGAAGTATATCAACTACATGTAATAAAGTCTTTGTAGGTATCAGTTTGTTTATAAAATGCTGCAGCAGTGGAGGTTTCCAGCTTCCCTGGGATCTTTAAAAATCAGTGTAGGTTAAAACTGAATAGATTAAATATTAACAGATTACCATTCTCTTCTAGTCTCGGAATAGTCATCCTCTATTTGACTGATACGAAGTAATGAACAGAAGAAAGAGAAGAGAAGCAAGGATGACATTGCTACATTTCACTTTATTGCAGAGATCTTTGGATCCCATAAAACAAGCAATTGAGTGAGGGAGGAAGGGGCATGGATTGTGAAACAGTTAATATAGAGTACATCAACCTGGTGACAACTCAAGGTGTTCTGTACTTGATGGAAGTGGAGCAAGTCAGTAACAACCTTATTTTCTTTCTCTCTACAGCAGGCTCTTGTTTAATATTTGAAACCCATTCCTTTTGTATCAATAGTTCATAGAACAATAGAATAATTAAAATTGGAGAAGACCTCCAAGATCATGTAGTCCAAACGTCTACCTACCATCAATATTGCCCACTAAACCATGGCCCTAAGTATTATATCTGCCCTTTCCTTAACCACCTCGGGGGATGGTGACTCCACTACCTCCCTGGGCAACCTGTTCCAGCACATAACCACTCTTTCTGAGAAGAAAGTCTTTTCAGTATTCAACCTGAACCTCCCCTAGCGCAACGTGAGGCCATTCTAGTTCCTTCACTTGTTATGCGAGAGGAGAGACAACCCCTACCTCACCACAACCTACTTTCAGGCAGCTATAGAGAGCAGTAAGGTTTCCCCTGCGTCTCCTCATCTTCAGACTTAACAGTCCCAGTTCCCTCAGCTACTCCCTATACAAGTTGTGCTCCAGACTCTACACAAGCTTTGTTGCCTTTCTCTGGACATGCTACAAAGCATTGATGTCTTTCTTGTAGTGAAGGGCATAAAATTGTTCTCATGTTCTGGTTATCTGTGCACATACTAATGGTACTGGATTCTGGACTGATTCCCAGGGAACACTGCTTGATTTTTATTTTTTTTTAAAGCAATTTCAGTTAACTAGTATTCCCTTAGCTTGTGGCAAGCTCAATTCATTCCCTGCAGGACAGGATAATGTTGCATGTTGACACCAGAGGAACGGCTGCTATCCTGTGTACTGAGGTTTATTGGCTCTCTCGTTTGTTTGTTGGGTGGTTTTTTTGGGGGGGTGGTTTTATGGTTCCTATAAGATTTACAGAGTGAACAAATAAATATCCAGTTTGGGCCTGGGAGCCCAACCTCATTCTAAGAATGATAGGATAGGAGACACTAAGATGCGCGCGGTATAAAGCTTCAATTCAAGCACAGATCTTTTCTGCATGCAACATTCAGGGGTCAGGAGATTCACATCAGTTAAAAAAAAAAAAAAGTTTTTTTCTTTCTTTTGTGGAAACTGAGGCCTGAATGGCGAAATACCAAAACATGGCAGATCAACTTTGTCTTCTGTTGTTTTTTTTTGTTCCTTGTCAGCAGCAAGGAGGTGTGCCACGCAGATGGCAGGCCCCATTGTCCTTACTCCTCCTTGTGTCTAGTTGCTTAATTGCATGCAAGAGAACTATACTTATGTGAAACTTCATTGAAAGCTTTTGTTGAGTGCTTTAACTGAGTGTCACCATGGCAGCAGGAAGGTAGCTGATCGGTTGAATGAAGTTTCATTTCAGAGTGGAATGCTGAAAATACTTGGGAACCACTTGTGTATCTGTGTTGAAGAAAGGATAGCTCAGGCTTTTGTTTTCCTTTTAAGGAAGATCTTTTAAGATGTGATACTAGCTAGGAAAAAAAAGATTTTTTTTTGGTCTTTCATTATTTTTTCTTGTATTCTTGTGTAACCAAGCACCAGTAAAGTAAATCAGAGAATATAGAATGCATACTTATTTTCAGGGTCAAGATTATGTTTCCTGCAGGGTTCTCCTTGTGAAAAGGTGTATCTTGCTATTTAGTTGAACATACTGGGAGAACACATCTTGTGATGCTAATTCTTAAAACAGATGAAAATAACCTTCTCTTTTACTTCATTAATTTTTTATTTAGATGACACACGTGCAGATTCTAGAAAACATTAAAGCTAAAGCTGTAAATGGCAGACTGTGCTGTTGACCGTATGCCACATTGTACAGGAGTGGTTTGACTGTTTCAGGGCAATAGGATACAATCTTTAGCATGGGAAGAGAGAACTTAAAGCCTTGTCTCCTTCCAGATGCAGTTTAGGTAAACCTCATGTGGTGTTGTAGAAAACATGGACCACAGTCAGCTGTCTTTCGTTTTTTTTTGTCTGTATTTTCAGTAAATTGAATGCAGTGTAGCAGGTGATGTTTGGAAATGTACACCTGTTTCATGTAATTTCTGTTTCAACACAGAGCTTAAACCAAAGTGGGATGGATAAGATTGTTTACCCTAGCTGTTCTAACGTCTAATTTTTGCTGGCATAGGTAGCCTGGTGAACCTTTGTATGGACAATGAATGCTGGCCTTTTCTGGCTCTAGTTAAAACAAAATAAGCTAAACCAGCTGATTTGCTTCTTTCTGTTGCTTTTGCATCAGTTACAACTTGTGTTGACTTGGCGGTTCTTTTTTTTTTTTTTTTTTTTAAATAATGAAAAAACAGAATCAGCTTGAAATAGCCATTGTGACAAAACATTATCTGAACTTGCATTTTTTTAAAAAGTCTTTTGAGAGTTTTCAGTATGCTGAAGAAATGTGGTCTTGGTCAGTTTACTGTTAGGGGAGTGTAGAACTGTTTGGAAAAAAATACAGAGAATGGACATTAGAAACTTATCTTAAATATTTGTTTTACTGACAAAAGGCTCTGTAAGCCTGTCCCTGAATCTGTTACTAATCAATATTTTCGTTAGTAATCTACTAGAATACAGTCTGTTTATTAAATTTGCAAATGAGACTAAGCAAGGAAGAATTTACACTCTCAGGGCTGGACTGAAATTAACAATGATACTAACTGTGCCAAATACTATCAGCTATGGAGACACGGGCTAGGAAATAGTTGGTTATTTATCAGTCCTTTAGAAAAGTGTTTGTAGGGAGCCTACAAACAAGAGGGTAGTCAACTCTTTACAGAGGTAGATAATGGCAGGAGAAGGGGAAATGGTTTTAAAGTTGAGGGAGGGAAGATTTAGGTTAGATATCAGGGGGAAGTTCTTTACAGAGAGAGTGGTGAGGTGTTGGAACAGGCTGCCCAGAGAGGTTGTGGATGCCCCGTCCCTGGAGGTGTTCAAGGCCAGGTTGGATGGGGCTCTGGGCACCTGGTCTAGTATTAAATGGGGAGGTTGGTGGCCCTGCGTGTGGCAGGGGGCATTGGAGCCTGATGGTCTTCGAAGTCCCTTCCAACCCAGGCCGTTCTATGATTCTGTAGCAAAGTACAAGCTGAATATGAAACAATCACAGGATACTTTCTTCAAAAAAGAGAAACATCTTGGAGTGTGGTAATGAAGTTATTCACAAAATATCTGAAATACCTTATTTAGCTTTTCTCTTAATTAAAGTATCACTTTGCTCCCTGCATTTACAAAACAACTCCAAAAAAGGTAAAGAAAAGTTCAGGGGTCTTATTTATTTTCCACAAAAGCCATGTTTTTTCCTAGAATCTGGAGCTGTCTGGTCAAATGGAGTAAAATCTAGGAGATCCTTTTACAGGATCTTTGAGGATAAGTGTTCACGGTCTGTTTGGGATTGGAGGACAGAATAAATGAATGCTTAAAGTCCCTACAGTGCTGTTTTGGTGCTTTCTTCATGAATGCTGAGAAACTCACCTTCAATGGAATTAGAAAGGAGGTGGGTTAAGGAAAAGGAGGGAAACTATTTAATAGAAAAAGGATCTAATGTTCATTGTGCATGTTTGTATGGCAACCTTTATTTTTCCTTCTAAATAATACTTTGTTCTGACAAAACTGTGTCTGTTCACTGAATGTTAGAACTAATTAGAGCTTTGATTATATGATGACTGCTGACTGTTTTCAAGTTCTTGGAATCATCCGGTAATGAAGGGTGTTGACTCTAAGCTGGTTTGTGGTGGGAGGATTGGTACAACGTAGGAGAAACATCTGGTTCCAGACCTAGTGGTGTTTTCCAAAAGGATAAGTCTCAAATGTCTAGAATTAAAACAAAGCATGAAAAATAAATGTGAATTAATCGTATGCAAGCTTCTTGCATTGAACTTTAAGAGCTTATAATACTTTGTACTGTAATATTTGCTGAATGTATAATTTCCTTAACCTAAATCTGGACACTCTTGATAATAGCAGAGTGCTTTCCAGTCCTCCCTCATGATTAATGCCTCCAAGGGGAAGTTGAAAACTTTAATTTCCTTGATTTACTTCAGAATAGAGTGGGGGAGATTAAACCTGTCGAGGAGTTTATGCTGCTTTTTTTTTTTTTTTTCAGGTCAGCAGTTGCTTTAGTTGACTTTAGGAAACTAGAATTTCCTTCAGCTCTGAAGGGAAGTGTGTTGTTTCACTGTATCCTCACTCAATTTCATCTTCAATATTAGATTCTGGTTAATAAATACAGTGAGGAATGTTAATCAGGCTTGCGCTTTCCTTCTTCCTTCTGCTTTTTAAAGAGAAGGACTGTGTCAGTTCTTGACCTGCAGAACTGTCTACTTGAAACTCTTGATCATTCATAAAAGCTATCAGCGATTGCTTTTTTGTCAAGATGAAAGGTGACCAGCATTAATTTAGTTGCTGGTTATTACTTGGCAAGAAGAACTAACTGCTGATTCTTTGAAGTCATTAATATTTAATGCGATGTTTCTTTGGCAATTGAGAATTTGAAACACCTCCCCCTGTTATTTTCTATGTGGTATTGAAACACTCATGGTTTTGGGTAGTGTATTCTACAGGGAAGTTTCTTAACTTAAGTCTACTATCAAACCACTTATCTTCTGACTATCTGTTCATACTGGCTTTTACTGAGGGTTTCTTTAAGTGTCCAGACTAAATGGCAGGAGAGTTTGGGTGTGGGGAGACTATTCATCTCGAAAAAACTGTCATTTAAGATATGAAGAATGGAAAAAAAGTTCAACTGAGGAAGTACCTAGAATTCTTTTCGTAAGACATGAGCTGCAAACTTCACCTGTCTCTGCCAGCAAACTTAAGCAGTTTATAACTTAAATGTTTAGTTTTGTTGTCTGTGTAAACTGTTAGCAAGTGTAAGCTCAGGTACCATTTGAGTTGCACAATTCTTCATGAACAAGTCTGTTGATTGCAGAGCTAATATATCACCAGAATGGAAGCTTAAATGTCAGAGACGTTTGCCACAGATTTCATGGTGACAGCTCTCAAAATTATAAAATAAACTAATTAATTTTATTTCCCTTTGTAGATAATAAGGGGATGCTCTGTTCATTACTTGAGACCATTGTTAAATATAGTCTTTGATAACTGCGTATACTCAAAACTACTGTGATCGCTGATGGGGTTTTAATAAACATAAGCACGTAGCTACATCAGCAATTTACAGTGGGGGTAAACTGTTGAGTGTGTTGCCTTTTATTAGGTACTGAGCAGTAAATGCCCATCTGATCATTGCTACCCCATCACACTTGTGAGTCTGATTTAAATGGATGGTGCGTTATCTTGAGGTGAAATCCCTCAGTGGTTTCTCACCTGTTTGGGTTTTTGTTTGCTTGTTGGATTTGGTATTTTTTTGCTTCTTTGAGTTACTACATAAGTATTCAGTCTGAACTTGAGGAATTTTGCCCAGTCTTCAGTAAATCTTGTGATTCTGGCCTCTTTGTCTGCCAGTGAAAATCCAGGAGAAGATACTTCTCATCACGGTTGTCTTTAATAGTGTCTTATGGTTCAGAACTTAATTGACATGATAGGGGGGAGTAAAATAGTTGGGAAAAATACTCAACTACAGCAGTATCAACAGTGAGGCAGAAATGGCTTCTGTGCAGTGACAGAAGGAGTCATTAGGCTGCATTTTAAAAGTAATTGGTTCTCATACACAAGTGCTTATCTGTGTGTTAAGCTGGGCAGTGTAACAGCTTCTAGCAAGTGGAAAAAGAATCAGTAGTTGAGGAGCAAAAAGAATACATTTCCTCCCAAAGTACTGGGCTTCTTGATTTGTTCTGACTTACCTGTCAGTGTCGATAGCTGTATGATGTTATTTAACCAGAATGTTTCAAAAGGGATAACAAGAAAGACTTGTAAGTAAAACTGAAGACACTGAGCAAGATGCTAAGAAAGTAGTAAGGTAGCTGTAACAGTGTGAGGAAGATGGGTTTGTGTTTTCTTTCACTAAGTGACGCTCAACTAAATTACGAAAGACATCTCTAAACTCATTGTATGCTTATGGACAAATAATTTTATATAGCATAAAATATGACTTTTATTAGCATAATAGTAATGCAAGTGTTTTTCTGGGGTTCTATTTTGTTTCTATTTTTTGTTGGGTTTTTTTTTTTTCAACTTTTTTTGCTTAGTTAAATTACAGACTTTAACTTCGTTAATTTTAGAATCATTGTCTTTTTGTATGTGGAATTTCTAACAGACTTGGTATGGTTTCACAGTTTGTGTATTCGGGAATATTGTAGCCTGGGCTGCTGTTATTGCTTCTGTGTGATCTTGCTCAATACTGCTAAGACATGGATCTTATTTTTTTTTTTTTCCATCTAGCTTCTCTTTCATCTGAAAATAGCTTTGGTTACTGAAGAATTGTAACTATAAACTTGTTGATTATGAATGTATTTTTTTACTGTGTTTGTTTCTCATAGGGCTGTGTTTTCTACCCTAAGGTTACTGTCTGTATCTTAAACTTTACTTACTAAGTGCGAGTACATAGGGCCTTCTCAGACAAGTAAAACTTGCTTGTGCTTTGATTTTGTTAGACACAGGTTGGTTTTGATATTGAGGCCATGCAAGTATGGCAGTACAGGAGTTTGTCCAACAGAACTTAATTTACCTGACACTTTTGTACTTTTTGTGTACTTTTGTATGTATACTTTGTGTACTTTTGTAACTATACATTTACAGATTCAAAGTGGTCGTTTCCTGGCTGTTTGGAGTAAAGTGGTTTCTATCTGTACCTGTTTGATATATATTTCTCCTTATAAAACTTAGCAATAATGACACTTGCTTTTGTTTTTCCTTCACATCATGTGTGATGGAGAGGCTAGGTGTATTTGGTGCCTATAATATCATCTATACTTAGATCAGGCCTGTGTATTTCAAGACCTCATCTCTATTTGTGAATTTAAGGCAGTATTTTTATCAACATAACCCTTCCAAATCTGGAATGTGAAATAAAACAATATAGGATGCTATTAAACTCAGCTTGAATTTCTGTCCTGGAATGTTACCTTCAAACCTCTGCAGCTTTTTTTTTTATCATAAAAACGTTTTGTGAAAACATAATTTGAACAAATACTGTTTTTGTTAAACTTCTCATGCAGATGCTTGGCTGGCACATCTAATTAAAATGCTTTTTTTTACAGGGTGAGTCAGGCTTTTAATTTCACAGCAGCAAATTGTTTCCAATTCTAGTTCTGTCCAAAACAGTCCAGTTATTCTCCGAAACATAATGCTTGTGTCTCATACATAATGCTGACTACTGGTTGAACTATGCAAGTGCAATTCAACTTTTTTTTTTTACATTTGTTCTTTTAAACTGCTTAACCTTTCTGATAAATGTGACTGATAATTTTATTCTGGTTCCTATTAGCGGAATACTTAAGTGAAATAAAAAATGAAAGCTAAAATAAGTCTTCTGTAATAATACAGTTACTGAACATACGTTATTAAAGAAAAAGAAACAAAGTCATAATTAGAACCAAGTATAATTAACTTAGCCCATAAGCTTGAGTTATTTCTTTTCCCCCCGCATTTCTTAAGTACCCTATACAACAAGGATGTTTCAAAAGCCCCTGTATTTGTAATTAATAACTATCAGTGCATGTATGCAAGCATGCCTTGATGGATAAGTGTAGTGCTTAAGTGTCAGCTGACATTTACCCTTGGTTAATGTTCTGTTCTTGCTCTGAAAGTCTATATAGATAAAGCTAATTTGAATCTGTTTACATAACTCTGTCTTACAGCCTAATTTTAGGGGAAAAAAAAACACTACTTGTCTTGAAGCGTGTCTTTTGGGTATCACATCTTTCCTAAAGCTGATTTCCCGAAGATGCAGTAGAACTCAGATTTATTGAAAAGCTTTTAGAACTTGTATCTCTTATTCCTCTGTCTTGTGTCCTGTCTTAGTGTAGTGACCGAAAATACCATTCCACTTCTCTGGGAAATCTTTGTCTTTTCAGTGTGTGTCGGGAATATTTTCAGAATGGAGGGAAAAGAAAAGCACTTGAGAAAGATGAGAAGAGAGCACTTCTTGCTTCTAAGACCACTCCAGCCTTAAATGTTTCCCAGCCTCCCAAGATTGAAGACCCCTTACCAAACTTTGGCTTGACAAATCATGAAGCTATAACAGAAGAGTAAGTTATACTTGTTTTCCAGACTTTTGTTTTTTTCTTGTTAGGACTTACTTGGAAGTTTTTTCATTATAATGTTAGATTGGTCTGATGCCGCTTTTTTTTTTTAATAGTAAAGAGGTTGGATTTTCTTGTGAATATGTCCACATTTCAAGAATAATTGAACTATAGTATAAATTTGGGTGGATGCTGTAAAGATTGCTTGAGAATGACAACTTAGTCATCGTTGTTTAACTGTTAGAGTAATTTCACTTTTGTATGTCATTACTGTGCAGTGCAATTTATATTAAAGCTTGAGGTGAAATAAAGCAGATGTTAATTAAGTTAGAATCTAATGACTGTTCAGTATTGTTGAAAAGTCAATTGCTTTTGTAAGTACTAAGTGCCAAATGTAAATAACAGAGTACTTAAAACTTTCTGTTCATAAATTATTGAGGAGAAACTCTTGATTCCAATTATACACTTCAAAAGCAATTTTGAATTTAACACTTAATTTTAAATATGGTAGCTTTCTGATGACTGTCTCTGCAGAAGTTGAATATTCTTGAGGTACTTCTCTAATAGGTTTCAATTTTTTTTTATTTTTCACTCGAGTAAGAATTTTATTTTTGGGATTCATTAGTAGCTTTTTTTTTTTTTTTTCCACTTACAGTCTCACCCTATTTTTTCTTAAATTATATGGGTCATGTTTTGGCAAACATGACTTGCAAAAGGCATGAAGATCTCAAATGCTTAAATGTTTGAATAGTTAAAATGCTGACCCCAATGTTGTTCTGTGTTCTGAACAACCAAGAAGGTATTGACACAGAATCACACAAGCAGCAAGGTTGCCTGAACACCTCCAGCCCTTTCCAGGGCCTGACCACTCTTTCAGAAAAGTAGTATTTAGATGAAATGAAAAATGAAGGTAGTGGCTTCCCATAAGCAGCTCTTTCTCCTCTTGGTAGTGTTCACTTTGCTAAGTCAGCCTAAACATGAATATATGTTTTTAATAAGAACCACCAAGCACTTTGATACAAAGGGTTGATGAGATGTTAATTCCTCATGCCATCTCAAAAACTCTAGCATTTGGTAATGCAAGATGCTTCTGTTACTACAAGTGGCAGATTGGTACTGACTTGTTTAAATCAATAGGTTTGATCATACACTACTTGAAGTTGACCTGTTTTGTACTGTGACATCTTATCATGATGAAGCACAAGCTTTCTCTCTGCTTATGCTTTATATTCATACTTTGAAGGGCCAACTTCACAAGCTTCATCTTGCTACCAGAAATCTGTAGTCTTGTCTTTTGATTTGTGTGTACAGAAAGTATTTAATACAGAACTTTTTATTTCATAACTTAAAAAGTATTTATCAATACCATGACCTATTTTCCATTGTCCTTCTCAAGACCTGGAGTAGGCAACACATGATAGTTAAGGTAGTAGTAGATTTTAGTAGTTATACAGACCTTATAGCAACAATGTAATGTATTTCAGCAAGCTAGTCCTTCCTGGGGGGTACCTTTATGAGTGGATGTTACTGAAAACTTTGAGACATGCCTGTGTTGCCAGTCAGAGCCAGTTGTACAGCTTTGTTCTGCTCTTTTGGCAATAGCATAGGACCTCTGAATTTTCATTCTCCTCCCATCCTTGGATAAACTGTAGCTTAATAATCAAAAACTGCAAACTAGGAGTCTGACCCTTGAAGTATTAATGTTTTCTTTTTCTGCCTGTATATAATGCATTAGAGAACCATGCGTTCAGAAAATCATGGGGGTTGGAGGGGACCGCTGGAGATCTATTCCAACCCTCTGCTAAAGCAGGATCCCTAGCGTAGGTCATACAGGAAAGTGTCTGAGTGGGTTTTGAGTATCTCCAAAGAAGGACCAAAACCTCTCTAGTTCAAGATGTGCTTGGAGATTACCTACAGTGCAGTGTACTTCCCTTGCTTTTAATGTTAGCTGCCTTGACTGAAAATCGTTAGGAAATGAGTTTGAAGGGTGATTATCAATGAATTTAGCAAGACTGTCTTTGTAACACAGTAATTGGATCAGTGACTGTCACCTAGATGACAGTTATGTTCTTACTGAGGAATCTGACTTGAGAGCCATGCTGAAAGAAGCAGATGTCTGAGCTGCTGAAGAACTTCACAATTATTTAAAGCACCTAACTAGGATCCTGTTCTCATTTATAACTGGCAGCTTAAGAACTGCTAATAAGCAATTTTGAGGGACAGTGAAACCTGACAAGCAGCAGGAAAGTCAAAACATAAGTGAGTATGTGAATCTGCTGCTTTTTTAGATCCCAAAGTATATTTGCATTGATCTTAGAGTCTGGTAGCCTTATCAGAGTAAAAGAGAGCCTATTAGAGTGAAAGAAACGTGTTTTCCTGGTCATATCTCTTGGATCCATTGTCTATTGGTGTAGAAGAGAGTTTCTGGCTTCTGCTCAGCGTGCAATCCAGAGGTGTAGCTTTGCAAAGTGTGCCTTAATGCTGTCAGACATAGTTTGGGGTGTGCACCCTCCTCATTGAGTCAGAAGCAACACTTGTAAGTTTTATGAGAAAAGGAAACTGAAAAATCAGTGTGGCTTTCTTTCACTCTAACATAGGTGTAGTGGCATTCTCCCCACTTCCAGAATTCTTTGTTATGTTACTTAATTTTAATCTGCTCAGATATTTAATGTCACCCTTTAGATGGAAAATTTTAAGATTGCTAGAGGCTGTTGCTCTTTTATTTTTCTTAATGGGAAATCTTTCTGTGCTAGACTACAGTCAGAGTCTCTATTTTGTTTACTGTGGTCCCATGTGTCTCCAATTCTTTTGCTGTTACTATTAGAATGCACGTGTGCATACTGACGTGTTTGAATGAGAAAGTCTGCCATTAGTGTCTGCATCTGCAAAACAAGGACCACTGTTCTGAGAAGCTATATACTTTATACTTACACAGAGAAGGACACTATTTGACTTCAGCCTGTTCCTAATTTATTGCCACAAGGATCCAAAAGGTCCCCTGCATGACTCAATGTGATGCACAGATTACATAGTGACTAGCATCCAAGTAGTGGGGGGGAAAAAAAGTTGCTATCGTCTTCATTCCGAAGTCTTTCTCAGTACTGACTGTGTGACAGGGTAATGCGTGCAATTTTAACTCACTTAGAGGCACAGCCCTTTGCCTTGGTTGGTGCAGATAGTTTTGAAAGAAGTGATCCCTAGTTATCTTCTATATATAAACAAAATCTGTTCTGCTCAAGACTCCAAGGGTTCTTCTGTTTCTTCGGCATCTTCTCTGCAGTGGATCATTGAGAGTTAAGGATGGGTTTTAGGAAGAACACAATAAATTTGGAGTGAACCTCAAGTAGTCATCCATTCTCAAAAATATTAGCTAAAATAAAAGAATACTTTAAGATATTTTGCAAGGAATATCTGAATGTTTTCATTTTTAGGGATTTTTTTATTTACCTTGGAATACAGTTGTGTGTCCTCTGTCTTTGTTGAACTGATTAAGACATTTGACTTCAGATGCCCTTTAAAATGGTAGGTAGGTCATGAAGTGTTGTCAGTTTCTCTTTTGTACTCCTGAAATTTCAACTCTAATGACTTGTATGATTTAAACACCAATACGTACCACAAAGAGGTAAGTAGGGAAACAAAACGATCAGCTTGAGTATTAGACACAAGTTACCATTTTATTGAAATACTATAAGTACACAAGGCATGGTACTGAAGGTGCTCTTAACAGAAACTCTTCAACTTAAGGATCATGTGCTTTACTGACCGAACTTGATTCTTTAGATATCCCAGCAATTCAAGTAATGCGTTCACTTCTGTAAATCAGTACAAAGATAATGCAAAAAAATTCTTGTAATTATCTGAAATTGTAATACAGAATACAGTTTCAAAAATAACATTTGATAAAACTGAGTTCTTGCTACTTCTTAGGTTGCTTCACTCCTTGGGAAAAATCAGATTGCTTGATGTTGGAAGCTGCTTTAATCCATTTCTGAAGTTTGAAGAATTTCTGACAGTTGGCATAGATATTGTTCCAGCTGTTGAGGTATGTAACACTTGCTATATTTGATATAAAGCTGATTGCCAGTGGTTCCAAAATAATAGCTGTAATTGTTTGGTTCTAAAAATAAGGAAAAAAACATCCTCGCTGTGAATCTTAATATTGCAAAAAACTTCAGTAGCTGTCTTGTTATGGAGTCTCAGATGAGTTCTTGCATCTTAAAAGCCATGAAAAAAATTTGAGTTGGTTTACGCTTAGGCATGGAGCTCCTGTAAGCTGCATTTTCTGACAAAGAAATAATCTCTGCCTATGCTTTGCGAGTTTTTTTTGTGGAGAGTTCTAGTAACTAGAAGTGCATTCTGAAGGGGATTTTGAGATTATTGCTGCAAATGCTAAACCTCAGTCCTGAGGACAAGATTAACGCTTAGGGCTGGTTCTATGGTAAGTAATATATTTCTGATCAATTGTTTCACTATGTAGTAAGATTCCAAAATGCATTTTTTCTGCAATCGCGTCCCCTTTCTTGATCTCTTTCTGTCTTGATCTGACTTCTGTCAGTTGCAGTAGTATTTACTAGCCAAGTAAAATGACAAAGCATAATAGAGTGAAAAGGTATGTAAAGGAATGCATTTCTGTCAGATAACATAAATCCTGTGACCTTGCATATCTTGCCAGCTTCTAGGCTGAATTTTTCTAAAAGTTCAAAATGCAAATCAGCAGCCTTAGGTAGTAGCTCTTTAGATGTGGAGACTTACAAGTGTTTTGTTTTTTTTTGTTAACTTGGAAGTTGTGTTACTTGCTGCAGTGTGGCTTACTTGCAAAGTGCTTGGCATTTTGTTCTGGTCACCAGATTTAGTCCACTAATGCATAATTCATCTCCAAACATGTAAACAGTGGAAGGTATTCCTGGAAAAAAAACATGTGAACTCAAGCACATCTGCTGTAGTAAGCTGAGGCCCACCTCCAAACTAGAATTAATCCTGATCTGTTCAAGATGACTGCTTTAAACCGTATCACCACCCCAGTCACCTGAAAAAAAATTGATCTCTTCTCCAGCAGTTGCTTCCGCTCATTTGAGATTTCAAAATACCAGCCAGAGGGTTCTTACAGGAGTCAGTGTTGTTTTCTGACCTTAATAAATGAATAAATAAGTGGAGTAACAGAGCATTGAAGTCAAAGATAGAAGAACCTTTAAAATATTCTGATTTATCTGATATTTTAGATACCAAAATATTTTTTGAAACAAATGGAACCATAGAGGCTTTTCAGGAGATCAGTTTGTTAAATAATGTTGAATAGAGGGTTAAATACTTCCTTAATAAAAATAGGTTAATCCGTTTTCTTAATGTAAATTCTTCAGAGATAGATGTAGTAGTTGAGTACAATACTTCAGCTTATTTTAGGAGTATTGAAAATAATTGAGGAAAAACTAGGAGAGGAACTGAAGTGTTGTTTAATGAAAGAATGTGTTCCAACTGTTTGGAATCTGCGTGCTTTATATACAGAAACTGTGATGTGGAACTGTGATATGAATCACAGAATCATAGAATCACCAAGGTTGGAAAAGACCTAAGAGATCATCCAGTCCAACCGTTCACCTATTCCCAATAGCTTCCACTAAACCATGTCCCTCAGCACAACATCCAGCCTTTCCTTGAACACCCCCAGGCTCGGTGACTCCACCACCTCCCTTGGCAGTCCATTCCAGTGCCTGACCACCCTTTCTGAAAAGTAATACTTCCTAATGTCCAGCCTGAATCTCCCCTGCCGTAGCTTGAAGCCATTCCCTCTGGTCCTATCACTAATGACACGAGAGAAGAGGCCGACCCCCAGCTCACTACAACCTCCCTTCAGGAAGTTATAGAGAGCAATGAGGTCTCCCCTGAGCCTCCTCTTCTCCAGGCTGAACATTCCCAGCTCCTTCAGCCTCTCCTCCTATGGCCTGTGTTCCAGACCCCTCACCAGCTTTGTTGCCCTCCTTTGAACATGTTCCAGGGCCTCAATGTCTTTCTTGCAGTGAGGGGCCCAAAACTGGACACAGTAATGTGAAATTACTGTGATTAATTTCCACAGAATGTGGAAATACGTTTCTATTAAAAGTTCAAATTTCTATTAAAAGTTCAGGTTTGGTCATTTGGAGGCAGGTTGGGTGGAGCTGCACTGAAAGAGAAGTAAAACAGATTTCCTAGTGTTTTCATTGGCCAGTCTTTCAAACACTGTATCTCTGGCAGATGTTCCAGAGAATAATTAGCTGCTGTTATTTTCTTACAGGAGTTTGGTTTGCTTGGTACAGGAAGGGAGAACAGCAAAATTGAAATGAACATCGAATCTCAATTTTGTGAAAGTCCCAACAGAATTTCTTACTGCTGGAAAACAAGCTGACTATGCAGCAGATGTTGTATTGGAGTAAATGCAGTCTTAGGGGAAAAAGAAGTCTGGAATGGTACCAAACTTAAGAAAAAGATGAGCAGCATTTAGTTCTTAAATGTCAGTTTGTGCTCTGAAATATGAGTTCACTATTAAGATCAGCTCAAGAGTTGCACATCTAGACTTTAACAGCAAACCCCAGTTTAGCACCTAGCAGCATTTTTTTTCCTAACACTGCCTTGCAGAGTTTAGGATTCTACTTGCAGTGTACTTCAGTCATGAAATCACCTTCAACGTTATTTCTACTTAATTGTTCTGTGAATATCTTTCCACTACAGAGAAATATTTTCTGTCTCATTTTTTCAGTGATGTAAGTAACCTAAGTCCACAGCACTTTTATTCTGAAATTCTTACCTAGATATCCCGACGTTACTACTGTTAATTTCCTGTTTGAAACGTTAAAAGGAAGAATATTAAAATGTAAGCCTGCAGGTGTAGTAGTTGTAATTGAAATTCCTTGATCAAACAGAAATAATGACAGTCTTTTTTTTTTTTTTTAATTAGAACTACTGAATCACAATTTTTTTTTTTTTTTTCATGTTGCTTTATTCTTTCTCACTTTTATTGCGCATTGTCTGAAGAAAATGTGGTTTTGTATACACAGGATTAATGTTATTTTCTATTTGGAAGGAAATGTACTTTTCAGTTGTTTTATAAATATGTTTGCATTGTTGTGTTTTGTTCTTTTTTTAATATTACTTAAAACATGCTATCAATAGTTTGAGGGGATATGAAAACACATAGGTCTGCCTCCACCTTTCATGTTCTCTGCAGAATTTTCTGTCTCATCTTTTTCACTGCATGCACTCTGGGCACTAATACCAACTTCTGTTCCTATCTTGTTGCAGCCTTTTATCTTAGCTTTTTTGGAAAGAAGTCATTTCTAGATTTTGATGAATGCGGAATGTCAAAACTTAAGCACAGTAAATAGCTTGATATTACTTTTGGGTGCTGTGTGATTGAAAATGTTACAAATGTACTCTTTTGTTGCTTTCATCTGACAGCTTGACCTCACAAACAATTAAAAGATGGTTTTTAAGCTTTTCTCTGGCTAAACTCTGCATCTGCAGCAGTTAAAACATGTACAGTCATCTCTATTACAAAGTGTGTAGTGTAAGTGTACTTCAGCTTTCTGATATAGGGTGCCTTGCCACAGCTTCTTCCTGTTTTTGTTTTTGTGCAAGTAAGGAAGGTCAGTTTTTTCCAAGTGACACCAAACTATTAAACTTCTTGGATACCTTAAACATTTGTTGGAAATACCGAGGTATCAAATTTAATTCCATTATATTGATTTCCAGTTTATTTTAAAAATAATTTAAAAACAAACAAACAAAAAAATCTGGATTTGAATTGTTAAATTTGCATCATTTTCACTCTTGCCAACTTCAAAAAGCATAGGATTTTTGACAGTTAATAGGGGATATTCTATGCTTCCAGCATCTGGAGAAACAAAAGTAATGTACACCTATACAATTATTTTTTTTTTAAATCAGTTGAGATAGAAAGCTGTAGTGGAATGTATCAAATCAGCAATCTCCATTTTTTTTTCTGTTATTCTTTTTAATAAAAGCTTAATAAACAGTTCTCAGCTATCAAACCTCCACTGTGTTGCTGCACATTTCAAATAGTTGTTGACAACTGTGGAAAGCCAGTAATATCCATGATTTTCAAATTGCCATTTTACTGTGTTTGACTTAATAGTGTGAGGGATGTTCAGGGGACTTGAAATTTCCCTGAGGGAACAAAGAGAATATTACTGTTCATTCTCTGATAGTGAATTGTGCTTTTGCTCTTTAAACTAACCTTGATGTTTGTTTGGATTTTTCTGTTCCACCAGAGCGTATACAAATGCGACTTCTTAAATCTTCAAATTCAGCAACCTCTTCAGCTGGCACAAGATGCTATAGATGCCTTTCTTAAGCAACTGAAAAATCCCATTGATTCTTTACCTGGAGAACTATTCCACGTTGTTGTTTTTTCACTCCTCCTCTCTTATTTTCCATCACCCTATCAGCGGTGGATATGCTGCAAGAAGGCACACGAACTTCTCGTATTAAATGGCTTATTGCTTGTCATAACTCCTGATTCATCTCATCAGAATCGTCGGGCTATGATGATGAAAAGCTGGAGAATTGCCATAGAATCCTTGGGTTTTAAACGCTTTAAGTATTCCAAGTTTTCTCATATGCACCTGATGGCTTTTAGGAAAACTTCCTTGCAAACAACAAGTGACTTAGTTAGCAGGAACTACCCTGGAATGTTGTATATCCCACAGGATTTCAACAGTATAGAGGATGAGGAGTATTCCAACACTTCCTGCTACATTCGATCAGACATGGAAGATGAACAGCTAGCTTACGGTTTCATGGAGCTACCTGATGCTCCTTATGACTCGGACTCTGGAGAAAGCCAGTCTAGTTCAATTCCTTTTTATGAGCTCGAAGATCCCGTATTGCTTCTAAGTTAATGTAGCAGTTGACGTGCTAAGTCAGACCTCTTGCTTAACTAATTTTGCTATACTAACATGGGCTCAACACACAACAGTGGTTTGCATAAAGAAAATGCAAAGGTTTACAGAGTTTGCTATTTTTTTCTACTTTTGAATTTTAAAATATATTCTTGTATGAGAGTGAAAAAAAGTTTTATGCAAGTGACTCTTGTCATAGCATAAATTGCTGTTACTTTCTTTAGAATATATATCACTAATTTTCTGCCAGAAAGGTACCATTCTTTTCTTTAGTGCTGTGAAGTGTGAATTCTATTTAATTTGCTAAATGTTGTTTCAATATTTTTAACTCTTAATGTGATTGAGCTTAAGGCACTGGAGTTGGTTGGCTTCTGAGAAGTAAATGTAGGAAGAACTAATTTGCACTTTAATTAAATGTGCAGATGGGTTAAGACACTTGGTTACACATGTCCCTACTTAATTACAGAACAAAACTTATTTCCAAAATTTGTTTCACTCTGGTTAAGCCTGGGCTGGAGAAACTGTAATGCACATTTGATTTTACTTTCATTGCTGCCCTCTTGAGATAACACCAAAACACTTGAATAAGTTAATCCAAAGTTACACATGCTGTGTAATTTCAATGCATAAGTAGCAGGTAGACGTGAGATTCCTAAAGAGATTACCCTGCACAAACAGAGGAGTATGGTACGTCTAGATGATTGTTTCACCTCAAAGCTGGAACATGAGTTTGCAGTTATATATGTGTACAAGCACTAACACATAACAGTATTTCCCTGATAATAGTGTTTTGTATTCTTTTCAAACTGTTTTGGGGTTGTGTTCTTTGATGTTGGGTTGTTGTTTTTGTGGGTTTTTTTGGTGGATTTTTGGGGGGGTGGGGGAGGGGCAGGATGGTTTTTTTTTGGTCATGTTTTAAAGTAAATTATTTATGTGTTTTAAAAACAACTTTAACTTGAGAAGCCTACAATTAAGGACAATTGTGGTAACTACAGACCAATTTTTGTTAAAAGGAACATAATTACACAAGTTTTTCAAGGCATACCTACATTTGCACAGTCATATTCAGACCACAGAAGTGAAGTTAACATACACTGTTCTGTTTGCTTATTTGGACCTTAATCTTCTGTTTAGTCAAATAAAAACTCTGTAGCTATCTGAAAACTGATCTGCACTGTAAGAAGGTGGAACAAGCATTTTATGTTTATGAAGTTTTTTAACTTGTATAATAAATTTGTAAGTATTTTGCAGGAAAAAAGAAATTCTTTTCAGCATTAATAATAGAGGAACCAGTATTAGTTTAGCTTAGATTGCCCTAATGACCAGAATTTATGAATTTAAATGTCAGGCTTTTAAATGGGTATGTAAGTGCCTATGACAAATGATTTGAAGTAGGTGCCGCATCATGCATTTAATAGTGACTGCAGCAACGTGATAGGAAATACTAATGTGGTTTCATAGGTGACTGAGATGAAATACACCTTACACCATATTAATCTATCGTGCTATAATCATACAGCAGTTACCAGACGAACTGTGATGTTAGTGTGAATTTCACAGTGGTTGCTGCAAAAATGAAACTTCTCCTTTCTATTGAAATTTTGCACTTGAAGTGTCAGTTTGACCTGTTTGTTTTTTCCTCTACAGTTTCCTACAGAAAGTCATACTGCACTGGTCCTGCTTACACTCAGATGTGAACTGGACTGCAATACTTTATTCTTTAACATAAGCTTTCTCTCTATTTTCATAGTGTCCCCTAATATTTGACTCAAATTTGTTAATCAATCTGATTGATATGGCTATATACAAACCAAACAGCTATACTGCTTGTGTAATGTTTTATGGGAAGTACTCATCGAAAGAAATACACAATGAATTCAAAATCGGATATAACTTGGTGTTATCATCTAATGCTTCACAACATCGCTTTAACTAAAATAGTCCCCAATAGTTAGTCAGAATCCCTCTTTTCACTGACTCCAGTAATAGTCATGTTAAAGCTTAAAATATTGGTGCTCTAAATTCAGCTGTTCTTGAGGGGGGGGGGGGGGGGGGGGGGGGGGAAAAACAGCTAATCTGCACCTACTTCAAAGTGTACCTAGCATTTTGTCATTCTGATTTAAAAAATAATCTGTACCAGCTAACAGAAATATTGACATTGGTCAGTGTAAACTGGTTTGTGATTCATACAGCTAAGCTGTTCAGACCGGGACATATCTTTGAAAAGTTTATATTAACATTGAAAATTTAGGCCTCCATGGCAGCTTGGTGTCACCACTGTATTTGTGGTTTAGGGACCTGAGTTTCATAACAGCTTGATTTTCTTGCTGCTTATTCTACATACCTTAAGTGTTCTTTTTTATTATTTAATTTTTTTTCTTTAATGTAAGGGACAGTGGATTGTTGTGAAGGAGGACAGATGGATTTATGTAAATACTTACAACTCCCTGAACAATATTGATGTATTGGGAGTTTTTGGCTATTTAGCTTTGGTGCAAAGAGAATGTTTCTAAGTTATGAAATGTCTGAAAATTTTGACTGGACAAGAGATGACAAACATCTCTTGTTCTTAAGGTGCTGGCAAGGAAAAGAAAAAAAATGTATTTGCATTTCTGTTGTCTTTATGTCACTACCTTTTGTGAACAAAGCACATTTATTAAAAAAAAAAAAAAAACTGAAGATTTCAGAGTATTTTTACTTTTCCTTCTGCAGTCAGTTTATGCTAAATTTCAGTAAAGCCAATGCATAGTAATTTTCAATAAAACAGCTGCATTTATTTTATGCCCAAATTATGGTAAAGATGTTAGATTTACTGCTTCAGCTCAGTTGTGGTCTTTGCTTTATAGAAGCAGTTTTAAAGTTCCTCCAGTCCATCTCCTATTTCTTCATTTGCCTGCTTACAACGTGACTCACTTGCTAAAGCAGATCTTACCACTCTAGATGTTCATAATTTCCCCTTTATCTTTCTGAAATATATCTTTTCAGCACCTGTTGCCCTTTGGGATCATTCCTGTATTCCTTTATATGACAGTTTTGAGACTGAAGGTGTGGGGAAAGGATGGCAATGGGAAAAGCAACCTAAAGAATATAAAATGCAAGTCTTGCAAGACTGGAGGAAAATTAAATTTCAGTAGAGCTGGAGTGTCCCCCTAGTCCTGTAGAGCTTAGCTGGTGTATTTCATCCTTCGCAGAATGGTAGGGGTTGGAAGGGATCTCTGGGGATCATCAGTCTACCCCCTGTGCTAAAACAGGTTCCCTACAGTAGGTTGGATGGGAAAGCATCCAGGTGGGTTTTGAATATTTGCAGAGAAGACTCCATAGCCTCTCTGGCAGCTTGTTCAATGCTCTGTCACCTGAGAGTGAAGATTAGAAAGCATGGTTTCACAGCTGTTATGAGTATTGCATCTTGCAGAATCTTCCTGTCTCAGAGACTTGCTGATTTGCCTTTGAAAGTGATTATTAAAAGTGCTTTTCATCACAACTCCATTGATCCACAGCGCATCCTGGATTCTGTGCAAAGTTGGGTAGTTTAAGTTTCTGCTCCTTTTTCCTCACCTGTGGAATGGAGGGAAGTTTTCTAGAAGCTTCTAGCTAGCATGCATAGATGCTTGGATTTTTTTCTTGTATTTTAAGTAAACCATCCTTTAAGAAGTCTACAAATAGTTGCTCGAAGAGCAAAATCACAGTTGAAAAAGTGTCAACTCAGTGCTGTCATTGCTAAAGCATCTGAAGCACATGACTTCGTGGCTTTTAAAACATTATGAAAAAGAATTAGGCCAATTGGCCAGTTTTATTGAAATTTGGAAGAGAGGTAAGGATTGCAGAGGTGACTGAGGCTCCTGTGCAGAAAAGGGAGGATGACAGCTGGAGCTCCTTGAGTGTGCAGCTGTTGCTTTTCAGCAACGTTGCTTTTCGACTGCGGGTGGTGGTGCGATGGATTGCAGGACAATTCAAAGAGCGGCTGTATGGCAGCTGTCTGAACTTCAAACTCTTTATTATTTCGTGCGCGTAAGCAGTGGAGCTATTAAGATCCTGAAACTTCCTCCTCTTACCCACCCGACTGCGCTGTGCAGTGCAGCGAGACACGGGCGTTATTCTGCATAACGTCAGGGTGGCTCTGAATCCCGTCCTTGCAGAATGCGGCTGCCAGCAAATGACGGGGAGGCAGGAGCGGCGCGGCTGGCCGCGTCGTGCCTCAGGCACAGCCTCTTTCTGCTCCGAACACAGGCGGACGGGGCGCCTTTGCTTTTCGTTCCCCGCTCCGTCAGCGCTACACTCTGTGCGCCTGTGGAACGGCGAACGCGCCATCACTCCCGCGTATCCACTGCCTGCCGAATTCCCCTGGCAGGAGGCGGCCGGGGGAACGCGGCATGCCCCTCCCCGGCGGCTGCAGCTCGCTTCGCCGCGAGGACCGCGCCGGGCTTGCAGGCAGCGGCCCGCTCCTGGCGCGGCCAACGGGAGCGCATCTCTCCCGCCGTCCCCGCCTCGCTTTCATTTTCAGCTGCTGCCGTTGCCCTCGGCGCTTCCCTTCCGCCCGGCTCCTCGGAGCGCCGCGCCGTCCTCCCGCAGCCGGGCGCCCCCACCGCCAGCACCCCGTAAGGCGGCTCTCCGAGCCCCGCGGCGCCGAGCGAGCCCGGGCCCGGCTCTTCCGCCGCCGCCGCGGTTTGGGCCCCGGCGCTGCCCGTAGCTGCGGCCTCAGCCTCAAGATGGCGGCGGCGCGGCGCGGGAGGAAGTTGGCGGGGCGCCTGTTGAGGTGAGTGCGGGACGGGACGAGAGGCCTCGCGGGGCCGAGGGTTCCCCGAAGGAAAGCACCGGGGCCCAGCCCCCTGCACGGAGTGGCTGTCGCGCATCAGGGCGCGGCGGGCTCCTGTGCCAGCGGCAGCAGCGGCGCCTGGCTCGGCGTTGCACGGCGGGTGCCCCCGACACGGCTCTGGGCAGCCGGTGGGGCCTGCCGGCCGGGCTGCGCTCCGTGCTGCCGCTTGAGGACGAACGGAATCGTTGCTCTGAGGTTGGAACCTGTTCCAACGTTAGCGCGTTGACTGAGCGGTATTTTTCTTGCTGAAAGTCGCTTTTGCTACCAATGCTCGCAGAACTGGAAGAATGTGGCAGGAGGTGGGGTCCGGTAACAGGCTTTGGGAATCCAGCGTAGATGGGCCTCGCCCAGCCTTGAAACCAACGAACCGCCCTTGTGCTACTTTGGGTGTAGTTTGAGTTTTTTTCTGCCTGTGCAAATGGTGGTACAAACTGCCTTGGGAGCACTGTGCCTTTTTATGCAGAAAAGCTCCTGCAGAGTTGAGTGTTTAAATCTGTTTGCAGGCTCCACGCTCTTGCAGCCGTAAGTCTGCAAAATTCAAAGAGTGCTTAGAAGGAAATGTACACATTCTGTTTTAACTCAGCATCAAGTTTGATTTGATCAACTGTTCAACTCGGAAGTGCCAGCTTGAAACACGGAGGCCGTTTGAGGTAAAAGACAAACTTTGAACTATCCTTTGTTCCAAGTTTAAACACAAACGAGTGATGAAAGCAGCAGATAGTTATATTTTGAAGAATAAATCTAATATAGGAATTCCCCATTGGATTTGCTGTGTTACAGTGACTTGGTAAAATCTGTGTAGTATCATACATAAATCACAAAAATATGGCTTTTTACTCTTTTAAGCAAGATGTTGGCTGTGCATTTTGATTAGAACATTGGTGTCTAATAGAATGTTTTCTTAGTGGACATTTTTGCTAATCCAGTAGAAAATCAGGAAGAGGAGGCTGGATTCAGGGCCTGGGCTGCCAGAATGCTGCTGTGCTGCAGGTAACTCAGCACTTGAACCAGCTCTGTGTTTTCTGCTATCGACATGCCCATGCAGACACCTTGACGCCAGTAGCAGCAGTTTCTGTTTCATGTTTCTCATGATGTGATGACAACAAAACTCAGCTCAACGTGTGCTCAGCCAGATAGAGGGGCTTGCTGTGGGGGAGTTTGTTGTGTAACAGCCTACGAAAAGTGATTTAGCAGCAGTGGCAAAATTTGAAGCCAGGCATTGTGTGGAAGCTCACGCATTTTGTGTGTGGGACAGACCAATGCCTTGTATGAAGCTGTTGTCTGAATGAATACTTCCAGCATTAATCCTTGTCTTGGAGGATGCCAGGAAGGTTCCGTGATGGCAGGACAGCACGTGCAGCTCTGCGTAGCAACCATCAGACATCAGTGCTGAGAGTTGGAAGAGAATGGGAAATGATTCCTCTGTGTTTGTGGCTCGAATGAGGGCTAACTGGGAGCTTTGTGTGGAGGAAGAGAGTATGTGGAAGTTTAATAGATGGCTCAAGTTGTCTCCAAAGCGAATGTTGGTTGTGTTACAAGAATATAGGAGTAAGCACAGAGCTGTAATACCTGATATGTTGTCACCAGGAACATGATAGCTAACTTTGGGCTGTGCGAGCTATGTAAAGTAGAGAGCAAGTGAAGTGCTTAGAGGCACCTGTATTACTGGGTGAGAGGCAAAATATTACGAGATCCTAAGTGTTCAGACAGTTATGAATTCAGTTTATATATATAAATCATTAATGAGTACTGTGAAATGCATTGCTGAAATCCAGAGAACTCACAGAGCATCATGTAACAGCCATCCCTTGTGAGTAGGTTGTGTGTATTCTGTTTCAATTAAACAGATTTTTAATGCACAATTCTTTCCAAGTAATATCTGCAGTGTACCTTAGGTGATTTGAAAATGTTACCAGTCTTAAGTAATTTAAAAAATAGGAATCCTTAGGCTCAGCTTGTCACTAAGCCAGTTACTTAAGGTGGTTTGATATTGCATATCAGTCTTTGGGGCAACCAAAACGTATAGGCCCATCAATCCCTCATTTCTGTTCTTGGCGCATTTAAAGAAACTGGAACATAAAACTGAAGAGGGAATGTAACCGTAAGGTAGGAATTTCAGTCAAAGTGTTCTCTAATGTTTCTCCTAATAAATAAATACAGTGAAATATAGCTGTTGATGGAAATAGAAACAAAAGTTCTCAAAGGAGTTCTCATTATGGAAATTAATGGTATTGTTTGTATGTAAACTTGGTAAGATTAGACACCCATAGGATTGCAGTAGTCCTCATGTTTCAAAATTGAGTTTAGACCGGGAAGAAGCATATCCTGTAAAATATTGATGATCTCTAGTGAGATCTCCATAGATCTCACCTAAAATATGACTGTGTGTTCTGGGCTGAATTGGAAACAAAGAAGGTGATTATTCCCTTCTACTCTGCCATCATGAGGCCCTATCTGAAATACTGTGCCCAGGTCTGGGGTTCCCAGCACTCAGAAGACGTGGAACTGTGGGAGCATGTTCAGAGGAAGCCACAAAGGTGGTCAGAGGGCTGGAGCATCTCTCCTACGGTGAGTTGGGCTTGTTCTGGCTGTGGAAGAGAACATCAGGGAGATTTCATTGTGGCCTTCCAGAGCTCACAAGGAGCTTATAAATAGGAGGGAGACAGACTTCTTAGATGGTTTGATAATTATAGGATGAAGGGGAATGTAAACTGAAAGAGGGGAGATTTAGATTAGATGTTAGGGGAAGTTTTTTCACTGAGGTTGCCCTGGGAAGTTGCGGATGCCCCATCCTTGGAGGTTTTCAAGTCCAGATTGGATGAGGCCCTGGGTAGTCTGTGATCCATTGAGTAGCAACCCTGCCCAGAGCAGGAGGTTGGAACTAGCTGGTCTTTCAGGGCCTTCCAACCTCAGCAATTCTATGATTTTGTATGGAAAAGAAAACCACAGCAGTTAAATAGGTCTGGGTAGGAAGAGTTTACATTTTAAATATAATGTTTATCTTGATTATTTTGTTTTTGTTGTTTGTTTTGTGGGGGAAAATGTCTCAGAGGTAAAACTGAAGGCACTGAGATTGTTTAAAAAAAAAAAAAAAAAAAAAAAAAAAAAAAAAAAAGGCTGAATTTTATCTCTGAATACAGTGAGTGCCAAATCAGTTGATAAATGATATCACCATTCCTCTTCTGAGAAGTGGAGATAATGATAATTGCCTTTTTTGTGATCTATTTCGGGTTGAAGGTTGTTAATTGATTGTGAAGTTTTTTTTGTAAACTCTGTAGCTATTTGACTGGTAAAAGGAAGACTTGCAAAACATATTGAGAAGGTTTGGTATAAAGGCAGAACTTAAAAATGTGTAGTAAAGTAGAACAAATGTGAAGTAAAACAATGCTTTTAAGCAATAGTGAAATGTTTTGTAAGGTAATGGATAAAACAGAAATGCTTTGGATACACTTAGATATCCAGTACAAATACCCAGTGGATGGTTCGCATGGCAAAGCTGCACAGGCCAAGTTTGGTTTAAATTTTTCTTGTTCAAATTATGAAGTAAGATTTATGTGAAAACAGTTTGATGTATTAATGATGAAATAAATTTGAATGACCTTTAAAAACACACTTGTCTTGTATTCATTTTGTATTTCAGATGTTAAAGGGATGTGTTGTGTTTATGTTGTATACTGTTAAAGAGAGTTAATTGCCACTAACATTTTTTAAAATTTCTCTTCCAGGCACTTCAATGATTCTGGACCACTGTTGCTGAAATGATACTACAAAAAGCAGTTGTCACACTGAATTTGTTGGATGAAACCTGAATATTTTCTTTCACTCAAGTGGGTAAAAACCCCTTACTGCAGTTTACATGTGTGGCTCAATACGTTACTGCGTTAGTCATTGTCTCTATGCAGCAATGACAAGGCTGGAAGAAGCAAACAGAGAAGTGAACATGCATTCGTCAGTCAGATATCTTGGCTATCTTGCCAGAATCGACTTGCTGGTTGCCGTTTGTATGGGCCTTTATGTCAGGTGGGAAAAAACTGCAGATGCGCTGATTTTGGTAATATTTATTCTTGGACTGTTTGTTCTTGGAATTGCCAGCATACTGTACTACTATTTTTCAATGGAAACAGCAAGTTTGAGTCTCTCCAATCTTTGGTTTGGTTTTTTGCTTGGCCTTCTCTGTTTTCTCAATAATTCTGCCTTCAAAAATGATGTGAAAGAAGAAGCTACTAAATATCTACTCCTTTCTGCCATTGTTTTGAGGGTACTATGTTCTTTGGTTGAGAGGATTTGTGGATGTATCCATCATCGACCGACTCTGCTGACAACAGTTGAATTTTTGGAGCTAGTTGGATTTGCAATTGCCAGCACAACTATGCTGGTAGAAAAATCTATGAGTATTATTCTGTTGGTTATAGCTTTGGCCATGCTGATTATTGACTTACGTATGAAGTCTTTTTTGGCAATTCCAAATTTGGCCATTTTTGGAGCCATTGCATCCTTACTCTTTTTTCCATCACTGCAAATTCCCACAAACCCTTTTGCCTTGGCCTGTTTCTTCAGCTGCCTGATTTCGGATCCCCTCCTCGATGTCTACTTCAGTGGACTTTCAGTTACAGAACGATGGAAGCCCTACCTGTACCGTGGTAAAATCTGCAGAAGGCTTTCTGTCGTCTCAGTGGGAGTCATTGAACTAATCTTTTTCATTCTTGCTGCCTTCAAGCTACGGTATTTGGATCTCTGGTACTTTGTGATACCTGGCTTTTCTATCTTTGGTATTTTTTGGATGATCTGTCACGTGATCTTTTTTATAACTCTTTGGGGATTTCACACAAAGTTAAATGACTGTCATAAAGTGTACTATACCCACTGTGCAGAAAACAACAGCCTTGACAGAGTTATGGCATCTAAAGGAATGCGTCACTTCTGTTTGATTTCAAAACAGCTAGTATTTTTCAGCCTTCTCGCAACTGCTGTTTTGGGGGCAGTTTCTTGGCAAGTAAGTAATAATCTCTTTATTTTGATCTCCCTCTCGAGAATGTCCCTGAGAATTACTGGCTTCTTGAAATTCTTGTGACATTTGGTGGTGTATCGTGTCATTCAAAGCTTAGCGATTCAGAGTTGGAACCTTTGGCTTCAAAAGCTTCCTCTTCTGATTTAACGCTTTGTGGTGCCTTCACTGTGGCTAATGAAGGCAACTGGAAATTCTTCATGGCCAGAATGGGAAGTTCTGATCATGTTTCCAGGGTAAAAGAAGTGTGAAAAGTATTTTAAATTTACCCACTTAGAAAATTATTTTGACTCCAAATTACTCGTGCCACAAAATTTGTTCTAAAACTAAATCACTGCATCAGCTCCCACTAACACACACCATATTGAAGACTTTATTTTATGGACTGTTTTAATGGAATCGAGGCAAACCTTTGTTTTTAGAATGCATTTTTCAATGGTTTTGCTTGGTATTTAAACATTAATGGGAAATCAGGAGTCTGACAAAGCAGCAAATGGTTGGTGTGAGTGCTCTCAGTGGCTTACATTCAAATCTGTACATATCTCAGAAAGACCAGTTCGTAAAATCACAGTGTTCTTAAGACTTGTGGTGTTTTTTTTTCCCCACTTAGGACCTGTGTGATTTCTTTATCAGAAAACATACATTCCTCTCGAAATGCTTGTTCAGTGTCCAAATTAAAGTACATTGCATGTTATCACTGGGGCAGCAGGGCAAAAAGGGAGTTTGGCATCTGCCTTCTTCGGTTGATCTGAAAAGCTTCAACAATCTCTTTTAATGTTCATGCGTCTCTCAAAAGAATTTTATCAATTAGATATTAAAATACAAAGATCTATCTAGCAATCTAGTATCTAGCAATACAAAATTGCTACATGTAGCAGAAATATCTCTGTAGTTTCCAGAGATTTCCAAAACAGTTTCTCATTCCTGCAGTTTCTTAGATTTAAATAGCCTCATGGATTAAAGGTATTACAGAGTTTTTTGAAAAGGCAATTAACAGGTGTTTTGTAAGAGCTGCCGTGGGAGAGGAGGGTAAGGTTTTTGGGTTTGTTTTTATCCTTTGTTAGGAGCACCAGAGGTTAACAGACAAGCTCGCCATAAAGAGTGGGAAGTTTTGCTTTTTCTTGGAGAAGTATTAACGTGTGTCACTACAGTGCCTCAACTTGCAGAAAGGACAAAAGAACCCCAAAAAATTACAGTAGAGAAGAAAATTGCCCAGAATATATTTCTCACATCATCCACCTGGACAAAGCATTTGACACTGTACTACTCAGCAGTCTTGTCTCTAATTGGAGAGGTGTGGATGTGATGGATGAATCATTTGGCAGATAAGGAATTGGTTGGATGGTTGAGCTCCCAGATCTGCTGTCAATAGCTTCGTGTCCAGGTGGAGACCTGTCACAAGTGGTGTCGCTCAGAGGTCTGTATTAGGACCAGCAATATTAAACATCTTGTCAGTGATGCAGACTGTGGGATTCAGTGCACCCTCAGCAAGTTTATGGATGGCACCACACCAAGTGGTGTGATGAAGGTGATGTGCTAGGGGATGCTATGGATGCTATCCACAGGGATATAAACAAGCTCAAGAGAAATGGGCCCATGCAAACAACATGAAGTTAACAAGTCCAAGTGCAGTGTTCTGCACGTGTTGAGGCAATCCCATGCATGAATACAGGCTAGGTGGAGAATAGATTAAAAGCAGCCTGAAGGAGAAGGTCTTGGGGGTGCTGGTTGATGTAGCACTCAACGTGAGCCAGCAGTATGCTCTTGCAGCCCAAAAAGCCAACCATATCCTGGGCTGCATCAAAAGAGAGGTGACCAGCAGGGCAAAGGAGATGCGTGTCCCCCTTCACTCTGCCCTTATGAGCTCCTACCTGCAGTACTGCATTTAGCTCTAGCCTAAGAAGGATGTGGAGCTGCAAGTCCAGAGGAGAGCCAGGAGTGATCAGAAGGCTGGAGCACCTCTCTTATGAAGAGAGGCTGAGAGAGTTGCAGTTACTCAGCTTGGAGAATAGAAATATCCAGAAAGACGTCATTGCAGCCTTCCAGTACTGAAAGGGAGTCTACAGAAAAGAATGGGAGGGACCTTTATCAGAGAGTATAGAGATAGGAGAAGGTGTAACAGCGTTAAACTAAAAGGGGATAGTTTTAGATTAGATGTTGGGAAGAAATTATTTGCTCAAAGGGTGGTGAGGCACTAGCACAGCTGCCCAGAGATACTGTGGATGCCCCATCTGTGGAGGTGTACAAGGTCAGGTTGGATGGGGCCCTGGGCAGCCTGAGCTGGTGGGTGCAAGGGGGTTGAGGCAGTGTGGGGGAATGATATGATACTGAATCTCCTTTCAAGCTCAAGCCATTCTATGGTTGTGTTTACAGAAGGTAAAGGTGTTAATGCACTGAAAGAAATGAAACAATAGATTGGGAAACAAAGCAGTAAATATAGGATATCAGCATATTAATACTGTTGACTTCCATATTTTTTTCTTCTGCAAATGATGTGATTTTTATTGAGCAGAATGCAGATCTTTAATTTTGCTGTGCCAGATAACTTCTTTAGTGAAAGCAAATTTCTCACAATCTCTCAAACATTCTTCCTGGTTTCTTTGTCTTTGCTCTACTCCTTTAATGTTCTTGGGTTAATAATTACAAAAATGGATTGGCTGGAGTTGCTCCACCTGTTTGTACCCAGCAAAGCAGTCATAACAGATCAGCTGTACAAGTTGGCCAGGTAGCTGGGGGTGGTGGTTTCTTCTGATAGCTTCCAGTGCCTGTGTGTGGAGCCTTTCAGGGCTGGCTGCCCCCTCCCTGCCGATCTGACTGACATGTTACAGCCCTGCTCTCAGGAGGGCTGCTTTGTGAGTGTGGCTTGCCTGCATAAGCAGGGAAGATTGGATTCAAACTCATCCTATTACTTTCTGCTCTTTGTGCTGATAATTCCATGTCATTTCTTTTTTTTCCATCCCTGTTGTGCGCCCCCAAAATAACTGCAGCTGTTACGAGTTTGATCATTTTCAGGCCTCTCTAATTCTGGGGAAGTGCTGTTGTGCTTCAGACTGCCTTGTGCAGGACATTTAGCAAGAGGGAAGCTGACAATTCAGCTAAAACCATATTTGTGGTATTTTTGGTTAAGTTCAGTTTCTAGCATCCTGTGTGTAAATAAGATAAGCTGTCACTCATCACCTCTGTCTGATGGGTTGTGTATTTACCTATTGAGTGGGAAGAGGAGTAATCATAGTGGCAGAAATGAAAGGCATTGGACCACATACTCATCCGGAAATACGTTTTATAATTGTAATTATTTTCAAAGATAATTATGTTGACATTTATTTTACTGTATTTGTGTTTCTTGCATTATGTATTTACAGTAATGAATTAGTTTAAGATTATGAGTGCAGTTGTCTTCAGCTAAAAGCATTTCTGTCTCAGAGGTGTGATGTTTGCCTCACAGATCACTCTCTGCCTATTTCTTCTGCTGTCAGAAAAGGTGGTGTTTTATCAGACCTGCCAGAGCACAGCTTAATAAATGGATACCTTGGTAGTTACAGGAACTGCAAGAAGCCATGCCTCTTCTGTATCTGTCTGGGCAATGTCAGTTTTCAAAATAATTAGAAGTAAGAAAGCAATGATATATCAGCGTGCAATTTATCAGTATAAATTGGGATTTAATATGTTGTGTTCTAGTTTTTAGAAACTGTTGCTCCAAAAGAAGAAGGAAAAAAAAAAGAAAAAAAAAAAACCTGCTGATGTTAGTATGTGATAGAAAAAGATTTTAAGGCTGGTAGATGCTTTCCCATGACAGTGTCAGCTTAATGTTTATTAGTGGTCAAAAAAGCAAATTAAATACCGGGAGTTGTTGGGGAAGAACTGGAGGTATTTTTATCCACTGCATAAATACACAGCTTCAGTATTTTCAGTGGAATTCTTAATTGTCACCCACTAGATAAGAGGACAGGAGAAGGTTTGCAGAAGAGTGATGAAATTCATTAGAGATTTGAAACAGGAATGGCTAAATGAGAATGCTTCAGTATGAAAATGAGCTAAGTGGGAATATAAAATACTGTGCGTGTCAGAAAGTAAATTCCAGTCCAAAAGCAGATGAGAATCAAGTTGGCATGAGACAAGTTTGAGAAGACAGGTAGGAATAGTTCCCTGTACAGTCAGGTTTGCTTGGACTGTATCACAGCACGCACTAAGTGGTCACTGAGGTGCAAGGGGAAACTGGACAAGTTGATGGGGACACATTTCCTGAGGCTTATATTCGTGTTATTTTCTTCTGTCTCAAGCAGGACTGTGGAGGATGGAAGTCCTGTCAGCCAAGGACCTTTCTTTAAGGGAAGTTCAGCCCTTGCAATCAGCCAAGGGCTGTAAGTCTCTGTTTCTGGGACTTTGGTATGTGCTTAGAAAGAATTAAACTGATTCTGTCTCCGACAGATCAAACTTGAAATGTGAAGAGTCAACCTGAAGGATTTGCTCTGGAAGCACAAGAAATGTAAAAGTAATTTGTTAAAGCTGATTGCACTTAAAAATTGAGAAGCAGGTTTTCAGTGGGACGTAATGACATGGTCTGCTTCTGAGAGTAATCCCTGCTTTTGCTGGAAGGGAAGGACACCTTGACTTGTCAGTAGAAACACGCTGGAATTTTTCTTGGAAAAATCTGCAAGCATTCTTCACTGCCTTTATTTTTCTGTAAATAATTTTAGTCAGATCAATAGCCTCTTTAACTCCAGTAGCACTTACTCATTTCAGCAATTACTCATGTGCCTGTCTGTAATTAGGCTCTTGGTTGGAACAGAATCCAGCAGAAGACATGTGAGTGACTCAGGCATTACTTCTTTCAGATGCTAATAAAATGATGAAAAAATTGCACATGAAGGTCTTGGAATTTGCAAGCAAAGATCTTGGGAAGGTTTGAAGGAATCTTTTTTTAAGAAACTAAAAATCAAATTGTTAAGTGCTGTATGCCAAGGTAAGGGGAGAAGAGTCTGATTTATGTTAATGCATTACTGTCAGTCTAATTAATTGCAGAATTCTAGTTTTTGTATTCAAAAAAAATCAGAGTTCCAACAGATATGCTTTTAAATTGACAACTGTTTCTGGTTTTGTTGTTACAAATGCATGTTGGCTGAGAGATGGGCTTTCCTGTGATTAGAGCAGAGAACAGGGATGGGACACAATGCATCAAATCTGTCTGCCAGTGCATGTGATGACTATTTTCTGAAACTATTTTCTTGATTTTCCCAGTGCTATTTTTTCAGTCAGAAGCAATGCATCACTCATTGTTCTCCAGAGACTATTCTTTTGTTAAATAATTTGTTATAAGGCTGTTTCTTTTGGTAGTTGGACTTCACAAGTTCTGTCTTTAAGTTGTCTTTCTTCCTGTAGAGTAGCCCCTGTTTTCATTGGAACAAGCTGTCCTTCATAGATGAGTTATCAAGTTATTCTTTTTCTCCTGAGCTCTCTTCCTGGAGTGTATTGGCTTTGTTTGCAGAACGACTGGAGAGGAGCTCAGCAGCACTACTTGTTTATTTCCCTGTAAGTGCACAAGACCAAGGATAGGTAAAAACAGAGAGCTATTATTCAGGTTGGATACTGAAATGCAGGGGCAGAATTTTTCCTTACAAATACACAAATCCATCTTTGTAAGCCTCCTGTCTCTCCGGTGCAGGTGATCCCAGGCTGCCTGCTCTGGGCGGCCCTGCCAAAGCAGGGGGCTGGAGCAGATGACCTGCAGAGGTCTCTGCCAGCCTCACCATTTGGCAGCTCTGTGATAATCTGAGCTGACATCTGCTTATGAATTTCTATTTAATCAGAGGGGCTTTTCAGTAGGTATTTGTAAATTTGTAACAGTTGGCTTCTGATTTAATTTAATGCTTCTTTATTTATTTCTTCCTCCTCGTTGTTGTTTTCAGCAGTCACGTATCACTAATGCTCAGTTATTAGATGCTGTGTTGGAATTGTTTCAGCAGTGGTTTTCTCCTTGGGAATGGAGTTGTCCTATCCATGAATATAAAACAGTATACTTTGATGTAAAGTACCTCTAACTTCTGGTGTTCTAAGTTACATTTAACCATAAAGTTGCTTTGAAAGCTAAATAAAAGCAAAGGATAGCACTGCTAGCAAATCTTACTCATCTTCCATTGTCTGTCATCTCAGTAGCCAAAGCAAGAAGTATTTTTTTTAAACTTTTCCACATTATTTGAAATGAGAATGTATTATATATTTCCTAAATATTCTTTAGAAGAACACAGACAGAGGCAAAACCAAACAATAAAACCACCAGAAGCCAAGAGATAAAAAAGCTTCTTATCTTTTCAGCGGTATTGTAGAGATGGTCCGTGTCCTCTCTCTGCTTTTTGTGTGGTCTGGGATCAGTAGGCACTTGGAGTACAGAGAGCTGCTTTGGGCTGAGATTGCTTGAGCAGTCAGCAGCAGAGACAAAACGGGCTGAACTGCTGAAAGAACAAAATCCCTTTCTGGCTCCGGCTGTGAGTGCACAGCCATCTGCTTCTTTAAGGGCAGTTATCAAAACCTTTGGATTTACTAAGTCTCCACTTGGCATCTGAGCTGCTATCTTAGGGACCCACCTTAAGACTTACAATTCTTAGTTAATTAGATACTATTTCTTGCTGTGGTGTTATAGTTTGGATATTTTAAAATGTTCTTTTTCTTTTTTTTCCTTTTTTTCCTTTTTTTTTCCTTTTTTTTCCCTTTTTTTTGGCCTCTTTTTTTGCAACTTTGTTTTTTGCCTTTTTTTTCTTTTTTTTTTTGCTGTGCTGAATTAAAATATTTCATCTACTGTTTCTCCAACATCATTAATCATTCTTGTATTTCTTAGTGGTGTATTTCTTCTAAATCAAAACTATGATGAAGAGCTGACAGCAAGTGCCAACATGTTTACGTTAGATTGATGTCTATAGGCATGAAATACATATCCTAACAATAAATACGCTTTACTACTTGGTAGCATAAGATGGAAGCTAAATGAGGATAAGTTGAAACCTCAGGTGGAGCTGACTCATAACCTGGTAGAGCACGTTTTCCCTTCTTCTTTAAGATTTAGTACAAACTAAGGAGCAAGATGGATCTTAGAGATGATTACCTTTTTTTTGTAAGACCCTTATCCAACAAGTACTTGTGAATTTTCCTGCTAGTATCTTCATATTAATAGGAGTACTTTCAGCAATTAATTGGAAATTTGTTTATTTTTGAATCTGACTCAGTTGGAAATGTAATGAAAACTGTAAATTTTCATGATGATCTCGAGTTCTGTTATCGCAGAATGCTCTGTAGGCTTACCACAGTGTATGTTTTAGGGGCTTGGGGAAATGCAGGGAGTGTTTAGAACATGACAGCATTTTCTAAGTAAACTTCCAAAATACAAATTCATTAATTTAATGATGTCATGATATTCTTTGTGATATTCATAGAGATATTCTTCTTATAGATGAAAAGCTGGACATGAGCCAGCAGTGTGCGCTTGCAGCCCAACTGTGTTCTGGGCTGCATTAAAAAGGGGTGGCCGGCAGACAGAGGGGAGGTGATTGTCCCCCTCTACTCAGCTCTTGTGAGGCTCCATCTGCAGAACTGCGTCCAGGCCTGGGGCACCTGTTCAGGAAGGATGTGGAGCTCTTGGAGCGGGTCCACAGGAGGGCACTCCTGTGATCAGAAGGCTGGAGCACCTCTCCTGTGAGGAAAGGTTGAGGGAACTGGGCTTGATTAGCTTGGAGAAGAGAAGGCTCTGGGGAGACCTCATTGTGGCCTTCCAGCATTTGAAGGGAGCCTATAAACAGGAGCGGGTATGACTGTTTACAAGGATGGATAGTGATAGGACATGGGGGAATGGTTTTAAACTGAGACAGGGCAGGTTGAGGTTAGATATTAGGAGGAAGTTCTTCACTCAGAGGGTGGTGACACACTGCAACAGGTTGCCCAAGGAGGCTGTGGATGCCCCATCCCTGGAGGCATTCAAGGCCAGGCTGGATGTGGCTCTGGGCAGCCTGGTCTGCTGGTTGGTGACCCCGCATATAGCAGGGGGGTTGAAACTAGATGATCGCTGTGGTCCTTTTCAACTGATACATGTTGTTTTTATGGTTCAGTGTATTTTTTTGTTTGTAACTTGATCATTCTGATTAAAACACTAATGCAACGTAGGAGCAGTTTGTTATAACAAGATCCAAAACTCATATTTATATACATCATGTTTATATATGATGGAAAAGCTGGATTTGTCATAGTCCTAAAACTTGACCACTTCATGGTCCGTGCATTCACGCTTTTCAAGGTCTAGAAAAACCGCCAACTGATCATAAATGGGAAACTTTTCCAGATGAGCCCTTCAATTTTTACAGTAACTTAAGGCAAGTTTATCTTCTGGTATCTACAGTTTCAGAAACCTCCAAATCTTGAAACTAGTTTAGCAAGAGCTCCAATATTTCATCAACATCATATACTTTACCAAGTTTCTAAAGATTGAATGCTTGGCAGATCTTTGTAAGTTGTCACTGAGTCCTTTTCATTATCAGAGTTTGTTTGGGAACTGAGCTCTATTCTGCTGATATTTGGCACAAAAATGAGTTACAGGGTTATTTTTCTCTTAGTTACAACAGAACAGGTCGAGGTTGTGCTTTAATGGTTATACTGTGGTTTGGGGAAATTACTCTGAAAATCCTTATGGTCTGACACAGGATTTGAGAGTTGCTTCATGAGTGCTTCTTTGTACTTCAGTGAGTACCTCCTGTCTCCTAACTCACCCAGTGATCCTGACCCACTGAGCAATAGGCATAATTGGTAAAGAATATGTCTGGAATGATGGAAGATATCTCCTGAGATGGCTAAGAAAATGATGCACATAAAGGTGATTATGAATCTCCTGTAATGTACTTGCATTTAATAGGCAGGCACTACTCCTTATGGATTCAAATTATTAGCACTAAATATGAGATTACATTACACCACGTGAAATCTGATTGCTTTATTATCAAGAGACTTATCACCTTTTACAGACTATATTTGAACTGATTTTGTTCCTCAAATGTTAGCCAATCACAACATATTAAACTTTTCTGATGAGATGTGCTGTGCTGCAGGTAAGGGAAGCTCTCCTTGGTTGTTGATGGCGTGATAGATTGTCTGCTCAGTGTCATGGCCTTGCTCTTCAGCGCTAGAAACTAGGTAAATAAACTTCTCATTGGTAAGGAATTCTGTGAAGCTTAGTCAGATCTGGATATAATTTTATAGTGGTTTCAGGTGGTGGAATTTGAGAACGATGCTATCAGTTAACAGTTATCGGTTATTTGAGAGCAGTGCTATCAACTATCAGTTAATAATGTTATCAGTTAGTTGTCAGGTAATATCAGGTTCTGGTGCTTATTTGTGGTAAAAGTATTGCTGTCACCATTTCAAGGACTCGGGTGAAATCCTATCAGAAGTACAATGGACTACTATTTAAAACTGGGACATTCAGAAACCACAGGATCTTAGAGCTGGAAGCACAGGAGATGAGTAAAGCTTTTCTTTGGAAGTTGTGCAGTGTTCTTAAAAACTGAATATTGTTGCGTTAGCTCTGTGCGCCAGTGTGAATGGAGTTGGTTTAAATATCATTTTTTCACTATGTTTTACATTCCAAATTGTAAATTGTTTTTTCTCTGTGTTAAGGTGAACTACCAGTCTGCAGCAAATCGCTAAGAGTGGTAAACAGGAAAGCAAAATCCAGGTTTAAAGCAAATACTAATGCTGTACATTACATATGTACACACACAGAGAGCACATGTAAAATAAATGTGGTGGAAGGCCGTAGACAGGAGGCTGTAGGCATGAATTTATTTCCTTTGCTGTAAAACGAACATGAGTACTTGATAACTTTACCGTGAACGTTAATGTTCTTGGTTGTTTATGTGTTGTATTGTTCTACCTTTCCTAAAGCATTTTATGCCTTATTAAACCCAGTCACATCATATTTAAATAAATAAGGGAAACTTGAAGCTGATCTGCCTCTCACTGACACCTGACATTTCAGCAGTCTGTTTTTATTATACTGGCATTAGTGGCTGCAACTGAGTTTTGGAACCTTACCTTTTTCATTGAAGTGATCTACTTTTCACTGTTACTGAAGTAATCCTTTCCAAAACTGCTTTTTAGCTACAAAACAGGAAAATTTCATGAAGAATGTCAGCTGTGTGAATGCAACGAAGTCCTGTAGTAATTCTCTTTTTCTTGTGATACCTATGTACATAAAGATACATAAAGAATTGTCTTAAAAAGACAATAATGCAGTATGCAATAATCGCAGTAATGTTCTGAACGGGTCTTTGTGTGACACACTCAATTGTACCTTGCTGAGGAGATATGTGTGTGTGTGTATATATATATATTTTTATATATATATATATAAATCTCTTAGCATTAAAAAGCAAGAATAGTGAAACAGTTATTTTTAATGCTGTATTATATTACGCTGTCATCTCATGCTAGGTGCATAATATTATCTGCAGTACTTTACTGATTAAGTCCCAATCCTGCTAATATTTACAGAAGTACTTATTTTATACACATAATTCTGTGGCATTTGATATCACTGCTTAAATGGGTGAAGCTTAAGCTATGATCAAGGCTTTCAAACCTAAATCCTGTGCTGTCAGTGATTTCAAATGCATTCCTTTCATAGAATCATAGAATCACAATGTTGGAAACGACCTATAAGATCATCTAGTCCAACTGTCTCCCCATCACCATTGCCACCACTAGCACTAAACCATATCACACAGCACATTATCCAGATGCCTCTTGAACACTGCCAGGGATGGCGACTGCACCACCTCCCTGGGCAGCCATTCCAGTGCCTGACCACTCTCTGAAAGAAAAAGTTCTTCCTTATGTCTAATCTAAACCTCCTCTTATACAACTTGTGGCCATTGCCCCGTGTCCTGCTCGTTGCCTGGGAGAAGAGGCCAAATCCCTCTTCACCACAACCTCCCTTCAGGAGGTTGTACAGTGCAATGAGGTCTCCCCTGAGCCTCCTCTTCTCCAGACTGAGCAATCCCAGCTCCCTCAGCCGCTCCTCATAAGACTTGTGTTCCAGACCCCTCACCACTTTCTCTCTGAAGAGTGATCCCTGCTTACCACCAGTGTCTTCCCAAACCGCCAAATTGACCTTTCATTTCTCTTTAGAGTACTCAATGTTTAATGTGTATGTAAATATGTGAGTATTCATTACATATAATAATTCTCATTCCATGTTATGCTTGATCAATACAAGGAAAACACATTGAAACTGCGTATAGGAAGAACTTTTTATGCAATACCTAAATCTGTCTATTTTCTTTCTAGCCATCCAACGGGATCTTCATGAGTGCATTTCTCATTGTTTTGCCTCTGGAGTCCATGGCTCATGGGCTGTTCCACGAGTTGGGGAACTGTCTGGGAGGAACGTGTGTGGGGTATGCTGTTGTGGTTCCCACCAACTTCTGCAGGTACAGTTACCATATCCTTCAACTTCACAGTAGTGTAAGTGAACTGTTAGCAAATAGAGGCAGTCCAGTGCTGTTACTTAGGTACTTTTGTATTGCTTCAAAAAGAGTGAGTAACTAATTCCACTGGGTATCTTGAAGGGCCAAATCTCTTGCTGTTATGATTAATGAATAGCTTGCATTTTGGAATAATGAGGCTCTTCCATTACTATTCAGGAATGTATGTCCACATACTTGAATACACTTGGCTTGTTCCAGCTACAGTTCATCATTTTCTTAGAACTTTTGTTTTCTAAACTGTGAACACCATTATCTGAAAGTTACTTCTTGTGCTGAAAGATGAGCGCACACAACCAGCACATGCAAGTGGGTTATTGTATCTGCATAAGGGAGTACCATGTTGCATAAGGACTATTTTGGAACAGAAATACATGAATTCAAAATATCAGAGTAAATTGTGACTTGCGTTTCTTCTACTCTGTTGTTGAAAATTAGTTTGCTTGATATTTTTTGTGCAAACTAGTATTCCTTCTTCCTGCACCCAAATATCTGAAGAAGTGCCTGTCTGATGGCAGTGCTCTCTCAGTGGACTTGATGAAATAGGGGAGCCTTGCATGTTCAGATCACTGCTTGTCTTTAAGCAGCAAGTTAGAGTGCAGGCAAGAGCGAATCTGAGTCCAGAGACACTATTTCTCCCTGCATGGAAAAAGCTGCGTGGGGCTGAGTAAAGGTTCACACTTTGAAGTGGGGAAAGTGTGACAACAGGGAGGGGAAGTTAGTGGCTCCTCACTGAAATACAGTGTTTGGCATTGTTTGTAAACTGTTTTTCAAGTTAATTTGAATTTACAGTAGTAGTGCTTCATAGCAGAGAAAATATGTCACAGGAAGAAATTTTCAATTGCTAGAAGTCTGCTAAACCTGAGGTAATTATTGATCAGAACTGGTTCTCTTCTCTTTAGTCCTGATGGCCAGCCAACTCTTCTTCCACCTGATCATGTGCAAGAGTTAAACCTGAGATCTACAGGCATGCTTAATGCCATCCAAAGATTTTTTGCATATCACATGATTGAGACATATGGTTGTGACTACTCCACAAGTGGACTGTCCTTTGATACCCTTCACTCCAAGATCAAGTCTTTTCTTGAACTTCGGACCGCAGATGGACCCAGACATGATACATATATTTTATATTACAGTGGTCACTCACATGGCTCTGGTGAATGGGCACTGGCAGGTAACTTTTGTATGTTCCTTGTTGATAATTTTGGCATTGATAAATTGTGATATATTGCAAAACTTCAAAGACACATTATCTCATAGTCCAGAATGGCAAATAACCACATCTTTGGAGTACAAGTTCATATGAGCTCCTAGCAGGGAAGGAATCGCAAACAGAATAAATCACACAGAATGACCCGGGTTGGAATGGACCAAGGATCATGAATCTCCAACCCCCCCGCCACATGCAGGGCAACCAACCTCCATATCTAATACTAGACCAGGCTGCCCAAGGCCCCATCCAACCTGGCCTTGAACATCTCCAGGGATGGGGCATCTACAACTTCTCTGGGTAGCCTGTTCCAGCACCTCACCACTCTCTCTGTAAAGAATTTCCCCCTGACATCCAACCTAAATCTTCCCTCCATCTACTTCAAACCATCTCCTCTTGTCCTGCAGTTATCTACCCTTTCAAAGAGTTGATTCCCCTCCTGTTTGTAGGCTCCCTTTAGGTACTGAAAGGCTGCAATGAGGTCACCCCGCAGCCTTCTTTTCTCCAGGCTGAACAAGCCCAGCTCCCTCAGCCTGTCTTTGTAGCGGAGCTGCTCCAATCCCCTGATCATCTTTGTAACTCTTCTCTGGACCCTCTCCAACAGTTCTCTGTCTTTCTCGTATTGGGGGCTCCAGACCTGGACACGGTACTCCAGATGGTGCCTCACAAAGGCAGAGAAGAGAGGGACAATGACCTTCCTGTCCCACCCCTCTTCTAATGGAAGGAAGAAAGGAATTGGTAATTATATATAGAGTATGACTGTTAAGAAATTCAGGGCTTACAGGGAATCATCAAAATAGGCAGGGTAGCAGACTGCTTCTGCTAGTGGAGAGAATAGAGAAATGGAGAAGCCTCTTTTCTTTGCAGCTAACTAAAGAAGCAGCCCTTTCCTTACCTTCCTCTGTATGACAAGTATGAACTGCATGAACTTCTGTCCTTTGTAGTATTTAATCAATTTGATAAAAATCCTTTTGCAGCTAACTTTTCTTACGATCGTTGACCCCAAATGTATGCTTATGAGTTTAAACAGTTTCTTATTCCGCTTACAATTTGAAAAGTAACCTTTAAAGATTACTTCTTTTTGTTCCAGCAAATTAATGTGGAAAAGGCAGCCTCCTGCTCTAAATACAGATTTCCCCTGTACTTCGATGAGTACTTGCTCACTGTATCGAACAGACATAATCTGTTCTCATTTCCTGGACATGGCAGAGCTAGCACATTTACAAGTGAATCACACAGGGTCCTGTATCACTGTGACAGCTAGGCTGTCATGAAGGACTGCGTGTGTGTCCTTAAGACGTATTCTGTGTTTTATAAAAGTTAAAATTAATAAAAGCTGGTACAACCACACTAGAAAAGCAGCTCTTCAAACACTAAGGAAACCTTGTATTGTGGAAAAAAAAAACCTGAGGTTTGCTGACATCCTAGAGTTTGGGAGTCATTCTAGGTACAGTGTAGCCTCAAGATTGCAAACCATTTTCCCCCCTTCTGTCCCTTTTTCGATCGCCTTGTTTTATGCAGTTATACATCAGTTGTGTAAGAACAATTGTTTAGTAAACCTGTGAAGTTTTCACATTGGTGATAGGCTTAGCCTTGTTCCCTTGCTGTATGAAACTGGCCTTCTGATAATTCTGTGTGCAAAATACGAATCTTGTAATGATAACTCTGAAACTTGTTTTCTTCCTGGGTCAGAGTTAGTTTTCATGGATAGCACTGTGCCTCTGAGCTGCTGGCTGCTCATCAGCAATCTGCCACGACATGGTCTCTTGAGCAGAGTAGACAGATTTGAGCTTGGCATGCAGGCATGGTAAGCTGTTCAGACACAGGTCAGTCTTCTTCTGGAGGCCAAACACCTGTTTTGGTGCAATTCCATGCCTGAACTATTATTACACCTGCTGAAGAGCAGTGCGTATTTTTTTCTCAAAGGCTTCATCTGTATCAGTAGATCTAAAAAACAAACAAACAACAACAACAAGCTGCAGCAATAGTCACTAAGCATGAGTGATGTAACATGGTGTGTACCAGCATGGCAGAATTACTTCTCTGAAAATAAGGTGGCTGCGTTCAGGAGAGCAGCTGCCACCTCATACAGTTGCCAAGTCTGTCCACGCACCGTGTGGAGCCTCAAACTGCTCAGCTCTGCCTACTGCCAGTGCTCCAGCCAGCAGCACAGATACCATTAGTTTACTAGGGTATGTATGACCAAACATTGATGCAGAAATTTAACAGCATCCAGATCGTTACTTACATTTGGCCAGCTTGGAGTGTGGCAGAGGAGCCTAGGCTCTCTATGCACCTGCTTAGGTAGCTGTAGCCAGTATTAAGCTCTGTCTTTACTTTTGGAGTAAGGAACAGGGTAACATTTGCAATAAAGTTTACTGCAATGTGTAAATGCAGTGATTTTCAGCCGTCTTAACCAGTTCCTTTTCAGTTCTCTTTCCAACCACCAATCTTCAATTTCGATTTGGAGATAATGTATAGTCATATAAAGAAAGGGAACAGACAGTTACCACTTGCCTTGAATACACTTTGGGATTAGTTTCCCATTGCGAGAGTTAGATAAATTATGGGTGCAACTTGATAGTCCTTCCAGTCAGCACTGCTGTTGTGAGTAACCTGAAGTATAGACTGAGAAGATGAAGGGTATTTGATTATACAGTGGCACAGCACGTACTCTGTAGTGGGCAGTGGCGTTTTGTGACAGATGGAACATTTGGTCGTTAGCTCCTGTAATGTGTACCGTCCTCTGACCTCTGGAGAGGAGTAAAGAGATGGCAACAAGGAAATACATCATTTGCATCTAATAGAAAAAGCCCTGTCTTTCTCTTGATTTATGCAGTGAGACTGCACAGCAGTAGCAGTGTAGTCTGTGCTTTGTAATGACATCTTTTAAAGAAGCCTTTCTGGATTTATTAGTTCAGTAATGATGTTTCTCTGTAGTTGGAAGGTGGGTTGTAGCACAGTGGTGTATAAAAGAAACTGTTAACTAGTCATGCATAAAGCATGAGCAGTCAAACGACCTGGGAGGTCGTGTTCTTGCCAGTGAATGCAAGGCGAGAGCTGGGCTAATCAAACTTTGTTGCTGAAACTGTCAGCCCAGCTGCTTGTGAAACCTGCCTGAGCCAGATGTGGCCAGATGCATAGATTTCTCACACAGCTTGGTGCCTGAAACTTGCTCTGGCCATCAGTCTGTGTGGTTGAGGTTAGTAGGGCTGCAAGTGGAGGGGGTGTTTGTGGATGAAGGATGAGGTGGTTTTCTGTGGACAGTTGTAACAACTACATTGTTTTTAAATCACCTCTATCACTGCTTAGTTACACTGAAATAAAGTTTACTTATAAGCCTTTCAAATGTTAACAAATAAATTTTTACTGATAACTGACAGAGGGGGCTTACCTAGGGGAAAAAAAAAAAAAGGAAACTGGCTTCTACACAAGTCTCTGTTGTAATTACATAAAATACAGCAATCTGGGGATCATGTACCAAGATTAAATCACTATTATAGATTCTTAAGGTTTTCTTTGGTACTATTTTTTCCCAGGTTTGCATTCGTTTTAGAGAAAGTTGTAGCCCTGTAATTTTGGTTTTACTTTAACAGCAGTGTTGTGCTCAAAGCTTGAACTCCAGGCTATTAACTTGAATTACTTCTTTTGAAAACCCTTACAGACAAGTGTAAGTGCTGAAATATGCAGGTATTGTGTTTGAGCTTCATCTGTGCAATTCAATTCCTATTAACAAGATTTTAAAGTTTGCTAAATGTACTTATGCTACACAGGGAAAATCACTCTGGAATTGAAATGCTGTTATTTTAAATTACATTTTCCTACTTCTCTTCTGTAAGTCATCTTAATTTCTTTATTTTTTTAAAACGGACGCTTTCAAACCAGAGTGTTTTTGTTGTACTGTACTTCCAACCTCCAACACATAGACGTCAGTTTCTTACATTAATAATCACTTTGGAACCAGTGGAGTTTTATTCATTTGTTTGCAAGATGTTTCCCTTAAACACTTGGGTAAGTAGTTCGGTTTTCAAAGCTGCAGAGATCTTACAGTATCCCTTACACTTAGGCAGAAGGAATCCCTATCATAGGTAACTGTATTTAATAAAAATGTGCTCTTTAAAAGCAAAGTTGGAGCATAAGCTGAGATGGAACATGAAAAGTTCTGGCACTCAAGTTGCAAGTGTCTCGGATTCCAGTTAACGTTCTGTAGAGTTTTCTGTTTCTTCATGTTGATACTAAATGTGTTTTCCTTGTGGCAGGAGGTGATGCTTTGCGACTTGACACACTTTTGGAGTGGTGGAGAGAAAAGAATGGCACTTTTTGTTCTCGACTCATCATTGTTCTAGACTGTGAGAACTCTCAACCTTGGGTTAAAGAAGTAAGAAAAGTAAACGACCAGTATGTCGCAGTGCAAGGAGCAGAGATGGCCAGAGTTGTAGATGTTGAGGAAGCAGACCCTCCGCAGCTTGGAGACTTCACCAGGCAATGGGTTGAGTACAACTGTAACCCTGACAGTAACATCAGCTGGTCAGAAAAGGGACGTACAGTGAAAGCGGTGTACGGCGTGTCGAAACGCTGGAGTGACTATACTCTGCACTTGCCAACAGGAAGTGATGTTGCCAAACACTGGATGATCTATTTCCCACGTGTTACCTATCCATTAGTGCATCTGGCAAACTGGTTTTGCGGTCTCAATATGTTCTGGGTCTGTAAAGCGTGTTTTAGGTGCTTGAAAAGATTGAAAATGAGTTGGTTTCTTCCTACAGTGTTGGACACGGGACAGGGGTTCAAACTCGTCAAATCCTAATTAGGAACCAAAGAGAAAATGAAGTGAGGGCTCTGGGAACTTCCTCACAGGTTTTTTTATATAACTGTTTTCTTTGAATAAATCTGCTGCACTCACTTTGTTCAGCTCTTTGAGCAGCTACAGTATATGCAACAGTTAGAAACTGCAGTCTTAAACAGAAGAGGGTAGGACTATAATATTTCCGTTTTGTTACTGGACTATATGTACATATGTAAGAGACTTTATTAGACCATGCATTTTGGCAACAGTTTGCATGTTCATATGTGCTACTTAAAGCAGCCTTTGTTCAGAATTACCAGCGTGAAAGACAACAGCTCATATGAATGTTAGAGCATGCTTATTTGTCATTTATATCACTGTAAGATTCAAGTACAGGAAAGGAAGCAAGCTAATACTTAAAATATATGTCCTTGAAGTTATTTGGTGGGTTCAAGGATATTATAGACTGAGCCAAAATTAAAAGAGAAGAATGAGAAATCATTGTAGGTAAGTTGCAAGGATCTTTAATTTTATTTTGTTACATCCTCAGCTCCCGCCTCGTTCTCTACTGCCATTGGTGGAAATTTGCCACAGGAAATTGGATAACCTCGTGATGTTAGGTGGAATAAAAAGTGCACAGAGAGTTCTTTCTTCACTGGTCAGGGTAATTCTGTGTTTTTCAGGCTCATACTTGGTTCTATTTTTGAAAAACTACTCTGAAGAAAGAAAAACTGGGGAGGAAGCAAAGCCTAAGAAATTTAACCAAGAAAATCATATATAGATAATAAGTGGAAGTACGAGTGCTGCCTTCCTTGCTTCCACATTTACCTGCACCTAAAGCCTCAATGCTGTAAAATGCTGAGTCCAGGATTAGACCAATGAGCTCACCTCAAAACATATCAGAGTCATGAGCAAGCAGTTTGTCAGTAAGATTATTCCCATAAGCCAGCACTGAACCTTGAATATTCCTTAACTCTGTTTTCCCAGCCACAAGGTGCTGGTCTTAATCCTTCCTGTTGCAGAGTTGGATGGGACTCCAGGAAGCCTGTCCCAGTGCTTTTCAGGGAAGCTGTGTAGCAGTTTTGTTTTGTTTGTTTGTTGTAAGTACAGTAAATCAGGAGTTAAATGACTGAGGCACTAAGATAGTAAAATTGGTGCTGTTGCACACGTGTACAATCCAGAAAAGTTCTTTTTTTTCCGTCAGTATTTTAATAGGATTTTCAGGTGGTAGCTGATATTTAAAGTGTAGCAATCGTATTTTAATTTCAATGCGTATTTTTAGAAGCACTGTAAGTCTTTGTTTTCAAGGGCTTTTCTAATTCCATCTGACCTTCTCAGGCAGAGATTCTGCTAACTCTGATATCTATTAGTAATTCATGAAAACAAAATGTTATTGAATTATGAGATCTGAAGTGGCCACAGTAATTTGGACCCAGTAACTTCCCAGTGGTGATTTTGCAGGATTTACGAGTGGAAGCCACTAAGTTTCTTCATTGCTGAGTATTGCACAACTTTATTTAGCAAGAAATTGCTCCTTCCCTCCCCCCTCCTTCCCCCCCCCCTTTTGCTGCCTCATCATCAAAGAAGTGGGAAGTAGATAAAGGAATGAGATGTGAAATTTGACATCCTACCAAGGGTCGGTTCCACTTGACCCTTCTTTAAGTAAGAGCCACTGGTACTCTGTCACCCAGAGGGGTGAACAGAGTGTAATGGCGCCATCTCACTTCAGGTATTGTATTTAAGTTCCTAAAATGGGGTTGGTACCATCTTTTAACTTGCCTGAAAATTAGACTGAATTTGCGCTAGCGACCTGCACTGCTCCATTGCTCGTTAACAAGGAGGAATAAATGTTCCTGGAGAAAGACTCATTTGACCTGTTTTAGAATGAAACAAATTTTCCACTGGTTGTGCCTAATAGTTTTATCTTGTTTTTACTTTCACATGCCAAAGGTCAAGCAGACAAATCCCTTACTTCTGTTAAATAACTTTAGAGCACTTCTGTTGTGAGTCATCCTCAGGAGCCTCTCTGGGTACTTAAGCTCCTCACTCATGCACCTAACTTGGATTCTTACAGTTAGGCTGAACAGGATCCGTCAAGGACCAGCAAAGAAGCACTACCTCTTCTGCAGAAGCCTTTCTCAACCATACCTTTGTGTGTGGAGATAAGAAGTTTGCAATAAGGCAACTACTTGGCTTGTAAACTATCATTTCATTACTGTTGATCTTTTTGCATCACACACTGTTCAAAGTGGAGCACTAATTAAGATGAATTTTTAATAAAGTTCATTTAAAGCAATATTGTAATAGTTGATAGTTAGCCTGTAAACTTCTGAAAATCGAGAAGTTAGTCCTTTTTATTTTGGAAAAGTTTTGAACATCACCACTTTTAATTACAATGGGTGCATCTTATTTTGTTTGTACCACTGTTACATCATTATGACTGTCAATCTGTATCTTTCTACAAGAGGAACAGGGAAGCTTTGGATTTCGGACCTGTCCTGAATCTGTGAGCAGCCTAATGTGAAAGATGCGTTCTGCAGCGCAGTGACACAGCTGTTTTTGTACAGAACAAAGAACGTTTGGTGCTGATCTCTTGCCTCAGTTTGTTAAATGGTTTCCAGGATATTTATCAGGCTTGGATTTCCTATAGGACAGACTGGGTGGTTGTTAGCAGTTTGAATAGTAAATGAGTCAGCTCTTCGGTCTGCTAAAAGGTTATTCACAAAACTAATCATGCATTATCAGATTTGTTTCTCAAAGAACTCTAGTTTTCTGAATTTGTAACAGTTTTAAATTAAGGTATTCCTACTTTTGACTAATATTTTTTTTAACAGCAAAGGCATGGTGAAAAATGCCACTATGTTTACAACCATTTAAGACTGTGAGGCCTTTTATTGGACAAAGAGACTGTATTTTGTGATTCAAAAGCCAGAGTGCAGGATGATGAGCCTCAGGAACTCAGCAGTATTAATTCACCACCTGTACACCGCAGCCTGTATTCCCAGGCGAGGACCAGGTGTGGGCAGAACTCTGTGCAGCTGCCCTCTGCTGATGCCCATCGCTGCTCTCTGCACCTTGAGAACACACCAGCAGCTCCACGTGGCGGCGGGAATCACCTCTGCTGTGCCCTGTGTGCAATGCAGAAAAATTTAAACCCAATTCCAAAGAATGTTACATATGTTGGCATTTGCATGCAGGTTGTTTTTATTTGGGGGTAACATGCTCAAGAATTTATTGTGTGGGTTCAGAAAGTTAGGTCGTGGTCTAAACTGAACTTTGTTGGGTTTTTTGAGATGTTTGTCTGTATTCAGATAATAAGTAAAAATTCAGATAATAAGATATAATGTATATTCAGAAATCTTGTTATAAAGGTTGCTGTAAGTTTGTATCACAGCAGTAATTTTATGTTGACTTCATTTCATTTACCTCCTGTACAGGATCAACTTTGCTGAAATATAGAAATGCACTAAGTCCTACAAACATAATCTTTTAAGAGAGTTCATACTGGAACTTCACAGTGTTTTTCTCTGAACAAATTTGGAGGTAAAGCCATCTTCTGAATATTTGCACTACCAGAGTTAAGTATTTGCAGTTCATTGTGCTTTTTATGCCTCATGGTTGTCGTTGTCTGGCCTTTCCTAGAAATAATAATTTCATCAGTTTCAGTAAGTTTTCCCATTATTTTGCTAAGACCTAATTAATGCTATGCTAGCTGTAAGCATCTCTGTCACCAGCAGTGGACGATGTAACTGGGTTAAATTTATTGTTTCTAAGTAACTTTTCTGTGGGAGGATTTTTACTGGACATACTGATTTTGCATCTGTAAATAGATTTTGTGCGTGTGTGTATTTGTGATATTACTTAAATATATTTTGCTGGTTTGGATGCTCATTTCCATTTTGTGCTTCTTTTATCACTTCCAAAACTTTCCAAAATCTGTGTGCCCTCTTGAGTTACATCTGGGGTCTGTGTGTGTACAGCTTGTTTCGATGTATTTTCTCAATTAGAAGATACAGCAGCGATTTCTAAAAATACTCCAAGGATTATCTGTAGTTTAACAGTTTAATAGGAAGGATAAATGTTTGCTTAAATTATTAACACACCTTTTGCCTCGTTCTTTTCAGTAATATCTGACTCTAAAGGTAATGAAGGTTCCTGTCTGAACTAGATGAAGCCTGGATTTATAAAGCAGAGAGAAACTGTGATAATGTATAATGCTGAAGAGGTCAAATCTGCACATTTATTCCTCTCAAAAGCTGCTGGGGAGGTTCTTATGCTCCCTCCTCTTGAAGCAGCGTGGGAGACTGGAGCAGTCTGCAGTGCCTTAAGACGTTGGCCAGCTCAGTACAGTCAGAATTTGACTTCTAACTTATGACTCAATCCATTACTTTTGCAATATGTTCATCAGTGTAACGTAGATCATGTCTGTTAAGTCTTAAATTCAGAGGCAGCCCTGGAGAGCACCACGCTTTTACCCCAGTGCTGCTCAGCAGCTATCCTAACTCTTTGAATGGAGTTGAGCATCCATGGCACAGGCTTTGGAATTTTTGTTTTGTTTAAATTTTTTTTTTTGGCCCAAAGATAAGTCTGTTGGATTCAGTCAGTATGAATGTTCAAAAAATATTTCTTCTTAGGTGCTGTTATATGCTTGTGCTGGAAAATAAGTATAACCTAAGCATACTTACTGAAGAGATTTTCCTTAGGCCATTACTCTGCTGTAGTTTAAAACACTTTCAGTTCTCTGAAAATTGTCTTGTTCTCATAAAGCCTTCAGTTGTTGAAGTGATGCAGTTGTTGACTAGGGAAGAAGACAAAACAGACTTTGGAAAATGCAGGATTTGGTTACACTTAACTAGTTTGTAGGATGAGAAATAGAACTGTAGAATTGTAGAATTAATCAGGTTGGAAAAGATCTTAAAGATCATCAAGTCCAACCACAACCTAGCCATACTACCCTAACAACCCTCTGCTAAATTGTGTCCCTGAGCACTGCATCCAAATGGTTTTTAAACACATTCAAGGATGGTGACTCAACCACCTCCCTGGGGAGCCTATTCCAGTGCTTAACAACCCTTTCTGTAAAGAAGTTTTTTCCAGATACCCTACCTAAACCTCAAAAAAATTAACAAAACCACTTCATAGTGGAAAAAGATCAGGCACGTTGATTTGGAGCATGAAATACATGAAGGCACAAGGCACAAAGGATCCCACTTCCTTGTTGGGGAGTAGCTCTCACATGAGGTCCCTTTGCTCTTGAATATGTTGAGCAGTATCACCATGAAGTGAAATACAGACGTGCTCTCAGCACAGTGTCAGCCTACAGATGGGAAAACTGGGTTTGGAAGAAGGCTGCCAGTCCTACAGAGCTCATGTTTGGAGTTCAAGTCCAGCATGAGCACAGCTCCTCACGCAGCCAGGTGCACACCTCAGGCGTTGGGAAGGGTTGGCACACTGTTGAGGCCCAAGCAGAAAGCTACTCCAAATCAATGCGTGCAGCTGCTTACAACCATTGGCATGGAAAAATTAAAATTTCAATCCTCATTAACTACTGATTATCTTCTCCACAACAGTAGTAGCACCACCTCAAGGTGCACTGAAACGCTTTGGATTCTTACTTCAGACGCCACTCAGCTGAGCTAGGGACCTGCCAGTGCTGACTGATGCCTGTGCTGATGCTGGCAGAGAAATGCATCAAGCTCTGTTGATGACAGGGTGTTTGATAGTAAGAACTGCTAACAAAGCCATCCCACAAACAAGGCCAGGATGCTGGAAGACAATCTGTCAGCCTGCGACATGGACTGTGGGCATCCTTTGCAAATTGAGGAGAGCTGCCTGGTGGAGATTGGCAACAGCCAGAAAAGAAGTCGAAACTTTTTGGAAAAAAAAGTTTGCTTTATGAATTGTGCATAAGGTCCCTAGGTACCACGGTACCGAGTACATTATAAATGCATAAGAGATCCATTAAGACAGATTGGGGGTGAGGAAAAAACTGACAAATTAGGTTTATATAGCTGAAACTCTGCCTTGTGAGAGAGTATAAACACTTTATCCTCAGAGAAAGGTTACTTCTTTTCCAGGAAGGAAAAGACAAAAAACAAAACAAAACAAAAGCCTGGAGGAAGAGCAATGCCAGGCCCAACCCGAGGCTGTGGCCAGGAGTTGGCCCAGCCCCACCTGAAGTGCTGTCAGCATGGCCAAAGTTCACTGTAATATGCACTATTTAGAGATGATCCATGTAGGGTTCAATAAATAAGCACAAATTAAATAGCAAGATGTTAGTGCTTTTCTGAAATTCATTGCTGGACAGTAGGTGCCCTGTGGCTGTTCTGTGGGGAAAAAAAAAAAAATTAAAAATGGTGGTAACTGGGAGATTGCTGTACAATTGCATGGTAAAGTATTAAAGTATTGCCCCAAAAAGTTCATGGCTATCACTCTTCATTACCAAGAAGAGAGGTGCTGGTCATTGCTTGGTGCTAGATAATAATTTGCAGCTGGGTTAGCATTGCCATCATTCATTTTCAAATTCTTTCCTCCTCACTGAATAACCTTAACAGAAGGTTATGCCACGAGCTCTGCCAAGACCTGTTGCAGATGCTGGCATGAATTAAGGAGATACAGAGGCCCTTTGAGCTACAACCCTCCTGGCCTGTTCTCCCAGCTTTAGGCCCTCAGCAGCCCCGCATGGCGCTAGGTGGGCTCTCCTGCAGGCCTGGCACAGCTGCTCTCAATTTAGGTTCCCCCATAAAGGCTGGCAGCCCTCTACCAAACCAGGGCACCATGTGCCCATGGCTGTGGAGTGTGAGGACCGTGCCAGCCATCTGCCTGTTTAAGAACTGTCTGTAACATCCAGCCAGGCACTGTGAATTGGGTTTCAGTTGTGGGTCCATGTTAGAATTTACTACAGTCCCTGGGTGATCCCCAGTGCTCCCAAGTGTGTCAGTATGCTGGCTCAGCCTCCAACGTCAAAGCTGAAATAAATACACCAAAGAGCACTCTGGCGAAGGGACTCATTCCAGGTTCATTGTCTCTTGCTTTCTGGTTACAGTCACCATTCCTTAAATTTCCAGAGATCTAGGATGGTTTCTGATATGTTAGTTACAGTTTTGATGTCTTTCGAATTTATGAGGCACTCAGCTTTGGAGCTCAGAAAAGAAATAAGTTAGAACTAGTCACAAAGCTGTCACTTCACAACTCATTCCGGCTCATCCATCTTTCACTTTTCATTTGTTTCTCTGCCTGTCATCTCTGCGGCAGGGATTCTTGATCTGAGTTCTTGGCGCATCTACAGCTCCTCTTTCACTGCATGGACTCACCCCAAGCCCACTCCATGGTAGGGTGATGGGCTGGGGTACAACACCAAGCTGACAGCTGCAGCTGGGAGCACCTCAGCGCCCATGGTGCGAATGCAGTCCTCCATGTCAGCACAGATTTGCACAGCCCTGCTGCTGTTTCTGCCAAACAATCCATGTGTCCTACAGCTCTGCCCATTGGCTTTTTACCAAAAACCCGTGCCAAAGGGCAGCTGTAACATACTTTAGAAATCAGGATTTTAGAAGAAAGGTAGCAGGCCGCAGCTAGCACTTCACCCAACATCGTTCTGCCATCTAAGCAGGTCTCCAGCCCAGCTTTAAGCCTTCTGTTAGGCTTTCCTCCATGCACAGGAAAAGCACCTGCCATGGCCAGCTGCCTGCCAGCCACAGATGTGTTGTGCAGCCAGCCTGGGCTCTGCTTACTGCAGCCCTGCCCCTGTGAACAAGGGGCTGGGCCAAGGCCTCCCCTGGTCCCACCACCTCCTGCTGTGCAGGAGGGTTTGGTGGTGCCCCCGATTCTGAATTTCCAGTCCCAGAAGAAAGCAAGGTTCCTCGGCAGGGCTTGCAGTCCAGGCATAGCATCAGTCATGAAGCATGAGGAAGGTCTGACAGCCCAGGCACAGGCAGGCGGGTGGCTTCAGGCTGGTACTGTGAAGTTTGTCTGGTGCTGAATGTCCAAGTTAACCTGTGCAGTCTCGCTTCACCATTAAAATAGTATTTCTAAAACATACCGAGGGAAGGTGGAGGAGACAACAAGAACAGTGGGACTGATAGCCATGAGGCAGCTGATGGATGCAGGGGTAGCAGTCAGAGCAGGTTGCTGTGAACAGGCGCAGTGCCTAGTTCACGGATACAGTTCTGGTGCTTACACCTCACCTTTCCTGAGATCCGAACTCTGCTGGGTCTGCATTTGACAAAGGAATTTCTGTTCCCCTTCTGTTCTGCTGCTGTGCGTGGCTGAGAGCCCTCTGTGCAGGTCTGCCAATGAACCACCCTGCTCAGCCTTGCGAGCACCCCTCAGGGTCTAAGCCTTTTCCTCCTTGCTGAGCTTGTGAGTAGGATTAGACAAGATCTCCAAACACATGCCCTCTGGTAAGAGAGGAAAGGTGTTTCTACCCAACTACATGACTGGTTCAAGTGCTCACTAAGGACAGCGGAAGTCTGGCTTTGGCTGTGGCACTCCAATTCTTTCAGCACAGTGTAAAGCTGTTTGGGTTTTGCCTTCCCCACTCAGGAAAGCGTGCTATTCTGGAGTACAGCACGGCATCCTCTGAGCCAGCCCATCCTACCATGACAAGATGAAACACTGAGCAGCACAGCAGGACAAGTGCTCCACTAAGCACTGTTATGACACCTGGAGGGGACATTCTCGCTGAGTGAGTAGCAGGAAGCACACTGTCACCTCCCATGCCACGGCCAACAGCTCTAAATGCCAAGACTGGGTCAGAAGGAAAAGGCCTGCCTCCTTTCCCGGCACTTGCTGACGCGTTAGGGCAAGAGGTTTTCAGGTTACAGAAGCAACTTGCCCCTGTGTATAACAAATCCCATCCTGTGCACAGGAAAACAGCAGTGAGTGTTTACTTATCACCCTTCATTCAGGAAACCATGCATGAATGCAAGCACAGGAAGCTGCGTTTTAAATGTCAAAGTATGCTGTAAAAGCTTTGTGTCAATTGCACTTCAAAACAGAAAAATACCAACAGCTTTGAGAATAGCACAACATAAGAAGAAATTAAATTAGTTTCGTTTTCTTGTTACAAGTGGGTTTTTTTTTTCCCTGCTTAGTTTTTCCTTTCATTAAGGACAGCATTGTGAGGTCAAGCACCAAAGAACTGATACAGTAACATATTTTTCACCAGGGAATTTTGCGCATCAGGAGGAGCTCATGATTTAATTGTAAATTGGCATTTGCATATTCATTTAGTCAAATCCATTTCCCCTCGTGATTAGAAATGCCATATGACTGATATTCTTCTTCCCTGTAGTTTGACACAGCATTGACTCACAGCTTGGCTTCATGAGGATGCTCGTGAATGCTAAGGCACAGCACATGCAGGAAAGCATGCTTCATTCCTGTATGCTCAAGCTGGAGTAAAATAGCTGCAGTGCTCCATAACCTGGCTTTCTTTCTTCATCTTTCAAAGATGCTGTCTTTGATCTGAGAGAGCAATAATCACAAGGAAATATCAAAGAAACTCTCTCCACTTGTAAATTTGTGAGTTTGAGATGTGCTGAGGGAAATAAACTGATCTTATCTAAAATGTATCAATTTCTTATAATCATTATACCAACCCTGAAGACTGACTTAGGCTTTTTGCTGTTGTGTTTCGAAAGTACCGCATCCACTTTAGGAAATAAGCCATCCCTATACGCAGTGAGCTGCTTCAAAAATGCGTAACTATCCCTGTTGGTCTTTTTCCCACAGGGAGCAAGAACTGAGCCCTATGCTTCATCAAACATTTAGAGAGGCATCGCATGCCCAGCCGCAATCTTCCTGCTTTTAAAACTTTCTTCCACCTAACCCAGACTTTCCAAACGTGTTCTAATTGAAAAGTAAGCCCCTGGCAAATATGAAATTTTAATACTAAGCCACCTGAGATGTCCAGTGAAGAAGAAAAATTTTTAAAGAGACTGAACCTGAAAAAAGATAACCACTGAAGCAACCACTGGAGTAACTGAAAGCCTTAGCAAAAAAGGATCTAAGTGCTCAACACAGGCTTGGACCTCTAGCACTGCTTTCGTGCTGTGACAGCATGCAGTGCATGCATCGCTTGTGCTCCCTGAATGTTAGCTGTCCATGCTTCTCCACATCTCAAGTTTCATTTCTTATGTTTCCAGTTCTACAACAATTCATAATACAAGGTAATGTCATTATTTTACAAGACAGTTTAATTTGCAAGCTCACTTCTTGCCAAGAGTAGGGCAGCAGAGTTCCTAATTCTAAATAAAACCTACTTTATGCCAAATATCCTTGCCAGAGCCCTCTAATGAGCTGGCACAGGGTTGTTTCACAGGAACATCCTACTGTTAGCAGTGCTTTCCAGGCATTTCTGGTGCCTTATGACAACTCTATTTCTCCCCCCTAGCCCATGTGGTTGTCATTTTGTTCTGCTGTTTTCCAAGTAGGAAGTAGGAGATTTTCCTCTCTCAGCCACCACACACATTATAAAAGCAGGTCACTGCTGTACATCGTACTTCAGTTCTGTCATGTCTGGAAATATTAAACACTACTATTAAATATTTATAGAGAAGCAGTTCTGCTGCTGATAGAGAAAGCGGTCAATGTTCGAGTCTGAGTCACAAATGTCAACAGTAGAGCTCTCATTCATACATAGAAAGTAGCGAAATAGTGTGGGATTCAATTGCTGCCTACTCACATGAATTATTCCACAGACATTGCTCAGTCCTAACTTGCCCAAACAGTCTTTGCCCACTGAGAAACTGAAGGCTTCACCCAGTGGACTACTGAGGGGAGGCCATGAAGATACTGAAAGCCCCTCTTGACAAGTAAGTGTGTTCCTTTCCAGAGCACAAAGAAACTAAATCAAAGTACTGCCTTTTCTCTCCTCATTTTGTCATCGTGAGCCAAGTTACAAACTCGTTTCTTACAAACTCCCATCAGAGGAACATTTCCTTAAACAAAAACTCCACAGAATCATAGAACCACCTGGATTGGAAGGGACCTCAAAGATAATAAAGCTCCAACCCCCAGGGCTGCCAACTTCCACATTTAATACTCCAAAATCAATACCAGTACGTATCTCCCTTGTCTGCCCCATACACCGCTTCCCTTTAGTAGCAAACCTTACTGACTGAGGCCTTCAACATTACAGAGCATCTAAAATACCCCGGAGAGGTTCACACACTGTTTAATACCTTCACACGGTATTGCCATCCGCAGGCACTGATAGGCAAGTACAGCCAAATAGTGAGAAAGCAAATCAAAGGCCCTGAGGCCACTCTTCCCTGCTTACAGTAGAGCTCACAATGAGCTTGTGAGAGACACTGAGATCCACTCCACAGCACTGCCAGCACCCACACAGCCTGGTACAGGCACACCTGCAGGGCACCCTTGATGTCAGGGCTCAGCCAGGGGCTCCAAGCCAGGCCTTGGCTGGGGGCAACAGCCTTGTGCTCCATGGCATAAAGCCTGCAGCTGGGTATGTGGGGAAGGACGGATTTTGGGCACGATTAAAGAAACTCATTTCTTCCTCTTTTTAATTGTGCCTTTCTTTCATAGGAATCAGAATCATAGAATCACTAAGGTTGAAAAAGACCTCTAAGATCATCTAGTCCACACCAACCCATCCTCACTGTGCCCACTAACCATGCCCTTGAGGGGAAGCCTTTCCAATTCCCACACTGATAGAGTCTTGCTTGTCCAAAATGTGTTATCGCAGTTATTAGTTTGTCAGCATCAATGCACTGTGCTGTAAAGCATCCATTACTTGCACAGTTGCTGTAACTGATAGAGCTGGTGATCTTCCTCCTGGAGCCCCACCTCATTCCTCCCTAGGTTTTCTGATCAACAAAGCCTTCTCTTCAGCTACTCTAATGAGCTGCAAGGTAAGGACGAAGTATGAATTTGGAAAACTTAAAGGCGATTGGCAAGAATTTGAGGGGTAAGATTGTCTGCCTCAAGACACAGAAATTCTAAGCAGCTAGAAAGACAATCTCTGCAGAGGGATGTTTGGCCTCAGATGAAAACTGTCATGACAAGAACGGATTATTTTTTTGTTAATGATTTAAAATAAATTCCAGCTCAGCTGTGTCTGTGCTGTCTTTACGCATACGAATGCCTGTTGAGAACTTTAAGACCTATTTTGTGAATCTATCAACAAATACTTTCTTTAAAGAACTGTAAGACAAGTGAAGCAGTGTGACTGTTCTCTTACCTTTCAGAAGGATTTTTGTGCTCCTGTGATTCATTAAGCTTGTCGTTGTGATTTTTTTAATGTTTTCTTTAATATTGCATGAACATTGCTATTAAATGTCATGAATATTGCTGCGAAAGTTAATTAATATTGTAAAATTTGTGGTCTAAACAATTAATGGAACACATACAATTTCATGAAAAGTGGGCATATATTGTCTTGGAGTCTTCCCAACTTACAATGTATTTCACTGAGATCTTAATTCATTTCTCTATCACTGGCATTTATATTTCACGAAAACTTCAGGGAGCCTTCTTGCTTTAGGTAGCTCATGAAAATTGCTGAGTATGAAAGTAGACCTTCTTTGGCTGAAAGATACTCCTTAATAGAACTTCTTTCAATTATGCAGATGCAATGTAAAACATTCCTTCTTTTCAAAACTATATAGAAATAGATGTCATTTTGCTGTAATAAGCCACACCAGAAGGGAAAGTTTGCAAACATAGAAACTGTAAACCATTAAGCTGTGGTTCTTATAGAAATTATTGCATGTCCAAGAGATCTCAAGTTTCCAGTTTTACAGTTTGCTGCCCACTTTGTTTCTGGTTTGAGGACTAAGATCCCATGTGGGAGAGAGCCCTCAGCTGGTATCCTGTCTTCTTATGGCCTCAAAACCCAACCTTCAGTTCTTAATGCAATGTGCTACGACTTATGCAGAAAATAATCTGTGATAGGAAGGAGAAAAAAACCCACCCTTGTTGCTGTCTTCTTTCCAGTGAAGACTCTTTTACCTCCTCTTTATCTGTCGGAGAGAAGAACAAAGAAGACCTCTCAGAATTTGTTCTTTCAATCATCATAGTAAGGCTGGGAAGAAGAGCTGTAGGAGGGCCTTTACAGGGAAATACTTGGGAAATCCATGAAAGAAATAGCACCCTTAGAATGAAGTAAGCTAATGAACTGTGCAGCAGCTTCCATTGGCACTCTGCATCTAATATTAAAAAGCACAGATGTGCTTGTTTCAGAGGGTAAACGAGAACTCAGCAAGACACAGACGGATTAATCCCTCACAAAATGCTGCTGGCATGCAAAGTTGCAACTTCATGCGCTGGAGCAGATGAGAAGGGAGTGCTGCCTGGCAGTGTTACAGCTGTACCTCTTGTGTAACCTGCAGATATGTATGAAATTCTCTTGCTGGGTATAATAATCCTTGTGGAGCTGGGCAATTAAATTCTCTATCACTATGACATAATTCTGTGAGTCATCTGCCGTAAGTAACATCTCAACAACCCAGTGATAAAACTGAACAAATGCACTTGAACTGATGCCTTGCTTCCAGCCTGCTTCAGAAACTCATTTCATTGTAAGATTTTGTTACCCCAAAACCTAGCGTGTGGCACATTAAGACAGAGGCAGGTTGGCTGCTGATTCCAGAATTCTCTTGAACCTCTCTGTCAGTTCTGTGACCCAGAAGCTGCCCTCACCTTTGAGGGCCAGGCTTTGTTACCAGCTCAGAGAGACTTCTGCTCATTGCTCTCTGATAAAATTCCACCCAGCTTGTCAGGACATGGATATGACAGAAAGTCTGCAGGAGGTCTGGGTTTTCACCAGTTTCCTAAAGAGATGGCATATAATAACCCTTTGTGTGCCTGCATACATTCCCACTAACACAGTGGCCAGTATAAATCTCATTTTACATCAAGCTACAGATGGTAAAGATATTTGGCTCCTACAAATATCATGGAGTTATGCAGAGAAGATGCACAGAGACATCCCACAGGCAAGCATTGCTGTTGAGTGAAGGGCTGAACAGGAGCAATTACATCCTGAATGGCCTTACTAATGGAGAGTAAATCCATCCTTTACAAGAGATTTCAAGTAGGAGGTCCAAATCCACAAGTAATTCAATTCCTTTGGTTTTTGCTGCTCACAGAATCTGTTGATTTTATTGTTTGGGTTTTGAATGAGTTGCCATTACCTGTTAATAAAACCATTGCTGGCTAGCCCAGATGTATCCCAGTTCAGTTTTCCCTTCCAGAGAATATCTCTTGAGCCCATTTTCATCCTCTCCATCTTTCCCAAAATCAAGGAGATCTCCTTGGCTGCACTGCATCCAATAAGCACTGAACTTCAAGCACCTTTAAAAGAGAGAGAGGAACAAACACCATCTTGGCACTCAGTGCACTCTAATTATTGCATTGTTATTGCAGCTGCTTTTGTGAACAGAGCTAAGCTTAATGCAAAATAAATACTCCTGTGAAGACACTTTTTCACATTTGAAATTGCATCTCATCCAAGCACTGCAGTGTCACAGGAAAATAGCTGCTTTAAGATGATAAAATGGCTCTTCTGAACATTTATTTGTTATGCCATACTCTTGATTTGTTTTGTAAAGCAATTTTCAAGACACCTTTGTGAGACAGTTAATGTGACTCCAGCAGAACAAAATGGATACCCTCAAACACGGAATGATAGGGAATTTTCCCAGAATGCAGGGTAATGCAGCATGATAGTTGGAGCGTAGGTGAGCACAGAACAGCCCCAGTAGCCCATCAGCAGCTCCCTGCCTCCTACCCACAGCAGGCTGTGTGCTTTTGTGCTGAGCACCTGCAAAGGAAGCAGGAAGCCAGAGCCTGCCAGCATTATTCCTTACCAACAAAAAAAGAAGAGGCTGGCAAAGCTGAAGGTTGCTCTGTCTTGTCTAATGCACTCCTCAGCCTGCTCAGAAGGGGATTTGGACAGGAGGCCTAGCCTTTAGTGTACAGGTCTCATCTCAGCTGTTCCAAAACCCTGCTGCACAGCAAGAGGCTGCAGACTTCTTTCCTCTATAAACTGCTTCTCCTACTCTCCACCCCTCTTCTCTCCTCAAACACCCTCCTTGACACTGATCCAGAACTCTACTTTTTCGCATCATTCTCCTTTCTTTTCATTGCGGCTCCAGATTTTTCCTTCCCTAATTTTTCATCCTGTAGTCTCTGGCCCTGATAAAGAGCCACACCGTGTTTCTTCTCTGTAATAACTGAACTGGAACCACAGAAACAAAGAAATAAGTTTCCTTAAAATCTGCAACAATCTTAGATGACCTGTGAACTGCAGAGTTTCTCCTGCTGTTACATACTCACCTGAGAATGCAATAACATTGGAAGAAAATCTAGAAGCTTGTGAGTTTTTGTAGCTCAGGTAGAATCATAGAATTATAGAATGGCTTAGGTAGGAAGGGACCTCAAAACCCACCCAGTTCCAACTTCCTGCCATGAGCAGGGCTGCCACACACCAGGTTAGGCTGCCCAGGGCCCCATCCAACTTGGCTTTGACCACTTCCAGGGAGGGGGCATCCACAGCTTTTCTGGACATCCTGTTCCAGCCCCTTACCACTCTCTGAGTAAATAATTTCTTCTTAACATCTAACCTAAATTTCCCCTGTTTTAGTATAAATCTATTCCCTCTTGTCCTATTACTACCAGACTGTGTAAAAAGTTAGTCCCCATACTGTTTGTAAGCACCACTCGAGTACTGGCAGGCTGCAATGAGATCTCCCTGAGGCCCTCTCTTTCCAAGATGAGCAAGCTCAACTCCCTCAGCCTGTCTTCATAGAAAAGCTACTCCAGCCCTCTGAGCATCTTTGTGGCTCTCCTCTGGACCTGCTCCAAGTAACAGCACAGACCAAAGATCTCAGTCAGAAGGAAAAATCGAATAAGGGGATGTAAGTTCCAGCACTTTCAGACCTCTTCCTGCTTCACTAACATACACTGCCTTAATTTTGGACATATTTTACATTGCTCACAAATGGTCACATATCTGGCAGGAGACATCAATTCCTCTCCATTGCAATGGCAAAATGGATGATACTGACCAAAGGGATGCATTTCAAAGATGCCTTTTTGTAAAGCTGGTATAATGTACTGAGAGCAGTTTTGCTTGACCTCATAACATTCTCTTCTTGTTTAAGGGCACAACAACTCACTACACAGGGAAGTAAATAACACTCAGTCACAGTCTTTTCTGGAGCACACACCACTATCTGTTAAAGCTGATAAGGAAAATTGCACAGCTATTAAGTCATCAATACCTTGGATTAAAATGTTTTTAGTAATTGTACTGAGCCTAAGCTGCTCCTGAACTCGTTAATCTCAAGGAATATCTCTGTCTCTCCCTGCCATGTCAAACTACTGGGATTTTGCTGTTCTCTTCTGTTTGTACTCGTTTTTTCCCCTACCATTTGCATCCCCTCATGAGCCTTTAAAGAGACACTTTTCCTGTGAGGACTTGGCTGCATGCACCCGAGAGCTGGGCAGGCCTCACGCTATGGCTGTGCAGAGCACACAGGCTTACATGGTGTTTGCAAAAAGGGAAGAAATACTGTATTAGTCATTAATATTCCTTTAAATGCCTCTTCTAAGTCATGAACATAATTAGTATTTCTAAATACTAATAGTAATAAAAGTGGATTTCTGGAGTTCTTAGCATTGGATCATCTTGGAATTGGAATGCTGTAGCACAAGAATTGGAAAGGAGGCCACCTCCTTATGAGACAGGCAATAGCCAAGCAAGTTGCATGGGGAGTTGAGTCAGGAGATTGTTTCTCCTTGTACCATTCAGGAGACAGAGCTGAGGGAACAAAAAACATTTTTTAAAACCTTCAGATGAATGGTTTAAAAGATGTGATCCCTCAGGTAAAAAAAACCATCTTGATTGTTGGAGGAGTCTAGGTCTACATTAAATCCCCCAAAACATTAAAGAGGAGATTAGTTGCAGAAATTCTGTTTTGCATAGGGCTTGATGTAATAAGAATACAGAATTATTGCTTAGAAATCTCTCTGTTAAGCTGTCTTACTTATTTCTGCAGCTAGCTGCACTTTATGGTGCAGCTATTTCCCAGGTACCCACCTCAAAGAGGAGAAACTCCTCAAATCCCAAGTGAACACGAGGAGAACATAAAGGATAGCAATCCTTCAGAGCCAGAAGGACTCACTGTCTTTTCTAAACAGGCCTGGACTGTGTGTGTGTGTGGCATCATCTGAGAAGGCAAGGCCTCTAAGTGTAGGGTTCCAGATAAAGTTTGTGGGGACATGACAGCAAACATCAGCAAACCAGCTGGGAGGCACGCAGGTCCCTTCTTGCATGTAGGGGCTGTTAGGGTTTCAGGCTGTGAGTTCTGCCACAGAGCATCCAAAGCCTGAGTGCTGCAGGTTTAATAAAATTCTCTTTATTTGTATCTTTTCTCCTTGGGAGGATTCACACATGGGTTGCTTTAATTCTGCTTTCTGAAACATGCCTTATACATCAAGATATGTTCAGTTATGGCTGAACTGTAATACTGTCTCACCCTGTTGTGCCATTCTGTAAAGCATGACAAAGTATGCCAAAACTTGATTTAATCTCTGTGTTGTTTTTTTTTTTCCTTCTAATATGGGATTGCCACACAACCCAGACTGGTGCAGGTACTACAATGAGGAGAAGAACTGTGCAGACAGTGGTTTCTAAACTGTGCATGGAAGACAGCAGGAGCTTTTTAAGGTTGAGATGAGAGACATGAAAGCAGAGCCGGAGAAGGAATTGCACCTGGAGAGCAAAGGAAGTGTGAGAGCCCTCTGGAGCAGAGAGAGCACAGAGTGGTCACAGGTCCTCAGTCCTACAAAGAGCGGCTGTCCCTGTGGGATCCAAAGCGGGTACAGAGGGAGCTGGAGCAGTTATTTGAATTACCTACAGGGAGAAAATTCACTGAGAACTTGAAAGGTTGACAGAAAAACTATGAAGACACTAAGTTTATTTGTATTGCCTTGAGAAGTCTGTTCTCTTTATTTATTTTCCAAACTAGTAGGGGATTACCTCCAGGCTTTGCTGCATTTTGATCATAGTTATGGCAGTTAAAACAATGTATGTGCAACTGCATTTGGATGAAAATGAGTGGCTGAGGTGGTTTTCTTGCTTAGTATCTCTGTAGATTAATGTGTTATTGCAGGGACTTATATACAGAAACAGCGCTCTGTTTTTCTAGTCGAAAACTCATACTGGAAAATGAGTTTTGCAAAGATTCTATAAAATTTTTCAATAAGCCGTAGTTTTAAAATGCTAAAAGTGCCACTCAGAGAACTCATTTAAAAGAAGCAAAATGTATGGCTCTTCACTTTCCGAAGACTGCTTTCCCAAGTTCAGTAAGAACAAAAACATTCAGTGCCTCCCTAGAAAGATAGGCCCCACAGTGTATGAACTGGGAACGTGGTACTACAAAGCACCAGCACCTCCCAGAGGATGCTGTCTGACATCAGTTCTGTAGCACCCACACACTGTTTTCTCTGAGCAGGTAGTCTCATTTTGGAGTCTCAATTGTTGGTACACCTATGAACTAAGATGCCAAGTAACTTGCAAATACAGGCCAACGAGCCCTCAGCTGAAGCACTCTCAGAAGTTACAGTCATGCTGACAGGAAATAACATTCTGGTGAGAGATATTACTACTCCAGGAATAAAACCTGAGAGCTGCAGAAACCTGAGGGAGTCAGCTCTATTTAGAATCAGGAATATGAAGTAGGACAGCTTCGTTTTCCATACGGAAGTTTTGTGGTTTTTTTTTTTTAAGTAGAAATCAATATATGTAAGGTTCAGTGGCAGTACATGCTTCCTGAAATCTTAGCACTTCACATTTAAAATAAATTCTCCATTTTTAATAGGGTGCTTAATTAGTAGTAGTATCTACTGCCCAGTTAGTAGTGGGATCTGTAGACTGAGGCTGCTGTACTGGACTATAAAACATTATAGCAGTGATCTCCATTCAAGGAATGGAAACAACAGAGGAGTGTTGAGATGCATCTTCAGCATGCAGCAACACAGGGATGCTTTTGTTGGATCCACAAGCATGATAGTTGACAAGCCCAAGAGACGGGGTGCCATCCAGAAAGACCCAGCAGGTTCAAGCAGTGGGCCCAGGAGAACCTCATGTGGTTTGGCAAAGCCAAACACAAGGTCTTGACTCTGAGTCACAACAACCCCCACTATCAGTACAATCTGAGGGATGAAAGGATTGAGCAGTTCTGCTGAAAAGGATTTGAGGGTACTGGTGGATGACAAGGTGGACATGAGCTAGCAATGTGTCCCCACAGCCCAGAAAGCCAACCATATCCTTGGCTGCATCAAAAGAAGTGTAGCCAGCAGATTGAGGGAGGTGATCCTGCCCCTCTGCTCTGCCAGTGAGGCCTCACCTGGAGTACTGAGTCCAGATGGAGTCCACAGCACAGGAGAGACATAGACTTGTTGGAGCACGTCCAGAGGAGGGCCACAAAATGATCCAAGGGATGGAACACCTCTCTTTTGAGAGCAGGCTGAGAGAGCTGGGGATGTTCAGTCTGGAGAAAAGAAGGCTATGGGGAGACCTGATAGCAGATTTTCGTGATATAAAGGGGGTCTTTAAGAAGGAAGGGGACAGACTTTTCAGCAGGGAACAGTTTTTTTACAGTGGTAAGCAGTGGTTTACAGAGGGTAGTGAAGCACTGGAATAGGTTGCCCAGGGAGGTGGTGGGTGCCCTGTCCCTGGAGAAACTCAAGGCCTATGATTAATGAAACGACATATTTTAGCTCACTGGATAACAGGAAGCATTTCACTCCGATTTCATGGGATGATTTAAGTGCCCAGAGTGGAAGTTAAATCTAAGACTTGCACTGAAATCTGACATTGATGGTCAAAGCAGAAGTTCAAACATTTTCACAAGAAGACACTTAAACAGTCACATGAGTGGTGATTAAAACATTCTCCATTTTGATTAGGCTACTTCATTAGTAGTAGTCTTGCCTCACAACATGCACTCTTTCTGGCCCAAAGGGGCCATTATTTACGCCATTTAGTAGTGGAGAAATTTCAACGAGAAATTCTTACAAGGTTATGAGTGCCCTTTCACTGAGCCAAAATTGTCTTCTTGTGGACTTAGGTCCTATGAGTTTAAATTCTCATCAAGGAAAATGATGATCTAAAACTGCTCTCCAGTTTCTCTATGAGTAGAGAGGTACCCTATGCGAGTAGTCGTGGATATAAAATATAACATTAGACATTTCTGAGAAAAAAAAGTTTCTTACCAGAGCATTTCTTGGATTATTCCCAAACATATAAATTTCTTCCTCTCAGAGAAAAACCCTCCATTAAATAAAAGGAAGGTTGCACTCATCAGTTCTCAGAATAGGTAATATTGTTGAAAAAACACTGAATTCTTCAGAACTGAATAAATTAAAGATAAGTGTGTTTCATACAGAAACAATAATGCTGCTTTAAAATAACAGCCATAACCTCCATTCCATCTAAACTGATAAATGCAGCATGAAATCTCATGTCAGTGCAGAAGTTCAACGTGAGAAGATCCAGAGGACCTGAAAGTGATGTCATCAAGTGATGACATGCCAAAAAGGCAAAGTAAAGTGTTGGCAAATGCAAGGTAATGCATAAAAGAAGGAACAATGTGTCAAATTTTTAACTAGGTTTATCTCTTAACAAAGAAAAGGAGATCTTAAAACTTGCAAATAAAAACAGAATTTAATGTGCTATGATAGGTAGTCATGAAACTGCGTTAGAAACCGCAAAGATGATAGGAAAAAATGAGAGCACTTTTTAAGATTTTTTAAAAAATTACTGAAGTGTCCTCCTGTGATACTATTCTGGACTCACTAAGTGGAAGAACACGTGAAGAACAAGCGTTTACACAGTCAGGCAACTGATTAAAAAACAAGGTTGGGAGATTCATCTGTGACTGAAGACAACAAATACTGTAATACTTCAGATGAGACTAAAAACACTGTAAAGAGACAGGAAGAAGATGATGATGAAATGAAGAAGGAAAAATAAACACTTCTACTTGTTCTTGAAATACAGGAAATAATACATATTTATATATTAATATGTATTCTGCAGGAATTCCAGTTTCATGTACTTTAAGTGCTTGATACTCACTGGCTTGCAGCAGTTATAAGAAGCCTCAACTGAATCCTGAATGCCTCCTTCTAAACAGTCCTGTTTCTCTTGCGGTATACAATCCCACAGAATTACAAAATTGGCTTGGTTATAAAATCCATATTGACAACATGATTTCAGTCATTGTTTCTGTAAACTACCTATCTATTCTTTCTTTTTCAAAGTAGTGGATATATAAGGTAGTAATTCCAAGATTAGTGGATAGTGGCTGCAGAACTGCTGTTCAAATCTGGGGATTGGCAAAGCAAATTCAAAATTTCATTTATATTGGAAAATCTACTGAAGGCGGGCATCTAAACAGTCTTTAAACCTCTAATCCATTTGTAACTGGCCACAAAGTAAGTTCTTAAGGGTGCTATCCTGTACAGACTGTATTAAAGATTCCTGATCACATCACCAGTTAGAAACTCTCTGTTTTCCTGGTTCAAATTGAGTTTAGTGAGATTAAAATGAGAAAGTTAATCTATGGTGTAAGTAAAGATTAAAGAATATCATTCTTGAGACACAAAAATGTGGAATTAATGAGGAAGAATCTGCTTTCTAATTGATGACATATAGTAAAACTTTGCTGTCACTCCTTTAATATATTATTTATCAAATATTTTTGATATTATTTATCAAATATTAATATAATATGTATCAAATATTTATCTGCATCTCTCATTTTGCCTTGGACCAATGTGAGAGAAGTCTTGTTTTATTTATGGAATATTTCAGCTAATAAAGAAATTGTAAGATATTACATAGACCTATAACCTCAAACTATCACAACTACAGTGATACTATTACTAGAAACACTCTCAGCAAAGGAAGGACAAAATAGAATAAATAAGAAGTGAAAAAATAATGATTCAAAATACACTGTCATCTTTAGAGAGAATAAAGTCATAGAGTTGGAAATACGAAGGGAGTTTGGTCAAGCTGAAACTATGCTTTTAATATTTGGAAAGAAAAAGCCTGAATATAGGGAGTAAGAAATGCCCAAACTTCTGAGGGGGTGGCTGCAGGAGGGAGAAGGCTGAGCTTTAGAACTGATGCGACAGAAGATCACCCGCATCACAGTGTTGCACATTGCAACTGCAGAGTTGTTGCAGTAAACGGTGAGGCTGCTTCAAGGCAGTTTTTCACTGGAAAAAGAGAAGTGTCTGTGTTCAGTAATCAAGTATAAAGTGCACAAGAAAATATTTCTGGAGTACATTCAGGACAGCTGATAAAAAGAGAGATTCCAGCATTCTGAGCGAACCGAATCTGAGGTGTTACTTTCTCTAGTACGGTTCTTTCATGTATTATTTTGTAAACAAATACAGACTTGTCTGCTTATGCCTCTTCCATTGATGATTATACATAGTCATTAATTCCATGCTTAGATAAGCTGTTCTTTCCTGAAAAATAAGATGAAGCAATAAAAAAAATCGTTATTTCTTCTTGCTTTTCTCTTTTTCCAAACACAGATGAGATAAGCAGCCTTAGTTGACATCCACACTTATAGTATAGAAGCATCTGGAGAAGCCACATGTACCAAAGCAAATCTAAATTGTCATGACTGATGTTTGCATCTAATCAGCCCCGCAGATGTGACAGGATAATTCTGCCTGAATTGTTTACTCTCAGCAATCTGAGTCATCCTAGGTGTCAATTACACTGAAGTTAATAAGAAAATATTTAATTTCCTAACTGCGGGATCATACAATGAATCAGCCTCCAAAGAAATAAGATTACTTTAAGAAAACAACAAATAATAATTGCCTGTAATTTTTTAGAAGGCCACTACAACAGTATGAAATCTAGATCGGTACTGTTTTCCGCATGCATGTCAGATAATTTAGATTCATGAATAATGGATGTATCTCTTTCATGATGTCTCATTGCTTTCTATAGTAAGAAAAGACAAGCATTATGCAAATATAACACCTTAAAAACAGTGCCTTGTCAGACAGGCATAGTTTTCTATTTCTCTGCTGTTAATAAATAATTGACAAAATACTTGATACTACTGATCATGCTTTTTCTTGTAAACCTCTTATTGTACACGTTTAAACATCTGTGCTTTTGCCTCTATGAATCTGTGATTTCATTACAAAGTTGTAGCCATGCTGTGAAAGAGCAACAGCCAAAGCCTTTGGCATACTACTGACCTGCTCGTAAATGGCGTTTGTTAGCAATGAAGGTGTGATTCAGTCAACATTGGTACATTTCTAAAAAAGCTAGAATGTTACTTTTATTCTCCTCACCTCTTTCTCAAGTTGTCCAACATTAATCCACATTAAATGAACAGAGATTTAATTTGGTTATCTGAATGTGAATGCTTTTGATTTATATGGAATCTCTTCACAGAATTGCAAACATCCGTCACTGCTAGCAGTCCTAGGTCTGACTCGGATACCTTGAGTCACTTCAGCTCTCTGCAAAACTTTCCTTCAGATCCATTGTATCTGGTATAAAAATAGAGCACAGGCAAATTCAAACCTAATGGTTCTCAGACTTGAGAAAAAGAAGTTACAATTAAGGTGTAAGCCTTGCTCATTCTTGTATTACACCATTTCTGCAAATGAAACCTAATTCTAAGGCAGTAAGACAGTTACAAAAAAGCAGCAAATTCTGGCCAAAGAATTTTGTTTGGAAACACATTTTGTAAAGTTTTTTGCCACTAGAAGTACTTCAGATCTTTCAAATATAAAACCAGAGTTACACTGAGCGAAAAACTCTGTCCTGAAAGATGTCACTTGTAGTTCACTGAGGTCCTGGGGATCAAGCCAATGGAAATTCTCATGCAGTTCAACAAGAACAAGAACTTCTGAAAAACTTCTTGGACTGTGATGGTAGATCTCAATTTACATATAAATCAGTAGCCTCCCCTTATGTAAAGCAAATCACACACACATTAAAATGACAAAAGCCAGTGAACTGCAGTATATTACATTTTTTTCTTGGCATCAATAAAGCACACCTGGAACAGTGTATCTAGCTCTGTGCCTTCTAATTAAAGCAGAAAATTAAGAGGCTAGAGAGAGTACAGGAGAGGGCTCTCAAGGCAGAAAATGCCTGGCCTACAAGTAGAGGAAAGCAGTCTTGTTTAGTTTGACAGAGGAGATGAAGGCTAAGCATAGAAAAGCTTATGGAAGTTACAGAAAGTAACTGTGTTAAACTGCTCAGAAAATGATCTCAACTTGTAGATTGTGAGGTTCATACTGAGCATTAGAAGAAACTTTGTCACCAGGAAGATACTGAGCACTGGGACATGTTAGCCAGAAAGGGCATAGCATCTCCACCCAGAGAAAGCCACAGCTGGCATGATTTAGATTCACAACAGTCCTACTACGTGTTAGAAGTTGGATTAGTTGACATGCAAAGATCCATTCCAACCAGTATTTCTACAGCTCTGTCTGAAGAATAGAAAACCAGCATGTAGCTATAAAAGTGCTTATTCCAGGAGAAATAGAGTTCTTTTCTTCTTTTCTGTTTTTAACTACTGAAAATGGACTATATTTTGTCTTACTCAGCACAGTGCAAATCAGCCAGCACCATCTTTAAGGTTACCTTTCTGTACTAGGCACACTACAATGAAGCTACTTCAGCAGAAAGAAGATGAAGACCTAAGAGTGCCATTGGAAGCAAGCACCTTTGAGATCTGAAATTTAGACCTTATTTTTCTTCCCTATGTTTCTAACTTCCCTGTATTTCTCTGCTCATCTTTGCAGCTTCTTTGAACTCACTTCTGAAGTGCTTCATCTCCCCTGCTGTGTGTTAGACATCTGTGCTCTTAACAATAACTGGTAAAGTTAAGAACTGAAACAACCAGACACTATCTGCAAACACAGCTTCTGAACCCATTCAGCACCTCTTCTGAACAGGATGAGTTGAAGACAGAAGGGAGAATGGTACGTGGTTTTGCTTTTAGCTATTCTGTAAATTGGAATAGCCTGCACACTAAAGATTCACTAAACAGGTTTCATGCAAAGGATGCTGTAATTAGCTGCAAGTTTTTCACTATTGTGAAAACACCATGGTTTGGATTCCTTTCCTTTTATGAAATTGTATACTGTGCCTGGAAGAGCAGCTAATCTCAAATGCAGTGTGTTGGAAAATTGGATTCTTCAAATCTGTCCTGGGAATGATCAAGAATACAAGTGCATAGTAGCTAAAGCAATGAAGAGGGGACCTCACTGACAGAAAATCAGAGAAAAACACAAATTTCTTGGCAAAGGCAGTTTCATTCAGCTCTCTTCTGTGAGCATTCAGAAATGCTTTGGCATTGGGTTATTTTAAATAATGAATGTAGGAGAGTGTGTGTAGTGAATGTAGGAGTGAATGGAGGAGAAAAAAAGGATAATTTAATCACTTTCCCATTAACTCAGCACTCACAGCATTTATCTTTGTATGAAATACACATCAATTTCAATATTAAAATCAGAAGAAGGCATTTTTGTATCACTTTAAATGTTACATGTAAAGTGTTGTGGCTTGCTCAATTACAATGAAAAACAAACGATGAATTTAAAACCAAGGAGCACTTTCCATTTTTTGATGTCAGAATTACTTTTAGAAAGAAAATATCTCAGTCATTGGTGTCAAACAGAATCTGCCATCCCTGAATTAGTGATTGTGACACAAGAACCAATGCTTGGCCATTGTTTGCCTGTTGGATTAATTTTAAACTCCTCCTCCTGGGTGTGAGGCTTTTTGCTACACAACAAAACAATGCACATTTGTCCATTGACGTGTATGGATGTGTACATGTGCAAACTGGCCACTAGACTTTTTGTTCTGGTTGAAATTGCTAGAAAGCTATAAGGAAACTCACAAAAATAACACTAAGGAAAATATAGCAGGGGGAAAATCACATTCTGTGGCATTTTTTTAAAGATTTTAATTTTGAGTAACATTGGGGTTGAAAAATTCTCTACAGTCTCCTCCAACATAAAAATGTGGAACTTCACTTGAAAGGAAATTTAATTAGTTGGCATGACTCCTGGGTGAAATTTATGACCAGTGGAAAAACATGCTGATACTCCAGCTACACATTATGTCTTTTTATTCGCATAGACAGTGGCAATTTCTCTCAGTCATTAAATAAAATGCATGGTCACCTTCAATCTTACTCCTCTCAGTAACACAAATAAGAAGCAGTGGCAGTGCCCACACTGCAATTTTAGTCTCAGCTGATGGCTCCTGCACAGCCACCTCTGGTTGCACTGTGTTCTCCAGCCTGCTTTCTGCCATCTCAATATCCTCTATCCTTATTCTGTACGAAGTCACAGCAAGAGACAAATAAGTGCTAAATATCCTAGAAAGGATTGTGACTAAAAAAAGATAAAGTAGATGACAAACTGTTAATATTCTTTAGGATCCAGCATTACTACATGAAGGCTGAGCACAAGGAAATACTCTTTTTTCACCATCTTTCATCTAAATCTGAGGAAATGCTGACGGCAGGAAATTAGCATTCTTTTACTTCTGGAATATGAAATGGTGCAATAAGGTCAAATATCTCACTGAGTAACTGCTTATAGATCAAATCCAAAGCTCCATCAGGAGAGGAAAACCTGATGTTTCAGTACCTCAAGACTTACTTTGAAGATCCGGTTAAAGAAACACAAAAAATGTTCCAAAGCTGTTCAAGCTAAGAATCTAAATCACGTATCTTTTCTGTTCCCCACTTACTGCTTAGGGGTGCTGTATCGTTATAACTCAGCTTCCAAACAATTTGTCTGGTTAAGTTAAATAGAGGCTTACTGAGCCATTGCCAGTAATCACAGTTCTTCATCTCACATTGCCATCTTAAGCTGTTACTTCTTCCCACCCCTGCATTTCTTTAACATTTTTTGGTCAATCTATCGTCCTCCTCTTCATGCATCTCTACATTTCAAAATATATTTATGTAATTCTTGACATTTCCACAAAATCTATGCAATTTTGTTATCTTTGCTGTGATTTACCTCCTTAAAGGAACCATTAAGAAAACACTGCATAGTTACCTTGTCAACACACTTGAAATCTGTAGACTATTATTTAAATCTATCATTTCAAATAACATAAATACTTATACTCCCCATTTTCTCACAAATGTAATTGCTATTCGTATTCATGATCTATAAAGTAGTTTCAAAATAATATTACAATAAATTTGGTCAAAATTTAACCTGTATTTAAAAGTAGATGTATCTTTTATCAAGTTCTGCATGGGAAGACATCCAGTGAGACTATGAAAATTTATTTTGACTCACTGATGAAGCTTTAGGATACTCCATATAAAGAATTCATGATCTATAAATTTCTGTTATCAAAGTAAGAATTTAACTGATTAGTATTTGCTCCAGTGAAAAGTTCACATCCACCCTTACCTCTATGGTCCAGCAGCACAGAATCAATGGCAGCAAGGAGACATGGAGGCAATCCTGAAGTTTGCCTATCTGGGTTCCCTGAAAGGATCCCCATAAATCTGCTCTACACAAATCTGACAAGAGTTTTAGCATGGCCTAAAGTTTCCCATTCTTTCATATTTCATTACAGTAAAATATGGAGGAAACAGTGGGAAGGGAACATCTAAAATGACTTATGCCACCACCGCCATTCTCTCCTCTCGGCATGTCTCACGATCACTTCTCGTTATTTGTTTAGTTTCATGAGTTCATCTATTCTGCTCTGATGAAAAAGAAAATCTCGGTTCACCTTCACATAAGTGCTTAAGTAAACGCAATAATACAAAGTACAAGGAAACAACCACCAGAAATGAACTTACATTTGCATTTTGATTAGTTTTAAAATTCTCCTCTGTCTTCTGTTTCAGCATTTGACATTATCATGCAGTTATGTTCTATAGTAAAATATAAATTTAAAAAGTCTGTTCTGAGCCTTTCCTGCAGGTACAGTAATTTTTACTGGTGACTCTAGCTAAAGAGTGGCACTGCTTGATAACTGCAATAGAAACTGCTTTTAATCAGTTTAATACCTTTGATACATTCAAGAAAAACAAACAAACAAACGTATCTTTCTCGTCAGTTCAACTCAGTATGAACATCTGCTCCTAACCTGCAACCCAGTATATCAAAGTGGTAAGTATCACTAAAAAGCATTAATATATTTCTAGCAAGCTAACCATACTGGTGGCTATGTATAAAAAGATGCAATTTGGTTATTTGCGCAGTTATTCCATTTGCAATGCTTTGCAGATGCTGTATTTTGCAGCAAATCAGGTGTGTATGCCTGCCTCCAAATTCCACCACTCTGAGCCTTTCTGTGATAACCTGTCCATTCTTTCCCCTCCAGTATTTTTAATTAACATAAATGAATAAATGAAGTACAAAGGCAGCCAGCACTTTAGGATAGGGTAGGGCACTGTTTCATGTTCCGTAAAAGCACTTTGTACTTCTGTATGTCCATAGAGATGCTTCTCAATAAAAATAAGTAAAGAGAATGTTTCAGAGGAAGAGAAAGAGGCTTCTGGGACAGGTTTTCAGTCAGGAAGAATGGATATATTACTAGCATTTGATGTTCCATCCAGTTCCTTCTCTGCCTCTGCAACTGACATCCTTCTTAGGAAGGCAGTGCCACCCGGTATCTCGTTGGAGCACCGTACCCAGATGACTGAACTTCCTGGTAGAGAAGCTGTTCATTTGCATGCTGTTTCTTTAATGCTGTGGTGAAATGAAACAGACTCTCAAAAAATGAAATAATGTCAAAATTGTGGTAGAGAAAGCTTTAGGGACTGGAAACAAGTTACTTGAGAAAATATGTAATTTAATCTTTGATGCATTTGGAACAATGACTTGTACATAAATAATTTTAAATACGTAGTTGATAATATAAACATTTATATACATAGAAAATGTTGATTACAGTACATGTGATGGGACTGTGTGTTGACACAGCTATAACTCTCTCTTTGGCTGCTTCCCACTGCCAGAGCTGCCCAGGGCCACAGACACGGGGCCCAGTGCTGCTGCTGCAACCTCATTCTGACTGCTGAGGAAACTGCAAGCTGAGAAAAAGGAATGAGAAGATCTGCAGAGTAAAGCCAGGCAAGATGAGAAAGGCAAAACTGCAAGTACAGGATTGCTGATCCTGGGGACCTTAAGAGTTTGAGTTAAAAATCAGCATAAAAATATATAAAATCTTTCAGGAAAACAAAAAGAAAAATAAAAACAAACAAACAAATAAAAAAATAAACAAAACCTACAAGAATGACAGTGCAGCACTATGATGCATCTGTTCCAGCAAGGAGCAGAAGTTCTTTTCCCACTTGACTGATACCTTTCTTGGACAGCAGATGTTCTTCAGGTACCTTAGTGAGGTGGTGAACCAAGTACCTCATTAATCCTAGTGATCTTTTGTGTGGTTCAGCCTTGAAAAATGAAAGCTGCCTTCTGCGTTTGACTTGGATGTGTTCTGTATGCACAATGTCTTTGGTAAAAGGTGCCTGAGCGAAGTGACTCCTCTGCAGTCACAGAGGGAAGGTGACTGTTACACAACAAAGTCTCTAGAAGTACAACACACAGCCTACTTACAATAGAAAAAAGGATGTCTGCTTATCCACAGCAGCAACATCTGAATTTCAAATAGTGAGGAGGTGTTCTATGGAGGAAGGACAAAAAAAAAGGGAAGGGAAGGGAAGGGAAGGGAAGGGAAGGGAAGGGAAGGGAAGGGAAGGGAAGGGAAGGGAAGGGAAGGGAAGGGAAGGGAAGGGAAGGGAAGGGAAGGGAAGGGAAGGGAAGGGAAGGGAAGGGAAGGGAAGGGAAGGGAAGGGAAGGGAAGGGAAGGGAAGGGAAGGGAAGGGAAGGGAAGGGAAGGGAAGGGAAGGGAAGGGAAGGGAAGGGAAGGGAAGTATTTTGTTTACTTGCATATAAATAAAGCAGTGTGGTCTGGCCTAGCAAAAGGCAGGAGCTCAGCAGGCAACCTCCTGAGGACCGTGTAAGAAATGTATCACGCTTCACAGAATGGATTATAGAGATTCAGTATTCCCAGATTTCAACGAAGGCAATAGAGAGGTAGGTTGTTCTTATATTCATTCATATAGCAAGGACTGAGGTTTATTTTCTTCACGTTTCCTTTTTACTTCTTTAAACTTACTAACAAGTATCAATTGAAAAAAAGACACCGTTATTTTGCTTGCCCCTCTTCTTCATTATGCTGGGATAAAACATTCATGTTTTCTCAGGTGTTCTCTGCCTAATAAGCCATAGGTCTAAGACGTTAATTTCTAAAAATGTGTTTGCATCCACTACAAATCAGATTAACTTTCCTGCAGGCTATTTTGGAGGTACTGACACAAAGCTTGTCAGGGTTGCAATGTTTTTCTGGATTTTTAAGAAGTAGTGCCTGCTTTTCACACATGTTCACAACTCTTTTAAAATGAAGAAGTATTTCCCTACAACTAAATTCAAAAATTAATTTATTCAGTAGAAAGCAAGCTACGGAGTATGGACCTGCAGAGTTTTCTGTGTTTCAAGGAATTCCACCAGTTTATATCAAATTATACAATCCCTTGTCTTGAACGTTGACTTCAATTAATTCCCCTGCTTTGCTACCAAGAATTAGAACCAGGTAATCAGTGACAAACTTCAGCAGCACCGTCATTCTCTCCCTCTCACTTATGCAAGGAGGCAAACCTTTCCCTAGCCAAGCTGCTAAATCTTCAGCTCTGGCTGATAACCGTGTTCCTACCGTTAGTCATTTTCAACACAAAATCTACAAAATAGCAAAAACGTCGAGTTCTATGGAGCAGCACAAATGGATTCAAATTAAGCATAAAACAAACAATGAGGCCCCTGTAGATATTTTCCCACACTTAACTAAATCACCAGCCTCTGAATGGTCTGTTGCTGTGCATTTCTCCTACTGAAACTAAAAACATGTCTGGAATGCTATAATATGACCACTGGAAAATTATCATCAAGATCACAGTGTATCATCACATCTGACAACGTACATTGGCCCTCAAGTAGAATGCTACTGAATCACAGAATTGTAGAATCATAGAATCATAGAATCATAGAATGGCCTGGGTTGAAAAGGACCACAATGATCATCTAGGTTCAACCCCCTGCTATGTGCAGGTCACCAACCAGCAGACCAGGCTGCCCAGAGCCACATCCAGCCTGGCCTTGAATGCCTCCAGGGATGGGGCATCCACAGCCTCCTTGGGCAACCTGTTCCAGTGCATCACCACCCTCTGTGTGAAAGCACCTTTGGTGTGCTATTTGTTCAGTGTGGCACTGCCTGTTTTCCTAGTGCCTGTCTTAATCCAACACTTGTAAAAACTGAACAGTTGAAGCAAAGGGGTAAATTAATTTCTGTCATAGTTGATAAAGGAGAATCCCATGTTTGAGTCCTTGTTTCCCATGGCCATTAAATAGAAAAATGCACAAGCACCCTCTTTACAGAACACTGGGAAAAACACCTTGGAGATACTCCCTCTCAATATGAGCTGCTTTACTACACAGCCTCAGAATTAAGCTTCCTTTTAAAAGCTATAATTGCTGATGAGACTTGCACTCAGCTCAGTGCATACTAAGCAAGGAGCAAACTGTGCTGGCAAATGGATTTAGATTCAATTAGTCACTTAGACTGAATTCACTTGCTTTGCTTCCCATTATTAAATCATGAGAGGTGTTACAGAGTACATAAATTACTGCTTTCCCAAATCTGGATCCCCCTCAGCATATTCTAGCAGCTGATCCAAGGCATCAAAAGTTGAAAATCAAAGGGGAGGAACAAAATCATTTGATTTCATTTGACAATGCCAAAGAACAGACAACTGATCCATCTGAGTCTTGGCCTTCTCACTGTAAGATACAAAAGGTATTTGGGCAATTTGAATCTGCTCCAAGCCCTGAATTCAGAGGGACTGGGGCATTCTTCTCCATTTGAAGACCCAGCATTCACTGGAGATACCACCAAGAAAGATGTGTTATTTGTAAGCTCAACTTCAAGATTCAGAATAGCACTGCCTGAAGTCCTGTGCCCACGGTGACCACAGCATTCCAGAATAACAATCTGTGGTCTGGACATTTTTCTCTTACTTGCAGCATATTTTTTAGCAATGAAACAAAACATATTTGTGCCATAACAATAGAAAGAACCCAGTGGTAAACCACGAGATCAAAACCTAAGTAATAGAGATGATTCATGTACCGATACAGCTGAATTTTAACCACATGCTTTGCACAACACTATGTGAACTGCATTTTAATGTCGGTTTTGTTATCCCTGGAAATGATACTTGTGTTTATGTATTTTTCAGAAGAGTCTTATTTATAAATGTTTCTCAAATACAGGGAGATAAACAAGCACGTTTATCTGGATCAACTTTAGATCTATAGAATTCTCATCCATAATTTAGCTTCATTTCAACTGTTCATGATCTTGCCACAGTTTTTAGATAAAACGGTAGCCATGGCAACCACGTATCATATATCAGATAGAAATCAGTATTGAATCCATCCACCATACGCAAAAGTGTTAGTACTGAGCTCAGAAGAATAATAAAAAATTAACAAAATAATAAAAATAACAGCTGAGGAGTATTTGTGTATTGAACTTGTCATGTTAAGAAGCTGAATTCATCCACGTTACCTTAGCAGATTATGTTTATGTTGTCCTTATGTATAAGGAACTGTTGCAACACGTTATTCTGATGATCAAGATTCAGACCTGAGAACAACTCCCTACTACAAAGGATAACAGCCGAGTTGCAGGCTTCCTTTAATTAAAGAGAGCTGCAGGACGAAACAGCATCTATCTCCACCAAGTGACCATTCCACTAAAAATTAATCTTACTTACATAAAAGCACTGTCAAATATACATAAAATAATACAAAGGACATCTAAAAAATAATAAAAATCCACCATAAAACTGGTTTTACTTAATTCTGTTCTGAATAAACAAGTGCTGCAATTTCAGTTTCAATGACATATGGCTATCCTTAAGGCCTGCATAGTGGTAGATTTAGTTTTACTATAAACATTCAATTTTCACAACAGAAACTCTCAGATATTAGAAGCATGAAAATGAGATCCAGCTGAAAGGGAACTGTTTCCAGGCCTGCTCTCAAGGCACAAAAGAACAATATTTGTACCCAGCTTTATAAAATGACTTGTTACCCTTCTCTGGCATAAATGAGCTGGTTCTTAAACCCTTGCTAGTGTAACAAACTGGCTGGGCTTTTTATCTCTCCTATGGGAGATCAGAACTACTCATTGTTCTGTTTTGCAGTATTATTCATGGCCTTTTATGCAAAAGAGGATTACCAGGAGTATTAACAATTACTCAATTTCTGAACTTTCATTTTAAGCTATCGATTAAGCAGCTTTTTGTCAAAGAGTGTGCTCAAAGAAATAAACTTTTTCATAAAGCATTTTACTCCATTAGCCAGCTGTACAAAAACCTCCTCTGGAGCAGAACTCAGATCTCAAACATTCGGAGATCTGGTTTGTTAAAAGAACAGAAGAGGTTCACAGTCTTATTTCACCAATCACTATAAAGCAACCAGAGAAGTATTACTGGATCCAGTGTTCACCAATGCAGAGGAGCTCATTAAAGAAGTTGATTGGAGACAGCATGGGCTGTTGTGACCGTGCCCTGCTTGAGTTCATCATCTTGTGGAATATGGGCCTGGCAAAGTGCAGAGTCAGGACACTGAACTTCAGAAGAGCAAAATTCCATGTTTAAGGAATTACTGGATGAGATCCCATGGGAAACTGTCCTTAGGGACAAAGGAGTGGAGCAGAGCAGGCAGCTCTTTATGGATGCCTTTCTGAATTCTCCATCCCCCAGTACAAGAGATCAAGAAAAGACAGGAAGCTGGCATGGCTGAGTGAGGACCTGCTGGTCAAACTGAGAGATAAGAAGGAAAAGCACAGGCAGTGAAAGCAGGAATGGGTGGCCTGGCAAGGCATAGGTGAAACTAAACTAAGTGAGGGGTGTGAAAAACAGCAAGAAGAAAATCTACGGGTACATCTGTCAGAAGAGATGAGACAATGAGAGTGTGTCTCCTCTGATAAATGAGAGGGGAGAACCGGCTACAGCAGAGGTGGAGAAGGCTGAGGTTCTCAATGGGTTCTTTTCCTCAGTCTTCTCTGTCAGTCAGGCTTCCAACACCTCTCACATCCCTGAACCTCTAGGTGGAAGCTGAGGAAGAAAACTCCTCCCTCTATAAGAGGAGAACAATTCAGAGACTGTCTCGTGAGGCTGAATGTGTAAAATCTATGGGTCCTGATGGCATGCACCCCAGGGTCCTGAAGGAACTCAGTGATGTCTTTGTCACATTCCATCACATTTGAAAAGCTGTGACAGCGAAGTCCCTGGTGATTGGGAAAAGGGGGACATCAAGTTTGCTGATGATATCAAGCTGAGTGGTGCAGTTTACACAATAGAAGGCAGGGATGACATCCAGAGGAACCTGGACAGGCTTGAGAAGTGGACCTATGTGAACCAAATGAGGTTCAACAAGGCCAAGTGCAAGGTGCTGCATGTGGGTCACAGCAATCCCAGATATGTGTACAGACTGGAAGTAAAACTTACTGAGAAGAGCCCAACAGAGAAGAGCTTGGGGGTCCTGCTGAGAAAAGAAGCTGGGCATGACTTGGACATGGATCTTTTATGTCCCTTCCAGCACAAGCCATTCCATGATTCCACGATTCCATGATTCTATTTGTTTAATCACAAAGCAATGGTCTAACTGGAACTAACTGACATGAGGTAAGCAGCAGATTGTTGACTGAATATCTTAGTTTTTCTCATTGTTCTTTTCTGTGTGCATTTTAATCACCATGTACATATGGATTTGCAACAAAATCCTATACTTTACACAGTAGTATATGGAAATTGCAGGCCATCTAGCAAATTAATGCAAAACAGTCCAGTGTATTTGCAGAAGTTCAAACATGGGTTTCAGGGAGCGTATCATTAATTTGAAGTCAGACAGAATTCTATTACATTACCTTTGTTCTCATAATTAAGCATATTCTTCAGTTGTTTCTTGAAGTCTAATCATTCAGTTTGTTTAGTGAGACTCTTCAAAATCATATTCTCAATTCCCAGCCAGAAAGATTGTTTCATTCCTTTAGCTTTATAGAGTGATTAATTACATTTTGTATGCTCCATCACCATTGACCATGTTGGTACTATAGAAATTGATGTTTTATCTGCCCAAAGATATGACATAATATTATAGATACTGCATAAAACTAATTTCTGGTAGAAAAGTATTATCTTGTTGGAATGCCATATCTAAAGTTTGCTTGTAGAATATCCTAAAAATCAATTATTTATGTAGTAAAAGAAGTGTAACCTTCAGCAAACCAGCCTGAGATTTGCCTGAGGGATTTCCTGAATTTTCATTTTCTATGTTTCATATAGATGAAGCTCAAGTTTCTCACCTGCAAAAATCCTTGTGATGTTACAGTGTTGTCCCATGCCAAGTAATTTGCATCAAATACAAAGCTCAAAAGTCTTATGACTACTTCTTAAATTCTAAGAAATAAAATAAAATAAAATAAAATAAAATAAAATAAAATAAAATAAAATAAAATAAAAGGTAGAATAAAATCTAATATTGATTAATCCTCTGATATTTGAATACATGATGTCCTCACTGATACTGAGATGTGTCATCAGGAGATGTTGATACAAACCCAGGTTAGATACCTGCTTTATTCCATGAACTGGAAAAGTATCTGGAACTGCTCCACAGATGCACATTATTATGTGCACACACATTCTGCTCAGTAGACCTAAGTCTTTATTCTTAGTATGTTTAACTTTAACTTCAGTGACGTTGTTACACCTACCTGTAACCCCTTTCTTTATCTCCTCAAAACCAAATCAGGATTTAGTCACACTGTCAGAAACAAAAGGCACTCCTGGTTCTTCTGGCTCAATTTACTCCCATCCTCATTCTACAGGTGTTCTTTAAATGAATTCTAAAACTTTTTTAATTTTAGAGAACCTTCTCAGCCACAGTAGGGGTGGGAAGAATGACTGGGTATTTTTCTGGGCAGGTATTCATTGACATTATCCTAACTTCTCAGGGGATAATCAACTCGAATTTCAGTCTCTCAGTGTCTCAGTCATATCAGTACATCCTGGGAAATCACTGGAAGCCTCCTATTGATTTCAAACCATAATAATTGTTCCTTTGGTTCCTTTAAAGGCTGTGTTCACTGTAAAATACACACTGGTGTCTCTCCTCTGAAGGACAGCTATTTTCAGAGAACTGCTTTGATAGAGGGAAAGCTCTTGTTAGCAGGTAGATTACAGTGGATAAAATGGGGTTTAACATGCAGACACTGATGGTCAGATAATTCAGTACAGTTCTTCACCAATTGCTACATATTGCCTCCTCGGTTTATTCCATGCAAGCTTTTTCACATTTATCACAGTAGTATCCTGATGCCTTCCAGCAGTGCACACAGCGGCGTGACCAACCTCTGCCATGTGTTGTTGCTCCCTTACCTTCCCCCTGGGGAGGGCTATATGTTCTGAGGAGTATTCTGCTTTACCAAGGCTCAATCTTTTTTAACCAAGAGAAGGAAAGATAACTAAAAGTTGATCCAGAAATAAAGCTTTTCCTTCAGCATCCTATAGCATGAGAATAAAAACTCAAGAAACAAAAGCATGGGAGGTCCATCTCAGTTTCAGCATAAACAGTGGTTGAGATAAGATATGCACGTGCTTAAACTAAAGCCTAATTTGGTGTCATGTTTTTTTAAACATGGCATAAGGAATCAAACAAACTCAAATGTCTCTGCCTTGCCACGGTATTTTTTTTTTAGATCTGCAGGCCGTATTTTGCCCTGATCAGTTACGATGGCACTGTTATGATTAAAGCACAGACACAAGAAGGATTCAGCCTGAGCCTTGAGTCTAAATGAACAGCGGCTCTTGGATTTTACTATAGAGCACTCCACACAAAAGCTCAGATAAGATGTGACCTATAAAACAAAGCATAAACTCAGACACAGTTTTCTCCGTCCTGGAGCTAATGATTATTTTACACCTTTCTGGAGGGCAGACTGAGATTTTAAAGATGCCCCTGAAGTACACATAAGACTCAGAGAGCGCATCAAGCAAACACTTGTTAGCAGAGCCAGCTCTGCTCAAAAACGATACATATCTGGCCAGCGTGTGCCAAGATATAGCAACACATTTCCGATACGAAGAATATCTGTTACAACATTTTTGCTTAACTTTTGACACCCCAGACCAATTCTGGTAGCTTTGTATTTTGTGTAATCCTATTGCCTCTAGCCACAACTCTTCAAGCAGTGATAGCGCTCCCTGTGTGACTGTGCCACTATTGGTAAGTTTACATCAGTAATCTCATGTCTTATATGTGGTATTACTCAAAGTCTATCTGCACCACAGATTTCTGCACACACACAGCTGCACACACAGCTCTTCAGGTACTTCAAGTGCTGGAAGAAAGTAAGCTGTGCAATTCTGTGCTCAGTATAATCTTGATGCAATAATGTACTCAATGTCTGAACTCATGGCAAATTCAAGATTTTTTATGCTGTTTTTCCAGTACTCAAACTAAGTAGCTTGAAAGTGTCTTTGACAGATATATGTTACACAACCTTGTTGACATACTTAAGAGAAGAAGGGTTCCATTTATATAGACAATTTTTAGATATAAAAATGTAAATCTGCAAGCACTTCCCTATCAAAAGATCATTTCCTCCCAGTTCAAAATATCGTACAAAATAATACATGGTATACAAATATATGCAGGATTGTTTCAATTTTAGTGGTACTATTTGAAAGTGAGTTAAAGTGTTGCTCTCCTGTAATAAATACAGCAGAGTAGATAAAAGATTTCTAGGAATCAGTGATAGTTAAATGAATAAAATCAAGCACTCATAGAAGTTGAATGTTAGAATATAGAGTTCATATCACAATGACAGAGTTTGCAGGGTCTGGTTGGGCAGACTTATTAGCATCTTGTATTTCTTCTTTTCAATATTCCTGGACAAATGAGGTAAAGCAACAAATAAAAGCATGGATATCTCTCTTATGATTAGACACATTTCACATGGAAATCAGAGCATCTAATACGAATGGAATGGAACACTCACATTTTTACAACACTCTCTTTACAGTATCTGAATACTCTGAAATTGTGTGTATATTCTAGAAGCCTCAGCTGAGCTGACTAAATGTCACCTCAGGTTATCCTCACAAATCACAGAATAATAGAATCGCGGGGGTAGGAAGGGACCTCAAGAGATCATTGACTCCAACCCCCTGCTAAAGCAGCCTCCCTACAGCAGATCACACAGGTAAGCATACAAATGGATCTTGACTATCTCCAGAGAAGACTCGGTATGTCAGACAACTATTCTTCCGAAAGGACTTTCTTCCTCACCTTTCTTTCTTGCTAGACACTCAGAGGAAAATTCAGAGTGGAACTCAAGTAGCATGTGTACTAAAGAACTGCCACTCTAGCCTTGCAGCCCAGACTTTGTGAAATCACCAAGAGATGTTCTAAATTGAATGATATGAAAATAAGGTACTTTCCAGTAATTACATCCAAAGAGACTGATAGAAAATATTTTTGTCTAAAATCTCAGGCTTCAAATGACACTTTGATGTAAGCTTTTCTTAGTATTGAAGAAATCTTTTTCTTTTTGTTTGAAAAGAGTAAATTGAATATCAGTGTCCACAGTAGCCCTCAGCAGGATCCAAATATACTTGAATTAAGTGCACAGAGACGATAACCAGGAATTCTAAATTTCCTTGGAAGATCATGTATCCATGACTGAAACACTTCAAAATGTCTAATGAAGCTGACTTGTCAACTGCAAGTATGAATCAAAATATGTAGGAACTGTGGTCTAAAAAGAGAAAAATCTTGTTATAAAAAAATAATTATAGTAAATAAATAGTAAAAATAGACAAGAGACAGGCAGGTATTTTTCTTCTTAAAGGGAGGGTGGGAGAAAAATTCCTTGTTGCAGCATAGCATATGTGAAGAGAAGGGTAATGAGCATAGTTCTAAAGGCCTGCTTTCAGAAATGTCTGTGTTTCTGATACTACTTCACAACCAGAGTTAGGATGAAGCTGAAACTTCACAACTATTCCACTGTAGTAAGCCATGACCTAGTTGAGAAGCCACCACAAATGGATGAAACATATAATTCATTGCTGAATAGGTGCAAATCTCCAGACAAACATCCCCAAAGGCTCAGTAAGTTAATTCTGTTCAAAAGAGACAATAGTCTAAAAAGGAAAAATAATGAAAGAGAGAGAAAGCATAGAGTTTTGGATGAATGACAGCAATTACGAAAGGCCATGTTATTGCTATGGAGAAAAGCAGAGCTCTTTGGACAGGCACTGAAAATGGTTACATACTGCTTATTCTTAGTTTGGTATAGTCCCAGAAACTGTGCTGTGGCCTGCAGGTATTGCAGAGCAGTATTTGAAAGTGAAACGGTCAGTATATAGGACACTAATCTCCTTTAGAAAGAACATCACATCAGTCATTTGAAAGCTGTCTTGCCTGTTCCTCAGGATATTAAAAAATATCAGGCCAAATCTGAAGTGTTGCCAAGTGATGTTCAACGACGGTAAGATTTTCTTATGCTATGATGGAATTAAGTGGTACATAAAACAAAGACAACATCTAACAGTATTTCTTCAATATTGTAATGGACAGAAAACTTTTATTCTACGATTTTCAGCCTGGAGAAGAGGAGGCTCAGGGGAGACCTCATTGCTCTCTATAACTTCCTGAAGGGAGGTTGTAGTGAGATGGGGGTCGGCCTCTTCTCTCGTGTCATCAGTGATAGGACCAGAGGGAACGGTTTCAAGCTACGGCAGGGGAGATTCAGGCTGGACATTAGGAAGTATTACTTTTCAGAAAGGGTGGTCAGGCACTGGAATGGACTGCCCAGGGAGGTGGTGGAGTCACCGAGCCTGGGGGTGTTCAAGGAAAGGCTGGATGTTGTGTTGAGGGACATGGTTTAGTGGGAGCTATTGGGAATAGGTGAACATTTGGACTGGATGATCTTTTAGGTCTTTTCCAACCTTGCTGATTCTATGATTCTATGATTCTATGATTCTGAATTTACTTTACAGGAGTAATTTTTTTATGAAAAAAGTCATAGATCTGAAGTATTTCCAATTATGTAAATTTGTACAAATTAAAAGCCTAAAGATTGATAAAAATCCCTGAAGCAATTCTTTGTCAGATTAACTGCTTTTCTTCTGTATGCTAAGCCCGTGCTTTAATTTCCCTGCAGGTCATCAGAGAAACAATAGCTGGAAGTATCAGTGAGAATTAATTACTGGTGAATAGGTACTGCAAAGTCAGGTAGATGCCCAAGCTGCCCGACTGTTCGATTTGTGCTGTGCTCAGAGTATGTGGGCTAAGATCCCCCTGAACCTAAGCTACACCACTGTATGTGAATAAATGCCAAATAAAGTATTTGTATTACCTCATTTCCCTACTTTTCCAACACCTTTACTATGGTAAATGTAAGAACAAGAAACAAAGAACAAATACATCCCCATAAGTATATTTTTGTCCCTGGAACCTTACCACTTCTCACAAGTGCATGTGCTGTTTGAAAAAATGTTGGTGTTTAGAGGACAGATGTGGAAACACAGCCAACTTGATATTCTCTCTAAAGAAAAAGAAACAAGATCATGAACTATAAAGTTGTGATTTAAACAGAGGCATTACAGTACACCCAGTATTGTTTCACCAAATAAACACTGTCATTACAAATTTAATGATATTCTTGAGACATCCACATTAGCATCATTGGTCTTTTATTTATTTTGAATTACACTTTTTATATACCTCGGCAAGGCTCTACATGATCACTCCCCAGACTGCTCTGACTCCTGTGGGGATGATTTATGTTGTCATTCCAATATAATGTTTCCCATAATTGTACTGTGTTTAAAAAACATTAGAACCCATGGGGCTAGACAAGGAGTTATAACATTAACAGCATGCTCATATAAATCAATTTACTCCCTCGGAGGGAAAAAAAAGTGAAAAAAAAAGTTAATAAGATTACAGAAAAAAAATTGCAAAGCCAGTGCAAGGTTACCATTATCAGCAGTTTAATCAATGAGAATAAACACATCATAGATAAATTCTGGGAATGTAAGCATAAATAGGAATCCATTCCTACATTTGCGTTATTTGATGTTATTGACTCTAATAGACATTAATCACAAAGTGGAAGAAATGGGATTTTATGGAAAAGACTCAATGCTAGAAGGTGGTGGACACCCTAAGTGTTGTACAACATTTTCCAAGAGCTCTCCGAACTGTGTAAGATAAACCTAATACTAACAGTGGATATCATTTCCTAATTATATAATTTTAAAGGATCCAAGTATATCAGAGGGATCAAGAAACAAGCTGTGATTTCAGAAACGCTGACCATTAAGGACAAAACCTAAGGATAGGGGGTTTTTTGGATAGAAAAATTGGGAAACTCAGCCTTTCCTTACCATTATCTAATAAAATACCTTATAAAAATAATAAGAAAACTTCACAAGTCAACTTTTAATATGTGCTTAATGCAATGTGCAAACGTAAGATAACCTAATATATTCAGAAGATGGATTATTTGTAGCTTAGTCTGATCTGAGCCTCCAAATGTAGCACTGTTTGTTGCATTCACTGATCTAATTTTGCTGTGCTGTAAGCAGTAGTCACTTAGTTTAGAACAGATTTAATGTGATAAAAAAACTACAAGATAGCACGGGGCAACGTGTATTAAAACCCACTGTTTTGATGTACTCCCTGATAAAAATGTAGCAGTTCACTAAATCTATGATATTTTTCTCTCTACAAAAGACTGGGATATTAAGCAATGCACACACCGTAAAATTCCTCTGCAGATGTACCTGAGGGATCGATGGAACTGCTGTAGCTTTAGTGAGCTCATCCAAAGCCTCTTTATGGCAACTCTGTTTTTGCAAGGTAACAGCTAAGTGACTGCGAGTTTCAAAAAACTGAAATGTATGATGAGAATTACAAATCAGTTTTTGTAGTTTTAGTCTTGGTTAAGTTCATTTTATTGGAGTGAAAATTAATTCTAGTCCTTTTCCTGTGCAGCAATCCTATGAGGATGGATTCTTAGCAGTCTGCTGTACAGGATTTAATGGAAATATGCCACTTTGCAGGAGCTGAAGATCTAGCACTTTGAACACTGGTTAGTGAACAAAAGCACTTGCTGCCAATGCGAGAACTATTATCTATCTCATATCACAGGGTCTTCAGTCCTTCTAATAAACAAGAAGATGTTTCATAATGCTAAGCACCACTAACTTATCAAAATACTAAGCCACAAAGATGAGTCTATTTCAGACTTGTAAAAAATCTAAATTTGGAATACTAACATAATACATGAACTTCAAACTGGACTGATTAGGTTACAAAGGTTATTATTACAGAGAAATCACAGCAACTAAGAAATAAGGACATTTGCAGCTGGTCAGAAATTTTATCTTAAAAAAAATCAGAAAGTGTTGGGTTGTTCAGTATGAAGTATTTCATTTAAGCAGCTACTACAAAACTAGGAAACCTGGACAATCCAGATAATGTACTGCAGGACAGATTACCTGAAGATTTTGTCCTGGAGCCAAAAAATCCTACAAGTAGAAAGACCTTAGCAGTTGAAAAATGTGCTGGTGGCAACTGCGATAGAGGCAGGATGTCTGGATGTTCAATATTAAATTTGCAACAAAATTATAAATCATAAACCTAACTAATTTCTTCCTGAACGGTACGGCGTTGGCTATTGATTGTAACGCAGTCAGACTTCGACATCTTTTAAAAGATGGGGAAATAGCAAAGGCTTCAAGGGAAATCTGAGAAGTAACATGAAAATTAGCCTTCATGCTTTTTGAATTTATAGCTAGTCCTTTTATAGTTTTCTGTGAGAAGTGTGTATACCAACTCTGGGGACAATAAAACTGGCAGTGGCGTTGGTCATACTGCACCAAATTGACATTCATCATTCATACTAAAGTTCTGCTTCTTTTCCTCCGCTGACCCACACCACACATTCTCCCAGACTTCCAAGCAGCACTTGAGGACATTGTGAGTCAAATAAATAATTCAGTTCCATAGCACTTGGCTAGCATGTCTTGTTCCCATGCTTAGGAACAAACAGATTGGCCTGAATAAAAATTTACAAGAAAACTGTTTCTTTCTTGTTTACACTTCACTCTCCAATATGGAGTACAGCACATGGCGCACACTGTCACTCTTTGTCTCAGTCTGTGGCATCTTGTACAACACACATTCCCGGTTTTTTACACTAAAACATCTTAAATGTGATGCAATGCTTTGTGGCTTGCAATCTGAAAGAGAAAGATTATTGTAAATTTTGCTGAGTTTTCATATAATGTTGTGAATTCAGTATGTATTCAGGCAAGTTGAAATTGATGAAAGAATAGGGCTGAAAGAACACAAACATTTCTAAAATTCTGTTAGTGATTAAATTATGGATGGAGCAAAAACCTCACCGAGATTGGAACCAGTCCTTCCATTCAGGCCAAGAAATAGATCTGCTACTATTTCATGAAATGCCACTTGCTCAGGATATTTCCATTCAGATTCCAAAACAGCAAGCGGGCTTCCTCCTCTGACCACACATAACATAGGAGTTCTAGACTGCACAAAAAGAATACATATTGCTTGTCACCTCGTGTGTTTTGTAGTCTTCAGAAATCACTGAGGTTATTGAGGTCATTGGTGAGTAGGTTTGTTGTTTGGTTGGAGAGTTCTTGTTTCCCTGCTTGCTTGTTTGTTTGTTCTGGGGGATTGGTTGATTGAGGTTTTTTTGGAGAGTATTTGGGTTCTTTTGGATGATTTTGTTTGGGATTGACTGTTCATTTGGATTTAGTGTTTCTGTTTCATTTGTTGGGGACTTGTTTTCTTGTTGTGTTTTTGTTTGTTTTTTGAGGGAAACATTTAGGAAATAAAGCTGCTCCCAGAGAGAAGCTTCCAATTTTTATACAGTGAAACTGCAGTTGTTATGCAATCATATAACAGTAGGGATGGAAGAAAGGAGCCCTGGTCTCCTGTTTGTAATCTATGGCACAATTTGATGATTACCAACTATGAATAGTTCACACCCCTATCAAAAGATAATTACACTCCTTGAAAGGTCACTGATATTCAACGAGATTCCTCTCAAAGAAAGGGGCAGCAAAAGGCCATGGTGGATGGCATGGGCCCAGCTTCCACCGAGATAAAAACATGGCAGCAGCTGTTCTGTGAATAATTAATTTACTTTGTGGGGCTGAAGAGTGCTAGAAATGCTATTGTTTTCCTCCAGTATGTGTTGGGAAATAGGTAGAAATATTACACTAACTGCTTCCAATACTTTTGTCTCTTGCTACCCTTTACTATTATTCTTTTCATATGTTTCAATACTTGTGTTTTAATTAATTAATAATACTGAAATAAACTATTAAAAGAAAGTTACCCTGTTCTGGACATTAAATCAACAAACATTTATCCATTTAACTGAAAAAAAAAAAAAAATCCAGGTATTAAAAATTATCTGCTGTCACTTGAAAAATGTAAAGCTCATACTTGATGCAAAAAAAAAAAAAAAAAAAAAAAAAAAAATCATGCGATGATCTCTACAAAATACCGTAAGTTTTTCAACATACCAGTGTTTAGGTTCAGAGAGATGCAATAGAAGTGACCCAAAAGGAGGGAGAGCAGCAGAAAGACACCACTGCATAGGATGTGGGAATGCTTCAAAAGTTTGCCCTCATACATCTTGGATCCCAATGTTTTGCAAGCAGTCTCAGTGCTTGGTGACATACCTCTAAATGTCACATGCAACGAAGAAGAAAGCAGTGCTGAACAGAAGGTCTTTTACGGAAATGCCATTAAGCCTATCTGCATTTTAAGGACTTGCACAAAATCTAGGCTCATGATGATGATGATGAACAAGAGACCTTGGTACTCAGTGCAATAATGTAGTAAGTTACTTTTCTGTAAATCAACAAAACACAGAACTAGTGTCTGTTGGACATGGAGCACAGTGATGGAGAAAGAGAGAGCCCTTGGGAGAGATACGGATTGCTACATTAAGTTACTTCTAACAACTAAAAACACAGACAGAAGATGACCAGGGCCAGAACTTTCTCAAGTTCTTGTTTCAGTCAGCTCAATTTTCTGTTGTGTATTTATCAATGAAGTGAGTGATCTTTCTTAATTTCCCCTTGGCCTTTCCATTGTGTATCAGATGGTAACAGCTGGTATTACAATAAATCTGTGTTCTTTCTCTTTACTCCTCCTCTGCAGGATGATGTTAAAAATTTGGCTTGGATAAGATTGTATCCCTGAACTGCCATCAGCATTAAGCTGATCTGTGCCTGTTTCAGAATAGACACTGTCTCATCTTTCTTTAAAAAAAAAAATAGTACAAGATCAGCAAACAAGAAGGTTATGCACGTATTGATCAGTTACTTCTTGTAAAGTCAGTACATTGGCCATTTTAACTTTCCTCATGAAGAGAGCAGGTAAATCACCTGAACTAAAGAAATGTTACATTTATTCTAGTCTTTTCATAGTAGGATTTGTGCAGTGCATGGAGCCAACTTCCAGAAAAACCTGAACCAGCTTGCTGAAGGATTGGATAAGCACAAATGCATGAGAGACAACTGGAGAACAACTGAAAACTCAAAATCCTGTTCTCTGCAGAGTTTGTGTTTGTGAACTAACTTTCAGCTGTATGGGAAGCAGAGGCTAAAGCATTCTCCTAAGAGCTGACGCTCATAAATGCATTACCAAGAACATATTAGGGCTTATTATTACTTTTAAAATCACAATGAGAGACATTTACCCATGAAAGCATGCCTGTACTATGTGGGAGAGCAGTATGGAAATCCCTTCTGAGCATTAAGGCATTTAGATACATCTAGCAACCTCTAAGACAGTACCCAACACATCAGGCTCTGTTAAGGGCAGAAAAGGAGACCAGCAACTGCAGTTTGCACTTTGCAGTGCATTTTGCAGATCTTAATTACAAGCACATTTTTGGTTGGCCAGACTAGCAAATATAAAACACACCAAGCCAGTTTTAATCTGTTAGCTCATTTAGCTTCAGAATAAATCCACCGAAATGGCAAAATAAGAGATCTCTCAAACTTGTGCTGCAGAATACCTGAAAATCTAACCCATAACAAAACGTAGGAAAAACATCTCAGCTGTAATTTTCCTGCCCACAGGTGCTAGAATTACCTGCAAAAGAGGTAGTTCAAATGGTGCTAATAAAATTTAGTGGTTGTTACAACGTCTACTTTTAAAGATTAAAATCATTTTGCCTGTATGACAGGCAGGATCTGCAGGACAGTCACCTTCCCCCAAATTGTAATGTAGGTCTTGAGAGCACAGGCTGCTCAAAACATGGAAGCAATTTGCCTTGGAGCAAAAAATGGGAGCCAGTAGTGACAGTCTTATGCACCAGTGACTGAATAGGTGAAAAAGGGCTTTAAAAAACATATATATATATATATATAATGGAATGAACAAAGACTCTAAGATCTGAACAGAACTTCAGAAGACTGGAAAAAAAACAAAAAACAAAAACAATTGCTAGATTACAATCATAGAATCACAGAATCACAGAATCATAGAATCATAGAATCATAGAATCATAGAATCATAGAATGGCTTGGGTTGGAAGGGACCTCAAGGATCATGAAGCTCCAACCCCTCCCCACCACCGGCAGGGCCACCAACCTCCATATCTAATACTAGACCAGGCTGCCCAAGGCCCTATCCAACCTGGCCTTGAACACCTCCAGGGATGGGGCAGCCGCAACCTCTCTGGGCAGCCTGTTCCAGCACCTCACCACTCTCTCTGTAAAAATCTTCCCTTGGATATCCAGCCTAAATCTTCCCTCCCTCAACTTAAAATCATTTTCCTTTATCCTGCCGTTATGAACCCTTGTAAAGAGTTGACAACCCTCCTGTTTATAGGCTTCCTTTAAGTACTGGAAGGCAGCAATGGGGATCTTTGAATTATCCTTTCTCTAGTTCACAAGGGAAGCATGGAAGTCTCAGCTACTGAACATGTATCATCTGTGCTTTAAAATACAGTAATTCTCTTCTTCATGTGCTGCGCATTAAGTGCTTTATGACAAAGCCTTCTGGAATCAATCCTTCTTGCGAATGGAAGCAGAGGAGTGCCTGATGTCTTGGTTCTTTTTGGGCTGAGGCTGTTTATGCACAAAGCTTCAGCATCTGGGTGGTTCTGACTACCTCTGATGCATCCAGGTGCAGGTGGCTTTTTCCAAAAACACAATATTGCATTTTGGTGCCTAACTTCTTCCTGAGCCTCACTTATAACCCCTAGGTCCTCTATGTGACCTGGCAGTTGGTACTATAGAGTCACATAAATGCATCACAGAAACTAAGCATAATTTTACAAAGCCAAGAGTTATTACATATGCTATTTTTAACATTGTTTAATCTTTATAAAAATTAAAGAAGCTTGTAGATACAAAATCGATCATTTTAAGTCCTACAGCTGATCCAGCATTTCACCGAAATCTGAGCATCCCTGTGTGCAGCATCCCTCCCCCTGCTCCTGCAGCAGAGGAAAGCTAACCAGACCTCAGATACAGAATCCAGAGAACATAGAATCTACCAAAAAAGTGAACTAATTCATATTTTGCCTGATAAACAACATGGTAAGGCCTTACGTTTCTTGGTATGGATCGGCACGTTCTGCTATTAAATCTTATATGAACACTGGTTTTGTTATACAAGATGGCTTAAAATTACAATTCATATGAGACATATAGTTATTTTTTAAAAATTAGAAAATAGTACTCACAAATATCATTTTGAATGTAAACTAAAGATGTGGAATCTAATATTAGGTAATTTAATATTCATCACTGTATGCTTTTGCTTCAAAGAATACAATATGCTTTTGCTTCAAAGAATACAAATGCTTTCTGCCCCCAGATGATTTGGTATGCTTCCTTGTCAGCTTTCAAAACAGATTTGCATAGCATGTACCCCTGATTTGTAGAAGTCTGGTCAGGGGGCGGCGAATAAGATGCCTAGTTTATTTTCTGCATAGCTGCAAGAACAGGAAAAATGCTCTCAAAGTTCTCTCCCAATGATACATAATAAAATTTCAATACTTTCACTTTCCTTAAAATTAAAAAAAAAATTAAAAAATTAAAAAAAAATCAGAAGATTTTGCAGATTGCTGGTATCTATATAGACATAGGAAAAACTGTAGGAAACACTGCCATAGGCAAAAGCCATCTGTCCAAAGACCTCGTGCTTCTACACAGCTGCTCTGAACATGCTTTCTTTACTCAGAATTAGAGCACAAAAATGACACTGTTGGAGATTCTATGTTCCTTTGCCTTGTAACAAAGGAATCACATAGGACAGAGAAAATTTATCCCTCACCTTATAATTAGGTAACAAAAGGCTAATGCTGGACTAATAGCCGTTTCTCTCCACTGTCAGTTGCCACTGGGTATTAGTATTTTGCTCCCCCCTGTGTGTGGGAATACATGCCATTATGCTTCAGAAAGTAGCAATTGCATGCTCCTGGAAAAACAAAAAAACAAAAAAAAAAAACAATAAGTGTGCTTGCTGCTCATTTTTCCAGAGGTTCACTTCATTTTCCTAGGTAAGATACAACACAGTAAACAGCGTATCACATACCAGTATCTAATCTTAGGCTTAGGCACCAACATCCTCCTCCAAAAGAAATATTCATAGCGTAGTGGGTAGAAGAGGCAGAGAAAACCAACATACAGATTGCCGTGGCTGGCCGAGAACAGCAAGCAAGATACGATTCTCCAAAATCCAAACTTAAAACACAGCTGGCAGTCACTCATCCTCAGAGTGCAGATGTGTTACTTCCATGTCTTCTCACAGGTCTCCTCAGCCTCCTAACACTGCCATGGTATGAAGCACTGAACCAGCTTTTCCCAGCTACGTTCTGCTTAGAAGCAGTAAAGTGATGAACAGCAACATAACGATATAACATCAAACAACATTTTATGAAGCATCAACTGTGCAGCTTTAGTACCGGCTATCTTCCTACCTCAGTGAAAAACAGGAAAGTAACTCTTTCAGCCACGCATACAGCTTTGGCTACTGGAGTCTGGAAATAATTCAGCACAGACGTCCAATGACATGAAGAGGAAATGTAGAAAACTGTTGATGAGACTATTGATAGAACCTATGAATCTAGACAGCTGGGGAAGCAAAAAGTCATGAAGGAGCATCAAGAGAGCAATAGTTTGCAATTGTAGTAATGCTGCAGTTCTTTCCTTTCAAGACAGCTTCTAACATTTGTACTGGAGATTTTCTCCTTCTTGAAGAATGCAATATACACAAGCCATGCAACAAATTTCAAACCTGTGGAATTCAATAATGGTAAATTGTTAAAAGTTCTCACCATTTCAAAGCATTTGATTTAGGTCAGATAAAATTATTTCTACATTGGATTCCAAAGCATTAAATAGCCAAAGTTCAGATCAAGTGTAGCAATCTATCTGTCTATATTTTATGACTTTGGGGATGTGTAGTTTCAGACAGCAATCACCTCAATGTGCCAGAGAAAATTTTTCCCAAATGCTCCTCCTGTGCCATTAAATTTTGCATTAGGGAGGTTGCCACTTTTAATCACAAACCTCTCCTTCAGAAAGGTGAGTACAAATATCACAAAACAAACATGTGAGTTAGCCAAGTTGTATTCACGATTCAGTGTTGGCAAGCATAAATAAGCAAAATCGCTTCAATTCCAACATACTGCATAAAATGCCTTTGCTTGTTTATAGCATATATAAATTTTGAAAAAGATCTATGTATGTAAAAAGATCAGTGCACAAGTCTTATTTTACAGAGATAATGCTGAGAAAAGGGTCAGAAGTTAATCATATACCTCTACAGAAGATCGGTCTGTCTACTGGGAAACGTAATCTCCATGCAGTTTTAATCCCTGGGGGTATAAATCACAAGAGAAGATGCAGTCTTTGAAGACAGTTGTTGTTTTATGATCTGGCACACAAAAAGAAAAAGAAGCATTCAGACATCAGCAGTAGCAGCAATAAATATTCAGCATTCCAATACCTAATTCCTAAGTATTTGTAATCTAAAATACTGCTTTTACCAACAGTCTGTTTTAACATGGTCCCATTTTTTCCAGTTTAAGATCAGTCACCAGAAAAACAAAGAATATACTGCTTTTGGTTTTACATCTTTGTCATTAACAAAAATAGTCATTGCCCTTTACCACGTATAAGTGAATTTACTAAATGATCACATGTTCAACAGGAGTGAGCCCAAAAATGTCTATGCATTCTTTTTGTTTTACTTCTTATTATTCTCTGAAAACCTCAATTTAAACTCTTGCAATCTTCCAATTAACAGCAGCTCCCAAATAGCCGCCAGTATATTTAAAGCAAACTGAGGGCTTGAGAGGACTGCTGCAGAAATGCTCCCTGTGCAATGCTTGCATGTTTCTTCCAAGAGGCCATTCTAATGAATGTTTTGACAGTAAGGTGAGATGAACCATAATGGAATTATTCAGCACATAATTACACATGAATTCCCACCTCTCTAAGATGCACATGGCGGTCACAGTACTTGTCGTTCTCACACAAGTTTGCTTTTTCTTCATGTAATTCCATTAAACTGAAGTCACACACACACACCTGTAAGAGTGAAGACTGTCCCTTGGGACTTCTGTATTTCACTGCATGCCAACTGTAAAGGCATCAGAGTATCATGGTTAGGGCAAAGTATTCTATTTATACAAGTGTGCATCCTGCAGGGCTGGTATGTATACGCTGTCTCTCAGACACATCGTGGAAGAATTCCAGGACTGGACAACAGTAAGAGGCAATCCACAGTTTTGTAATAGATGCTAAATCAGGAAGGATTGTATCTACAAAAAAAATGATAACTTTAGAAAACCATGAAGTACTAAAAAGATTCTAATCTATAGCAGTCTAAGCAACCAGGAAAAGAGATGACATCAGTATCTCGGGAGATATTGGACAGAAAAGCCAGTGACAATGGGGGACCTAAAGTTTATGAAGGATTACAGAAAGGATTGGCACCAACTGTCTGTACTTTCCATGTGGATTTAAATTTAGAGTGGAAAAGAGAATGAGAGAATGAACAAATTTATGTACAAATATATATGAAACAAATGGAGAATTCACCAAAAACACAAAGAGACAACCAAGCAGAAAAAATGACATAAACATAGCTTTTTATATTTGGAACTGTATCTTGACACACAAATAGGTAAAGAGAGATCTCAGAACTGAGTGCAGGAAAAGAAAGATGCAACAGACACATCAAACCAGCAAGTTAGACGTACTCCGTACTCTGATTTAATCTTAAAATTAGTCCAGTAACTAAACAGGCAGTGCGATTTCCTCAGCACAGAACCTGCTCCAGTAGGATAAAACTCAAATAAATGAAATTAGACACTCATGTTTCATACTGGAACAAAGACTCTACTGGTTTCTGGTGAGATGTAACAACACTTTCCTCATGCCTGAGTGAGCTAAATGCTCTACATATGGAAGTCAGGTGGTACCATTTTTCTGTTGTTACGTCATGAAATAAGCAAAAACAAATTAAGTCACCTTTTTTCCAGCAAATTCCCCACCATAATTTTATTAGAGACCGGTGTTGTGATTAATTAACTCTTTCTTACAAGATACTCTTTCTTACAAGAAAGATAACTCTTTCTTACAAGATAACAACATCAGCGTTTGAAACAGCAGTTGTTCAAAGTTTGTGGATGGCTTTTTATGTTAGACAGAACTTCAACAAACTGTTTCATAGAAAGGAAAATCCCAGAGGAGACAAAGCTGGGATGTTTTTCTTTTTTTTCTAATTCTTTTCTAATCTCAAGAAGCTGACTCTCTCCCCTTCAGTTTCATTGACTGAGAAGCTGGAAAGGAAGGGAAGGTGCTGAGCAAAGTCATCTCTTCTTGTTTCCACACTGACTGTCATTTCTGATGAAACACAACAGGAACTCAATGTTACATCTCAGAGTCTATCCTGAGTGGTTGCCTGTTCTGGAGCATAGCAAAGGGTGACCAGGTTCTGGAGATGCTTGTGCCTTGAGGATGTTTGTTATCCTTGTAATAATCTCCAGACAGGTTTGAGAAGAGAGACGAGAGGACCAAGCAATTCCACAGCCCCCATAGTAGTAAGGCTCGACAATGCTCAGTCTGTGCACTAGCCTTGGGCCAGAGCTGGATCCCAGTTCTCTCAGACTGAAAACATGTGGTAGCAAGAACTCAGGAACCTTATAGAGAAATGTAGGTGCTTCTGGGCTTTGATCAGACAGGCTTTGTTGTTTTGGTATCTTTTGGCTCTGACTCCCAGTTTCTGCTGACATGTACAGACTGGAGCAGCATTGCACTGCATGAGTTGTTCTGGCCACAAATACTGCTTGCTGGCAAATTTCAAGCTTTACTCTAAACTTCAGGATGCAAGATCTGATCAGAAGAAAAAGCTGATGGAATTCTTTTTAACTTGTCATAACATCTTTTCCTTTAGTCTCATTCTCAGAAACAGATGAAACTTTAAAGAGAAGGGAGATGAAGAGGGGAAAGAGAAAATCCACTGTGAATCAGGCACTCACCAGGAATCTGAAACTTGGCAAAACTATGTTAAAGTTTGGATATTAACCTCAGAAGTACAGTACAGTTGAACTCACTGGCACAGCTACCTACCCTGCTTAAGTTAGCACATCCTTAGTGCAAATTATAGTATTCCAAAATCATGATTTGTTCAAAGAGATGCCTCTTAACAAAACAAAAAGTCACATAGCAGTTTTTTTCTTTCTCCCATGCAATCTCTCTCCTCCTGTATTACAGCAATATGTGGTATGAGATGGATAACACTTGGGCCAAGCTAAGATCTAAGCTAAGCAATTTTACACCCTTTTAGCCACTGTTGGAATAATGAATGTCATTTTGAGAAATACTTTCTATGAGAAAAATGCACTTTATCTTTGCAATGGGCCCACAGTTTCTGCTGCATTTCACTGATCAGTATCACCAGTGTTTTCAGCAGTGGGGCTGTGTTTATAGATCTGCTTTCACTGAATAATATTTTTCTCATAAATTGTTTAATCTCTTGCCAGGCTGCAATGTCATTCTTGGGTTGCACTACATAAAAGCTGGATGTTTTGCAGCCAGCAAGCAAGACTTCTAGAGCCCTATATGCTCTTTCATGAGCAGTTTACAAATAAAATCCTTTCATCATTTTAAAACGTCGCTTTTCTCTTTTTTGTCTCTCTAGTTTTAAATGCACAAAGCTTAATCCATTAAGTCCCCCAGAATTAATTAAAACAATCAGATTTACAGGTAACATTGTGTGTAAAGAAAAGCAAACAAGAAAATCATTTTAAGGAGCAGACTGAAATAGCATCTTTTGAAATGTGGGTATTTATGCAGCCCAACAAGAAACATATTGGGAATACTACTGGTTCCCATGCAGATATCCCATGCATGTATTTCTGAAGTGCATCCGGGCAGGACTTAGAGCTAGCTGTCAATGAACAAGTTTAATTATCCCAGAACAGAAAGCATTAACACTTCTATGAATTGTGTGGTGTAAAAACACCATACAAAGACACAGCACTAAAGGCTAATTAGAAATTGTGCTCTCACACCAGGGTAGCTTTGTCAAAACCCGTGGCCTCTTACAGAACAAGAGAAAACATTTAGATAACAAGAATTTCAGAACAAACGCAATTAGCAAGGGTAGATGTACTGAACAAGTCTCAAAGCACACTGTGGGCTATAAAAATGGTTGCTTTATTCTTTTCACTATTTTTGTCATTATGCACAAGATTATGATAAAAACTCTAAAATGTGGCACTGCTGCCCTTACCAGACTGATACACCACATAAAAACACCTTCTTCTTCAACAGAGGCACATTTAGAGGCACCATTATCAGCATTAGAAGGTCTTTAATAAAACAAGAATAACAATACTTAGCTTTAAATAAAATGAAATCCCATTAAGTATCTTAAAATGACCATATGCAGTGAAAGCTATTTCAAGCATTTTTACCATTCAGATAATGAAAAGTTTCTGTAACTGAAATGCAAATGCTACTAACGTAAGGCTATATTCTTCAGAATCTAATATTTTCTTTAACAGACTGTAATTACTTTGACTTAGCATAAAATATAAAAAGCAATAACTTTAAATCCTGTTTGCTAATCACATTTCAGTGTGCGGCCAGAAGAGCAGCACTAAGCTCAGGTTCGGAGTAGATTCAGAACACAGTTTCCACAGTGCAGTGTAAATAGTTAGAAAGGAAACAAAGGAAATTTCCCTCCTGTAGTTATGCAGCATGGACAGTAAAAAGGAGAAAAATGCATCATGGTTAAAAGGTAAACAGAATCCACATCAGCATATTTTAGTGTTTTCTAGGATCTCCCTAGAGAGTCCACTAGAATCATAGAATCATAGAATCATAGAATCATAGAATCATAGAATGGCCTTGGTTGATGATCTAGTTTCAACCCCCCTGCTATGTGCACCAGGCCAGTCTGCCCAGAGCCACATCCAGCCTGGCCTTGAATGCCTCCAGGGATGGGGCATCCACAACCTCCTTGGGCAACCTGTTCCACTGTGTCACCATCCTGTATGTGAAAAACTTCCTCCTGATATCCAACCTAAACCTCCTCTGTCTCAGTTTAAAACCATTCCCCCTGTCCTATCATTATCCATCCTTGTGAACAGTTGTACCCCCTCCTGTTTAAATGTTCCCTTCAAATACTGGAAGGCCACAATGAGGTCATCCTGGAGCCTTCTCTTCTCCATGCAAAACAAGCCCAGTTCCCTCAACCTTTCCTCACAGGAGAGGTGCTTGAGCCCCCTGACCATTATAGGACATGGATTATTTTGCTTTTGACCTGATGCTCAAATCATCATCCTGTACTTCCTGTAGCCATCTTCCACAATGATCTCCCTTTGTACAAGTTTTAGTTGTTAAACTGAATGGTTTTGCCTTTCTGCATCCACCAGTTAAAGTTGCAGCAATAGTGTTTGTTCTATGGATGTACCGATCACTATACTCAATCAGCTTATTTTCATAAAATAGGAATTCAGTTACTTCTTACTTACAAAAACATTAAGACACCACACTGACTCATCATAGATAGCCCTATTTTTTGCCACTGTTTCAGTACTTTGAGCATTTAGGAATGAATTCATTTGCTTTCTGACTAAAAATTAATTAAATCTCGCTCTCTTAAAACTGCTTTTGTCCTGCATTAAGAACAGTATAACAACTACCCTGAGATAAAACATTTAGAATTCACAAATCTTGTGAATAGACTTCATTTAAGAAAACAGATCAAAATAAGTTAAATTATTAAATGTTTTTGCTAGCATTTGTGCATTCCAAAAGCAATATAAATTGTTTGATTCTATCAGTACTTGTCATAAAACTGAGTTAACTACACGTGTTTGTTTTTCCTTTTAAGAGTAGGTTTAGAAGTGTATACATGTGCATTGTTATGCACAAATAAAAGTGAAGACATAATATATTTAAAAGTGCAGGGCAAGTAAACACACAAGATATTCTCAATGACCAAATAAATGAGATTCCAGGAACCCAGGAATGCTTTTCTTCTCTTCTATTCAGACACAAGCAACTGTGTTAACATACTTTTAAAATGGCAAAGAAAACAACATGGTGCCTCATTACTGACTCTGATGCAGAGTCAGGACCCTGATTCTGTTCTCATTTGGAAATAAAAGCCATTCTTGGGTAAATCATGCATAACTTTCCTGAAGTCAATAGATATAAAACAGTCTAAAACTGGGGTGAGGGAGAAGTCTTACATCTCCCAGCCACATACAAAAATCATTTCCATGATATATTCTATAAATCTGTAGGAAGCCTATATAAAATTTTCCATTTAGGCAATTTCCTGTAGCATAGCTAATTACTGCCATCTAACTAAGGGGAAAAATGTAATTGCAATATGACTCACTAAATCATTAAAGTACTCAACAGAAGATATAGTTTGCATAAACAATCTCAGTGGCAAATTAATCTTTGAACAATACTGTTTGCTATTTATTTATTTCAATATTTTGCAAAGAGATATTTAAAAACAGAAATACTGCTTAATGGTTGTAGTTCAAGAGTATTTCTTAATGTTGCTGCAAAGTGTCTATATTAGGCGTAAGATTATAAGCACCAGTTTTTTTACAATGATATCTCTTGGTTGCTTTAGTACTTGTTTCTGGGCAGGCAGGAGATGTGCCTGAATTCTGGTAGGGCTGAGAAGCTCTCACCTTTTGGGGACTCACAAACCAAGCATTTCTTTGAGGGTTTCCACAGAGCAAGTTAGTAAACATTCCTGACTACACCTGCCAAGTCAACATGTGGTTGAAGATACAAGACCTTGGGAGACTGAACACATTCTTGGGATGTAGAACGCAGACATCTACTCAGGCTTTCTCTTCATATAAAGAATTTAAGTACATTTCTCCAGAATAAAGTTCTTCTCTGTGTAGGTGCAAAGTATTGGAGGGCAGGACTTTAAAACCTGCTGACAGATGTTCAGTTTTCCTTAAAGGCTGATTAAGCAAAGGAGGCAGGAAACCAGCATGGATGAGCAAGGACATGCTGGTCAAACTGAGCGATAAGAAGGAAATGCACACACAGTGGAAGCAAGGATGTGCAGAGATGAGATCAGGAAAGCCAAGATATAGATGGAACTGAACTTGACAAGTACTGTGAAAAATAACAAACAGAAATTCTATAGGTGCATCTGCCAGAATAGAAAGACCAAGGAGAGTGTAACCCTTCTAATAAATGAGAGAGGAGAACTGGCTACAACAGACGTGGAGAAGGCTGAGGTGCTCAACGAGTTCTTTGCTTCCCATATCTCTCACATCCCTGAACTTCTAGGTGAGGGTCAAAAGAGCAAAATCCCTCCTTCCTCTGCAAGAGCAGTCCAAGACTGCCATATGAGGTTGAATGTGTACAAGGCTGTGGAGCCTGATGACATCCCAGGTTTCTGAAGGAACTGGCTAATATAGTTGCTAAGCCACTCTCCATCATATGTGAAAAGTTATGGTTGTCAGGTGAAGTCTCTGATGACTGGAAAAAGGGAACTGTCACTCCCTCTTTCAAGAAAGGGAGAAAAGAAGACCTGGGGAACTGCAGGCCAGTGAGCCTCACATTTGTGCCTGAGAAGATCATGGAGCAGATCATCCCAGAAGATATGGTAAAGGACATGCAAGTCAAGGAGGTGATTTAAGACAGTCAACATGGCTTTATGAAAAGCAGATTTTTCCTGACCAATCTGGTGGCCTTCTATGATGGAGTGACAACTTTGGGGGACATAGGAAGGGCAACTGATATAATCTACCTGGATTTGTGTAAGGCCTTTCACACTGTGATGCACAACGCCCTCTAAATTGGAAAGATATGGATTTGAAGAGTGGGACTATTCAGTGGATAATCGGTTGGATGGTCACAGCCAGAGGGTTGTGGTCAGCTGCTCCCTGTCCATGTGGAGACTGGTGCTTTTCAACATCTTATTAATGACATAGTAAGACTGAGCGTACCGTCAGCAAGCTTGCTAATGACATCAAGATGAGTGCCGCAGTTCATATGGCAAAAGTAGGGGTCCAGAGGGACCTGGATAGACTTAAAAAGTAAGCCTACATGAACCAAACGAGGTTTAACAAGGCCAAGTGCAAGGCATTGCACCTGGGTTGGAGCAATCCCAGATATGTGTACAGACTGGGAGAAGAACTCACTGAGAGGAGTTGGTGGTCCTGATGGCCAAAAAGCCAGACATGAGCCAGCAGTGTGCTCTTGTAGCCTGGAAGGCCATCTGTGTCCTGGGCTTCATCAAAAGAGAGGAGGTCAGCAGGGAATGGGATGTGTCCCCCTCTACCTCTGTGAGCTCCTATATGGTGTACTGCATCAAGACCTGGGGCTCTCAGTATAAGAGGCAGAGCTGTTGGAGTGAGTTCAAAGGAGGGCCACAAAAATGATCAGAGAGATAGAGCACCTCTCCTACGCGCTGAGGGAACTGGGCTTGTTCAGCTTCGAGAACAGAAGGTTTCAGGGAGACTTCACTATAGCCTTCCACTACTTGAAGAAAGCTTACAAGCAGGAGGGGGTCTGACTTTTCACAGAATCACAGAATCACAGAATCACCCGGGTTGGAAGGGACCTCAAGGATCATGTAGTTCCAACCCCCCTGCCTAGCAGGGCCACCAAACATACACATTTAGATCAGGTTGCCCAGGACCCCGTCCAACCTGGCCTTGAACACGTCCAAGGACGGGGCATCCACAACCTCCCTGGGCAGCCCGTTCCAGGGCCTAACCACTCTCCTCGTAAAGAACTTCCCCCTAACATCCAACCTAAATCTTCCCTCCTTCAACTTGGATCCATTTCCCCTAGTCCTGCTATTGTCAGCCCTTATGAAGAGTTTACTCCCCTCCTGGGTGTAGGTTCCCTTCAGGTATTGATAGGCTGCAATGAGGTCGCCCCGCAGCCTTCTCTTCTCCAGGCTGAACAAGCCCAACTCCCTCAGCCTGTCCTCATAGGGGAGGTGCTCTAGCCCCCTGATCATCTTAGTCGCCCTCCTCTGGACCCTTTCCAAAATCTCCATGTCTTTCTTGTACTGAGGGCTCCACACCTGGACACAGTACTCCAGATGGGGCCTCACAAGAGCCGAGTAGAGAGGGACAATCACTTCCCTGTTCCTGCTGACCACCCCTCTCCTGATGGAGCCCAGGATCCCATGACTTTTCACATGGTCTCACAGTGATAGGACAAGGGGGAATGGCTTTAAAATAAAAGATGAGAGATTTAGGTTAAATATTAGGAAGAGATTCTTTACTCAGAGGGCAGTGAGGCACTGGAACAGGCTGCCCAGAGACACTGTGGATACCCCATCTCTGGAGATGTCCAAGGCCTAATTGGATGGGGCCCTGGGCAGCCTGATAGCAGTTCCAACCCAATCCCACAGCAGGAGTTTAGAACTGGATAATATTTAAGGTCCCTTTCAACCTAAGGCATTCTATGATTCTGTGACACGGCGCTTCTCTCAATATAAGTGACCTCAGATCAGCACACTGAGTTTTCCAACTTCAGTTGTGGCACTCTCCGTTATTCCAGCTATAGCAGATGTTATGCCTACAAATCCTGCCAATCTTACAAGCCAAGGTGGTTCCTCAGCCTTAGTGGTGATATTGCAGTGGTGGCATGTGTGGAAAGCACAGGAGCATGAGTCAAATTTATAGAGTCTATCAGGTGGCAAAGCACTAAAAAATCAGATTAGGTGATAGTCAGATAGATGTGGTAAGAATATTGCTGAAATCTACAGACCAAAATCCCCTTTCCAGTGTTGGATATGCTTGTCTGTTAGAGCTGTTGGATTCATTTTGATGCAGTACACAAACATGGAGAACTAAAAGCGTGAACACAGCTCTGAGACAATATGAAATTCAACAGTTGCATATAATCTGTCACTTTGGATACCGAAGCCTGCTTATTGTCAATTACCATTAAAAATCCTTTGTTCTCTTTATCAAAGACACAGACAGCGAAAGGGGAAAATGAAAGCACTAGAAACTGAAAGTATTAAACATTAATTCTATGCTTTCTTTTTAGTTATGTTTTAAAGGGCAGTGGTTGTCCTGTTTGATGGGCAAAAAGGAAAAGCTACAGGGACTCCAACTGCAGCTGCTGCTGTTGCTCTTCCTATCGAAATCAGATTTTGTTTTGTGAAGGTACACAAAAACAAGCATGTACTAAAATAGTGGTATTTGCTGCAGTATTGACTGGTTTTCAGTGCCAGAGAACTTGGCTTTATTAATTTAATTAATTTTCCTACAATATTAGATATTAGATGGCTCTTTATTAGTAGTTTCTATCTTCAGCCTCTTGCTAATGTTTGAAGATAAATCCTGTTTTCCCTCTCTGGTTTTTGAACTACCAATGTGGATACAGGTCCTTATTTTCTGGATAAGGACCAGAAGCACCCAGCTTTATCTCAAGCTTTGTACTAATGCTCATGTTCACAGTTACCGTGGTCCTCCCCCACTGTTATTGCATAACTGGCAGAGTGAGAAAGGAAACATTCTTGAGGTGCTGCTTAAACACACGTCGCATGAGTCTTCCTGTGTTTAATGACATGACAGAGACGTATCACTGGACAATTAAACATATCTACAGCTCAGAAGAGCACAGGGCTCTGCTGCCCAACTTTACTCTGCATCCACACAAGTACAAATCAGGCTGAGTTTGGGCTGTTCCAGCACTGCACTCACACGTCATAGAGATGAGAGGTCTGATTTACTTTGTTCTTGGGACATGTCCTGGACACCACCTGGGGCTGATTCCCATAGCTAGGACTTGCTTATACATGGAATCCTTGTTTTGTTGCCTAAGTAACATTCAGATCTGTAGCTTCCAAGGTGTCACTTGGTTTCTGTTGGCTGACACTCAGAAGAAAAAGTTATTTGAATATTAATTTAATATTATAGTTGGATTTCAAAGTATCTGTAGCACATAATTCCAGTAGCCCAGCATACTGAGATTTTCTTCCCTTCCCTTCCCTTCCCTTCCCTTCCCTTCCCTTCCCTTCCCTTCCCTTCCCTTCCCTTCCCTTCCCTTCCCTTCCCTTCCCTTCCCTTCCCTTCCCTTCCCTTCCCTTCCCTTCCCTTCCCTTCCCTTCCCTTCCCTTCCCTTCCCTTCCCTTCCCTTCCCTTCCCTTCCCTTCCCTTCCCTTCCCTTCCCTTCCCTTCCCTTCCCTTCCCTTCCCTTCCCTTCCCTTCCCTTCCCTTCCCTTCCCTTTTCTTTTTGGTACTGATATTTTTGGTACTTTTTATTTTTGGTACTGATAACTGCTTCCCCTCCTACACAGTGTTCATTATGTGCAAATTAGTGCAAATTATGCTTTGTTCTCAAGGAATCCACAAATATAGGAATCTTTAACTGGTTCTACAGATACACTTTGAAGTCACAACTATTTTTCATGAATGAAAAGAAGTAACAGGAAAAAAAATAACAGCATTTCTCAAGCATTCCTACAATTTTATGCTGAAAATTAATGTATTATATGATACGTAAGCATAGAAAATGAATGTTTACCTACAAATGGAAAAAAGAGTTTCTAATTCCACAGCAAGGGGAAGATATCTGTGGAAAACACGTAACTCCAAACAGAAAAAAATGTCAGTGTAATAACCATTACTCACTACTAAGTAGATTTATCCTCTTCTCATACAGATCTGAGATGAGTGGGGGATAGCAGCTGACTGTTATCTATGCATCTGCTAAGATGGCCATGAATTTTAATAGGTTTCCTAATGTGATTAAACACTAGATCTCTGGCAGAAAATACCAGATTTCTATTTTCTGGTTCTAAATATTCTTGTCCTTTGAATAGAGGAATATAAAGGGCACTGGGAAATGAGCAGAAATCAGCTCCTAAGATTACTGACTGTGTTCAGTGGAATTCAGATAGTAATGTGAAAGGTCCTGCTCCATTCTCCTTGTTTCCAAAAATGGGATAGTGTTGGACATTTTCCTGGGAAAGAATAGCAAAACTGAACCTCAAATGCAAATATGTAAATACATATATATATTGTAATCTCAATACCTTTATTGCAGGACCTTTCCTTCTCTTTACTTGATATGTATTTTATTTTACTTCTGCATTTCCCTTCTCTGCTTTGGAACTTCCTAAGATGATCTGCATGCTGTGTAAAGTAAAGTGAGCTCTGAATGGTAGCAGTCAACATCCCTTTCGTACTGGCAGAATTACTATCTATGCAAGGGAGACAGTGATGAATATACCTCATTTTATATTATATGCAATTAAGTCTTTCTTACCCAAATTTTCTAAAATGGAAACAAACCCAGCAAACCCAAAAACAGTGATATCTTTTGGCTCTTCAATTCTATTCTAGTCATTCCATAGACACAGCACCCAATTTGCTCCTATTACTTTTGCTTTGTTTCAACACATATCCAACAATTCAGCACATGAAAGTGGAATTGTACTGGATATGGTGGTACACATTGAATAGAGCCCATTATTTTGTTTGATAAGGTAGGTCATGTCTTTTCAGTTGCTTTGTGTCACTGTGATAACATATATCATCAGGGAATCCTACTTAATTGGGATTTGTGCTGGATTTATCCACAGATTTCTATGAAAGTGCAAGACATACATCTCCACAGATGCAGCATATCTCATCTCGTAATACCCTCAGAATCTCCATAGAATTCTTCATGGCTGTTATGTGCAAACTGCACTCAAGGGAAGCATTTGAGGAAGAACAGCTTTGGCCTGAGCCGTTACGATCTAATTGCCACTGGAGTCAGAGAATATATCAGAAAGGAAGTAAATCTGGTACTAAAGGATAGATTTTTTTCTTAGAGCATTCATTAGGAAGTAGGAAGTGGTAGGAAAAAACATAATTTCCATTCAACTGGGCCTTTGCATCCCAGCTGAGGTTGCTCAGGATGCTGGATATGCGTGACATTCACAGACCCTTCAAACTGTCAGTTTCAAAGTACCTCATGTGGAAAAATAATAAAAATAGAAAACTGAATCAGCTCTTTTCATTTGTTTGTTGTTTAAAATTCGAAAGACATTCCTAGGTTTACAGTGATTGAGCTCCTCGGTTATTTCTACATAAAAATGCATAGATGGAAAAACACTGTAAAGCAATAACCTGCAGCTAAGTTGTCCTTAATGTACTCAATTTCTCTCTTTTGTAACAGTTCACATACTGTGACTGACTGAGTGTCCTATTCTCATACAGCTACACTTTATTATTTGTAGCCAATAAAGTTTACTGCAGTTTTGGATAAGAATCCCGTGATACCAAAATAGCAGTTTTTAAAATGTAGATTCAAGAAAGTAGAATCAGTCTCAGCCTGCCTTAATACTTTTTTTTTAATTTGATAACAGGACTTCATATCATTTCCAGAACTTTCAATATACACCTCATTCACACTAATGTACAAAGTTTGATATTCCAAATCTCTAAAAATCTTTATGAAATAATTTCTGGAAGAATATCAATAAAATGAAAGCCCAAAACTGCACTCCAAAGTGAGATTTTAGGATGCTAAAATATTCACCACAGAACTGAATATATTTTTAACAGTCTCTAGATTTGAAAACAGAAGAAAAAGGGCAAATGTTCAGACTTCAGATGTGAAGAGAGATTTTATTTATATGATCAAAATATTTTTATTATTAAAACTTTCCCAACAATCACATCAAAACTGACTTGGAGTTCTTCCAAGACTTGGAGCCTTCACAAAATATTTTTTTGAAAGATGAGTGGCTACACTGAGAAAGAACTGCAAAGTTTGTTTTAAGTCAGTTCACACGGTGAAATCTCTGCTTACCACAGTTTTCTTCTGAAGAACCAACAATGTTGATATCCTAGGTGAGAGCTGACATAAACCTGACAGTGCATAAAAAAATGTGAACTGCAGCCAATTGCTCTTTCCCCTTGCTTTCATGTGTCCACACCAGTAATGCAGCCATATTCTTCTTTTCACATTTCTGTTGTGTCCACCTCCCTCTAAATCAGTCCTCTTCACTTTCATAGCCCTCATCCCACAAGGCATCTTAACAGAATGTGTCTGCAGAGGGCAGTGATTCAGGAGATTATTTGTACTTTCTCTTAGCAGCCATGAGGCTGGAGGTTTATGGGGTAACCTCAGAAACTCTTCTCCTTGCTGCTGCTGCAGGGAGCACAGGGCACTCAGTCCCCATTGCCTCTCGTGTACTCACCCACAGAACAAGGAGTGGAGTAGCTATGTCCAATAGAGCTCCTTGGTTTCATGTGGTCTGAAGCCCTCACACAACCAAGTGCTGCTTTCACAGGGCTGCATGAGATCTATTTTGTTGAATCCTGCAAACTAGGTGTGAATCAAATGGCCGAATACAAATTCAAGATATAAGACTGAGAAGAATCTATAAAAAAAAAAACCTAGAGCACAGCTAGCCAGTTATTCAAGATCCAGGTGGAAGTCCAAGCTCCCATTGAAGGCTTTCTACGTATCCTGCATCATCTGTTATTTTTTGTCTGCAATCAATTCCTGTTAGGGAATGAGGTATTTCAGGGAGCCCAAAAATTCCTGTGAACCAAAGGGAGACCAGATCCAGATTCAGTCACTGGGTGAACTGCCTGGGTAGATCTGCAGTTAGTTTTAGACATAAATGGATGAAATTTCTGAAGTCACTGTCAAACCTCCCATTATATCCATTAGGGCCAAATGTTAATTGAGGAAAGCAATGTCCTCAGGTGAATATAAATTTTTACTTCCTCAGATGTAATGAAGCAAAAATATATATACTTCTCTCATCACATGCATCTACAGAAAACTTGAGGCAATCCTGCACTCAGTATTTAAGCAAATGGTATCTTCAATACTCAGACCTGTTTCAGCCTTGCATGATTGTTGGTGGCCATCATCTCACACATCAGGGCAATCAGTACAGGAAAGTTTTGTATTGTATTGGTTGCGATTTGAGAAAACAAGTCAGCAAATCCAATGACTTAGATTAATTTCACCCTCACTGTCTGAGGGTACAGATGGTTTTCTTCGTTTTCATGGTGACATTAAGACCAGGAGGACCATTAAATTGAAAATAAATTAAAAAAAAAAAAAAAAAAAGGATAGAAACTGTTAGGGAGCTATTTTCAGTACAAGAGCAGGTGAATCCGTCTCATGTAATCATTAATTTAGGAAGCTGTAAGAAGCTGGTGAGGGATTTATAGAATCTTGAACCTTGAAATATAAGAAAATTGTTCCTATAACATGTTCAGCCTGCACTTTCCCATCGTGTATTAAATTCAGTCAGACTTCGTTGTTAACACTTAGAATTTGACTTGTGCTTACCAAGTAATCTTTCTGGTGAGTGTAAAACTGCCCCTCTTGGACAGAAGGATTTTTTAATAAAAATGAAATGTGATCATTTTTCATTAAAAAAAGGACATGTCAAGATTAAATGTTACCTCTGTACTGAACTCCATTTCTGGATTTTTTGCTACTGATCTGTAAGATGACAGGTATCTTGGAAGAATAAATCATTGGGTTTTATTTATCACTTTGCAATTTTAGATGTGGGTGAATTTAACATCGTTTGCATGTTTAGATATGCACATATGCCTATGTCTACATGTAACGTAAAAAAGCCACTAGCAAAATAATACTGAGGTTGCAAATTCAGGCACTCAGAAATTAGAAAAATGCTAGAATGAAAGCTGACACCATTATTGGTGCCCTTTCCCAGAAGGAAGAGTGTGGTACTTTTTAAATAGTATTTCTGCAGCTTCTGAAACATCAAGATGCACTACACAGGCATGCACACATATTCCACTCATGCGTACAGTAAATTTGAATTATCAAGCTCTCAAAAAGCAAACGCACATACAAACAGAAATTATATAGCTGTACCATAATTGTTATTGACCTACCTCTTAACTTCATCTTCCATTCCATGCTCACACTCTGAAGAATAGGGATTACCATTTTCTGCTTCGAAGACAGTCATTTAGAATAAAGGAATTAGGAGGTTAAAATTGCTCCTCCATCATGTTTCTTTCTCATTTTTCTACCTATCCTTTGATGCTTTCTCCATTTCATAGGTCAGAGGCAAAATTATTATCTTGCAATAAGGGTAGAGGTTACAAAATATCACAGGTCTGAAGCTACAAGTCTTGGTGGTTGGTTTTATAGAATTCTAACACAAGAAGTGCCCTGTCCTCACACTATCTTGATTACTTTCACCTCTTTTTCTTTCTTCAACTTAGAGAACTGCAACAGGATCCAGTTAGTAGTAACACAACCTATGCGTTGTAAGCTCTCATGCCTTGAATATTATTTGTTGGGTTTATGATACCTAAGACCAACTGAATTTGAATTTTCTTTATTTTAGAAAAAAATACAAACGCAAAATAGCAAATAGCCCCTACTGAAAAACTTGATGCTAACTGAATTTGAATTTGATTTGTTCTAAACAAAATATAAATACAAAATAGCACATAACAGCTAATGCAAAAAGTTGACACTAAAAATAGGCACAGGAAAAGTAAGGACTATACCATTTGGGAGTCAATCACTTGAGTAATTGCTTTACATGGGGAGGTATGTTATCATACCAGATAAGTTAGAATGGAGAAAGCGTAATTTATTCGGATTGCTGTTGCTATGCTTCCCTTACAGAAAAGCACAGTGTGTGTGCTAAAGGGGTTCCTAAGAAGACATCCCAACAAACCATCTAATGCCAGGATGCATTCAGCAAGACTGTGACAGACCTATCAGTTGTCTCTGAAGTTATTAAACCTGAGAGTCTTCCAATCCTGGCAAACCACCATTGGGCCACAGGATTTTGGGGTAGAGGCAACACCTCTAAGTGTTGGATCAAACTAAAACCTGTCTGGGAATGAATAATTTCAACAAATATGAACAGTTGAGATCATAGAATAACTTGGACTGGAAGAGACCTCAGGAAGTCTCTAATCCACACGTCTGCTCAAAGCAAAGTCCTCTGTTAAATCAGACCAGGTTGCCCAGCTATATGTCCAATTGTTTCTTAATAACCTCAATGGACAAGATGGAGACCAAGCCATTCTAAGCAACCTGTTCCCATACAGGACTGCCCTCAAGGAATGAAAAATTTCCTTATAACCAGTCAGAACCTTTGTAGTCTCAATTTGTGTCCTTTGGGTTTTTTTGCCCTCCTGCCATAGAACTCCTTTAAAGAGTCTGGCTCCATCTTCTTTAAAACATCCCTGATTCCCAAAGGTACTTGCAGGCTGCTGTTAGTTGTCCCCAAAGCCATCTGTCCATCAGACTGAAGGCAGACCTCTCTTTCAGCTTCTCATCACAGGGAAAGTGCTCCCTGGTGGCCTCCTGCTGAGCTTCCTTTCATTTTATCAGGGTCCTTGTCCTGGAAGTCCCTGGATGCAGTATCAAAATGTAGTCTAATAAGTGCTGATTATGTCTTCATTAGACTTTACAGAGAAATTATAAAATCAATGTTACAATAGATGGGTTCTCAATCAAATCATATACGCTCATTACATTACAAAATAAACTATAAACTGTGTAGGTATAATGCCAAGACTTGGAACTGAGTTTGTCCAGAACCATTAGATATACAGTCGCACTGCAGCAAGTAGTATCACAGACTGTGAAGTTTCTCTCTTCTGCAACAAAATGCCTGTTTCTAAACTAAGATTAGCTAGCACAGATCCTGATAGAAATGTAGCCATTGCAATACAGCATTCAGCACAGGCTTGTCCTGCACCACACTGCCTTGGGTGAGCAGTACTATTTGAGATGGATTCTGCTACAATTGTCCTCAAGCTAGATCAGTGAAGACAACTCAGTGTTTATATTCCGTTTCCATGATAGGAACATTTGCAAATGAAATAGGTTTTTACCAGAACCACTGAAAGGCAAATAAAGTTGAAGAGAAGTCCTGTAACTTCTATATTTTAATAATATTGTCCTAGCTGGAAATCTGCACAGAGAAGAAATGGTTTGGGTTGCAAATGTGGGCCTGTGTAATAGAAGCCTCTAAAATAATCTCTGTGTAAGTGATACTCGGTTTCTGAGGGTGAAGAATAACACTGCAAAATGAAAGGCCTAAAATTAGGTGTAACACTTAATGAATAATGAATTTTTGGAAAGTATTAGAGAACATCTGCGGAATGCAGAGCTTCTAATCCTTGTACTTAGGCAGGACAAAAAACAAACAAACAAAAAAAAGGCTGACCAGTTCTTCGGACAACTTTTCAAACAGCACTGTAGAAATCAAATAAAAAGAGAACAACCACCTTCTTTTTTTAGCATTTCTATTGCAATACTATTTGTTCTGGTAAACAGATGACAATTAAAAAAAAAAAAAAAAAAAAAACACCAAAGAAAAGGAGAAAGACTCTTTATGAGAAGGAGAAAAGTAAATTAAATATGGCCACATCTGTCTGGGTGTTTCTAGCTAACTTGAGATTTTATGTCACCCTTTGCAATTAGCACTGCATGTAAATTCTGATCTGGACTTCCCACTGTAATGTATACATAACAAGCATACTTGTCTGGTTAGCAATAACTAGCTGTTCGTTTAAAAAATATTCATTTAAAAATTAAATAACACCAGAGAAAGTATACCTACATTTGTGATCACCCATGCGAATGGCCTATTTGTGGAAGAGTATTTTATGCTACTTTCAGAACAACTACTGTATGCTAATAATTTTGGTAATTAGAGACAACAGCAACCAGGTCTTCTGGCAGAATCACTTTATCTAGGGAAAGGAAAGATGAACAGATGAGCTCTTAAACTAAACAGAACTGAACAAGCTCTCCTGTGGTTAGCACTACCACTAATTCAGTTCGTGGTGATTCCCTACAAAGGTGCTATTTTCTGGTTTGGTTCACCCGGCAGTGAATTCCAGTTTCAAACTTGTCCTGGTAGTATCAGGCCATGTTAACTACACAGCATAGCTTAATCCACTAAGCATCAAAAAGGGGGGGAAAAAAGGTCTTTATATACATAGATATAAAATCGTATATATGATTTACATATATATGAAATAAAGAAACCCTGTTGTTTCTAGCATTTATTTATGTAAATTTTTAATTATTTAGCCAGCTGGGAGCTTCACAGATCTCAGTCTGCTGCAGATAATGAGCGTGATTTCTGTGGAGAGAACAAGGATACAACTTTCTTGTGACTGTTTCCTATTCAGACAACTCTGGTGACAGAAGTACAGCACAGGCAATGTGACCCATTAGCACAGTAGGACACATTAGAGAATTTCCATTCCATCCTACTGATGACAGGGATGTACAAGCAAGTTTCTCATTAGACTATTTGCAGTCACCATTCATCCTATCAACCACAAAGTTGATGGTAAATTTCAATAGAATGTGGTCTATGTATAGAAGACAGAGAGCAGAAAATAAATGCTATGATATTCTGGAAATGACAAATGAAAAGGGCAATTCAGACAAAAGGTCTAATTACTAGGCCCCGGTCAAGATATTTATCCAAAGTTGATCCAAAGTCAGTCCCTGGGTGGAGAAAGGAGGATTAGGCAAGCAGCAGAAAGGAGATTGATACTGCCACAACTGAGTGCAAGAACTCAGGCAATAAAAGATCTCTTGTAAAAATACCAGACTGAACAACAAGGTTGACCACAAGGTTTTTGGATACAAAGCTAGCCACATTCTCCACAGCCTCCCTGCTTTCAACACTGCTCTATAACCATAGTGTCTAACTCAGGGAGGAAGAGAGCCAGTTAAGAAGGGAAATAGTGCAGAGGCTTGTACATCTGAAGAAATCTTACAGCATCCAGGAACCCAAGATCACTTTGGCAGAAAGAGCAAGTATCACAACTACTTTTGTATCTGTGGGTACCCGTGCATTACACAGGCTGCCCAGAGACCAGGCAGATAGATGAAGCAGGGTGATCAGATGACAAGACCATACTCCTTAAGGTCTGCCCAAGCATAGGTGAAGACAGATTTCAGTGCCATTATTAGAATTCAGATTCCTAACAACAGCACTGGGCAAAAATGAATTAAGGTTGTGTTCAGCTCCGATACTTTACCAGGAAATAAGATGTAAACCACTGGTTATAATTTGTAAGTTTTGATGTCTGCAGTATAGCATTTGCATAAAAATGGATCAGGAAATGGACCCAGCATGTTCAGAATGACACTAACAAGAACATGATTTGTTGTATACCGATAATAAATAAAGGAGGGACAAGCTTACTATTTAATAGCAGTTTCTTTAAACCAGGTACCTTGCAATCCCATTTCTTTCAAGATGATGGTCAGTTGACAACTTGATTCTATGGGATTGAGCATTGTTAGTGAGGAAACAGTCATGAGTTTCGACAAAAAGAAACGCCCTGAATATCTTTGAAAACTGTGTTCATGACCATTACCTTCATAAAATATGAACCTGATGTCAGATGTGCTGTGCAAGTAGCTTTGAAGGAAGAGGTGTGGAATAAAGTCAGCAGTGATTGTCTGATGGTACTGCATTAGAAGGAGCAAACAACTTTACAAATTCTTGTTCCTCCTGTGTTGTTAGCATCAGAGCACGTGCTTTGGACGCCTCTGGCGTCCCATCCATTGATTATGCCAAGGACAGCAGAAAGTTCTGTAATTCTCCAATCCGTTGTTAAATAATCGATAGTTTTGCTGCCACCGTGAGGATACCTTTAGAAATAAAGCCTCCATGGCAGTGAGACTTGGGCTATAGGAGATCTGTGATGCATGAAAATTAAAAGTACTAATTTAAAATATATATATTTTGTCACCTAAAGATAAATAAAAGCATGATAGATTTGTTTCCTGAGTTCCTATGGTCTGAAATTACAGATGACAGTCCTTCTGTAGAGGGTAAGAGAATTCATTTAGATTAAATTATCATTTCATTTTCTTTTCTAAAACATCAGAAAACCTTCCTAACTGACATTTTTGCCTTTGTGTCAGGGATAGCATTAAGAATAATTTTCTGTGATTGTCTCTTCATCAGGCAGAGAACTCATTTTAATCGATACATCGTAAGCTGTTATTACAGCTATTTTCTATCTTAATTCAGCCTGCCTTTCATAATTATGTGGGTTTTTTCCTGTTTTTTAAAAGCTCTGGACGGCGGCAGATTTCCACCACCTAGTGGAAAATGTTTGTATTGTCTCTTGAAAAGCTTTGCTCAGATCTCTCTCTAGGGCCTGTTTTCAACCTCACTACTCCCTAACAGGAGCACCTGTTACCAAAGAAGTCTTCTTTTTCAAGTGTCCTGGTGAACGTGCCCAGGACTGCAGAGCTGTGCTTGAAGATATGAGAACGTTACACTTTCCACAAACCATATGTATTAATGTACAGGAATTGCATGTTCGTGTGTTTTTCTTAATCCAGTGATTCGTAATGTGAAAGGGAAATTGGGAAGATTAAAAATTGATCAAGGTCTGCCAAGGAACATCATTACTTCCCTGCAGCCACCTGCTTTTCTGTGAGCCCTGGCCCCTCTTCGGTGTGCACATCAATACAGACTATATATATTAAAAAAAAAGCCACCATACTTGTTCAGAGTATCCTCTGCACTTTGGGTGCTGGGATTAAAACGCTAAATGGAACCAGAGGGAAAATGCCAGAAATAAAGTTAAACAAAGGCAGATGCAAGCAGTGCTAGGGAAGCATAGTGAAGGAGCATCCTCTCCCTTCCCACCTGTTTCAGAGACAACAAGATGCTTTCTTTGGCCTTTCAGAAAAGAAGAAACTATTTACAGATCCACCTCTGAATCTGAATTGCCAGAGATAAGAGCAATAGGCTCTTAAGAAGCTGTCTTCACATTGTCTAGATGGAATAATGATTGTGAGGAAAATTCTGTGGTTGCTGAACCCAGCAGGATTTGTCTTTACGTTTTCCCTGAGGGGGGAAAAAAAAAAAAAAAAAAAAAAAAAAAAAAAAAAAAAAAAAAAAAAAAAAAAAAAAAAAGCCATGATTGTAGAGAATTGCTGGGATTTGAGTGCCATAGAGATCCTCTGAGATCCCCATCTATTTGGCTGTCTTCCCAACCTACTGGACCAGGTTCCAGCTTTAAACATGCTGTTTCCAGTGATTTTCCAGCTAACTGCCCCTTTATCTGTGCTCAAAATTGAAAACTTCAGAACTCCATCTAATTTGCCATGTAACACTGGAAGCATCCAAACATATCTTCACAGCAGAAAATTTCCCTGAGCATCTAAGTACCCCCTCCTGGCAATGCTGATCCATTATCATCTAGTTCACAGCCAACATCTGCCAGGATTCAGAAATGAGCTGTTTGTAAGTCTCTTTCTCCTACAGTGCCCAATCTGCTCAGCTTTTCAGAGCACGTCTGATGAATCATGGTCTACACAAGATAAAACATAGGCAGTAGTAGTACTACTGTCCCCACTCCTGCTTTGTTCAGTAGCTATGACGCAGCAGGCTTAAGAAGATTTCAGCTACTTCTTCCAGTTTCCTAGATGAGGACTACAGCTCTCAAATTACAGGTTTAAATGCAGCCCTCAGTGACACCTGCTTCACTTGTATCAATTACATGAAGAAAATACATTAAAGAGAGGAAAGGTTTCAAGTAAATGTATCAGTAGCTCTTTCAAATGAAGTTTACATTTTTGCAGGAGAAACAAGAAAATACATAAATAGCTAGCAGGAAATTAACAGGGGATGAGAAGTGAGTGGAGGGGATGAGTCTGTGATAATCATAAAAAAATCTCCTAAGAGACAAGTGAATTAGAAATGAGAAACCCTATCACTCCTTTCAATACTTAACAAAGAACTAGAACTAAGCTGTAAAACACAAATTGCTGGAAGCCACCATAAAGACCTTGTACTTAAACATGCTCATCAAGGACACCTGGAGTTGGAAAGGAGAACTTGGATGGAAAGTTTACGGAATGCCAGGTAATAGTATTAGTGGTTGATATCCCTAAGCAAAGGGTACAGGACTAAATTAACCGGATATATAATAAAACGTGCTTTAGCCTGTGTAACACTTTTGTGGGACTAAAAATATGAAAGCTGCAGTTCTGTAAACGGAATTCTGTGCTAAATGCACAGAATTATGTCTTAAGATGCGCAAAGTTATGATGGTATTTGTTAGAAACAATATGCTCCTCTTTCTGCCATGACAGTTAAACTAGTTATAAATACCAGACAAAATTCCTTGTATGTCAGGATGACAGCTTTAATAAAACAGACAAGAGTTTGTCTTGAAATGCCTTAAACTGCAACAGGTTATGATCACACATAGTAAACAGACGGCAGCTATCCTGAGACTACTAAACCTAAAACATGAAGGACCTGGAATCTCTGTGATGAGAGGTCCAACCTGTCAGCTATAGACCCAGCTCACTCCAGGGTATTTGAAGATATATAAGAGTAGAAAGAAGCAGATTTACCCTTTGAGGTGGCAGGTATTGAATAATAACCCAATACTGGGAAAACTTACACATCTATTTTAGCGAGAAATTCAAACTACAAAACCTAGGTTCTTATAGAATGGCAAATGTTTGTTTATAAAGCCTAATAGTTTCAACAACACGGTTTCCTGGAGGATCTTCATTGAAAGAAATGGCATAATCTTCACTAGCTCTCCAGTCTACTGGGAAGGGTTAAGTGACATTAGAAATTGTCTGTCTCAAAATGAGTGGATAGATCACTGATATAAAATTGCATTATAATCATTTTCAAGAGGATCTCCCACAAATCAATGGATATGCCTACCCCTTGTCAAAGTAATGACTTAAGTATGTGTGTCCATTTCAATGGCTGTCTAGTGGGTTTAGGAGCGCATTTCCTATTAGTGTGCAAATTGCCATTGTAATCAGTGGCGAAAAGTCATTTTATCACATATCTGAAAGAAAAAAAAGATGCTGAATGGACCAAGGGGCTCCCAGCTAATTATCTTTCAGCAAGCACTCCTCCTTCAAGGCCCTACCACATAGCCTACACACAGAAGTGCTCTGCTGGAAAGCAGCAACCCAAGGACACATCAAATTTTTAATTCCCTTTTAGACTTGGCCATGAGCCGCCGGGTGTACTGCTGTCGGATACAGCAGAGTTGCTTCATAGACCAAGGATAATGAAACCAGAAGTGACTTGGTTGAAAACAAAGAAGAAAATACATTTCATATATTCTCGTCTCTCTTTTTATTTTTTAAGACAATGCTTTCGATCAGCTGAACTTTTGCCAACTCTCCTTGTTTTTTCTCCAAGCCAGGGAAGTAGATTTCAATGGAAGTAGCAATAAGCATCTAAAACCCCATTAAAAAGGCATTACTGCTGCCCTTGAGGGGAAAAACAGAAATCACTGAAGAACGCCAGGCTCAGCCTGACAGCAGACTCTGGCCAGCAATGCCCTTTTGGATGAGGTGCATGGCAGCATTTCATTTTCAGCACTCAACGATTCAGGCTGCCGTGATCTGGCCTCAGCCTACTTTTGGATCATTCGGCTGCAGTCCGCTCGTCCCTCGATGCCGCCTCTCCGGCCTGCACACGGCACCGCACCCTCGGCGAGCCTCAGCCGCACGGCTTTGCTGTTCCACGCCTCGCGGGACGCCGCACCGCCGCCATTTCCCCCTGCAGCCTCAGTCCCTCCGGGCCGCGCCCGCCTCCCGCCGCTGCAGCGCCCCCGCCGGCTCCGGGTGTGGAGCAGCTGCCGTGCTGCCGCCAGGGGTCGCCCCGGGCTGCGGCGGAACCGTTGGGTACCCGCCAGCCTCGTTGAGAGGGTGGGTGGTTGGGTGGGCGGGAAAACTCCTCTTCGCTCCCCGCTCCCCCTGCAGAGGCATGTGAGTGGAGGCGCTAAAGCAAGTGCACAGAGAAGGCGTTTCTTAGGGCAGACTTAGGAGCGCGTCAGGAGGAGCTTTGAAAGTCAGGTGGCTGATTCTTATCAGCTTATCTCGAGGTCTTGCTGTGACCTCTCCTCCTCCCTGAAAAGACCCAAATGAGTCAGCCAGTGGCTGTTTATAGCTGCTGAATCAGTTCGCTGGGTGCCGCCGGCTCCCTCACCAGAGAGCTGAGTCACCCGCCGTGGGGTATCCTCACCCCGCGGCCCCTCCCGCCTCGGCTGTGCGGAGGACAGCTCCAAAACGGCGGGGCTCGGGGCTTGCTCGTGTTCATTTCATCGCGTCCCCTGATAATATTCCTGTCCCACATCTATTCCACCCACATCTAAAATTCTGTTAAAAATAATATCGTGAGGTACTGTTTGTTGCTATCGGTTAACAGGTAGCAAAGCTAGTTACTTCAGCTTGCTCCAGGACGCAAAGTCATTGATGACGCTCAAAAAAAGGCCAGAATCCATCTTGTGCTTTCTGCTGAAGGATAAGTTAGAAGTAACTTATGTGGCTGTATGATTTTGAGAACCAAGAGGGAGGTCTTCTGACAGAAATACTTCAGTGTTCCCTTTAGAAAAACAAACAACAATTAAAAAAAAAAAAGAAGAAGAAGAAGAAGAAAAAAAACCCCATAAAACTAGAACATTCATTAGTTGTTGGAAGTTAATTAGCCACAAGCTTTCCATGAGAAGTAAAGGGTGTTTATCAATTTCAGAACATCGTGTTACTCTGTATGTAGATAAGCTGTGTTTTCCACAGTCAGTTACGTGGTGCAGAGGATATTAAGAGTAAATGAGCAGAGCAGAACTTGAAAAACACACCCACTATTATTAATACATTCTCAAATTGGCAGGCAATAGATTTTTAAATTGTTCTTTCACCTTCTGTGCAAGGCAATTTGCCTCACAGTGATGAATTAGCAGCAACACTGTGCTGAGACTGTTTCCACTGGAAGGTTCTCATTATCATTCAGGGGTTTTCTGGCTCATCAGCGCATCGTGGGCAGCATTTCAATTGCTGAAATGTGGCCCAGAACTAGAGGAAGGCTAGAAAACACTCTATAAAAACCTTTTCTTGGATTATAAGATTGATCTAATTCTCAGCTAAGAGTAGCTTCTTTGGCTGTAGTGCTGCTAGTCCTTACGTATCCCAGAGGAAGTGACATCCCCTGTCTTTCTCTTTGAATCTCAGTATTCTTGTTAATCAGCCGAGGAAAGAACAGTAACATGTAATGGACTGAATGAGCTGAATGGACTGAATCTTCTCTCAATTGAAGAGAATAGATCCCTTAATCCCAGTAGCACAAGGTTGCAATCTAAGGATTGGATTCAACTTTTATTATTCAACAGCATCTTCTAGGATAAATTAAACCAACAACCCATAAGCAGATCAAGTTAAACATCTCAGACAGATGATTTTCAGTTTTGAATCAAAACATTCAATTTGTAGATATTTGGCATTTTTTCTATGCAGATGTTGCTTATCAGAATTCTAATTAGAACCAGTTGATAATAAACCAGCATAAATATTTTCAAAACACTAAAGTTTTTGTTGCTCTGATGATATTTCCAGTAGGGAAAAATTCTGAACCTGAGTGCAGGAACTCATATCAGATATGTCATATCAGATATAGTGAAATGAATAAGAAAACCTGAAATTTTTGCTCTGCAAATGGATATTTATGGGCAATATCACGTATAACTTTACAATATTATGCTTTTGTGAAATGAAAAGAATTACCAGTTTTTCACACAGAGGGTGGTGGTGCACTGCAATGTGTTGCCCAAGGAGGTTGTGGATGCCCCATCCCTGGAGACATTCAAGGCCAGGCTGGATGTGGCTCTGGGCAGCCACAGTCTGGCAACTGTGCACATAGCAGGGGGATTGAAACTAGATGATCATTGTGGTTCTTTTCAACACAGACCATTTTATTTTTGTATGATTCCATGATTCTCTGATTATATTTTCAGAATCTTAAAAAAAAAAAAAAAAAAAGGAACATGAGATTGGATTTTTGTTCTTCAGATAATTTTCTGTCAATTGTCCCTCTGCTTCACATTATTCCATTCTGTTCATTTGGCAAATACCTTGATACGTCATTTAGTGTTCCTGAATAGTCTGAGCTCTGTGCAGTGCAAAGCACATCACCTTTAAAAGCATGTGATCTAATAAAACTTGTGACAGTCCTTTCACCACTTCTGGAATTTTCTCTTATCCCTCCAGAGTTAGAGTACAGGCATCATTATTATTTTTTGCTCGTGTTTGGCTTTGTATTGTTACCAGAGAGCAAAGCGTGTGAAGCTTTCTGTGTAAATCAGTAGTAATAGTGAATCAATTCGTCCTTTTCACTGAAGCTTTGATAACTCACTTTTTCCAGAACAAAACTGAACACACACTAGAGTTTAAGAATAGATGTATTAAAATTCCAAGTATCTCGGACGGTAAAAAAGATTTGTCAAGACTGAACTTGTCTCACAGAGTTACTATAATATAAAATAAGAAAGAAAAAAAAAAAAAAGGGAAGCAAAAAACAAACTATTTTTCATGTTCGCAGGCAATGGGCTGGGTAATAATAATTAGTTTAAATTTCAGAAGGGAAGATTTGTGTCAGACTTCAAGAAGTTTTCTAACCATGTCATTTGTTAAGCACCAGAAGAGATTTGTGGAAGCTCCATCTCTTAAATATTTTATGATGTGAATGGACAAGTAACTGTCAGGAATGAGTTAAGTTTATCCAATGCTGCTGTCAGACAAAGGGATGAGTTTGGTTGCCTCTCAAAATCTTCCTCCCCTCCCCATATTCATCTGTTCACCTTCATCTCCTGAAGACGCTAACTGTCTGAATTCACCCAATCTGACAGTTTCATAGACAGATCTCTACAAATAATTATTTCCTCAGCTCTTGCCATGATGCTTGTACCCATTGAGCTCTATTTGCTTGAGCACAGGACCAAATCTGACATTGCATTGGAAGCTGACCATGTATAACCTGGTGTTCTCATGACAGCTTTACCCCAGGAGAGGCAAGCAAATGCCTGTGTTAGCTAGCCCTCCACTATCTATTACTGTATATTATCTTCACACATAGCTCCATCGGGTCAGATACAACAGTCCACACTTTTGTTAACAAAAAACGCAGACTGTTCTGGACATCAGGAACAAAGGAGGGAATTTCTCACAGCTAAATGGGGGAAAATGAGACAACACAACATTTAGGTATGACACAATCGAGTCAGTGTTGCTGAGGTTTTGATATTCCCTCTGGCTAAATTAGGGTGAAATGACACCAAACAATTAAATATTTATTTGTATCACACTACAGTGATTAGCACAAGATGTAGCGTATATCCATATATACTTATGCCATATTGCCAACAAGCTATAATGATAAGCCTTGCATTAAACTGTAATATAACTTGAAAAGAGAGAGAGGAGAGAGAGAAATCATAAGAGAAAATGGAGATTAGATAGCAGGGAAAGAAAACTCGGATCATCACCCTTGGTTCCAGTGTAATCTCTGGTCCAGTAATATTCAGGTGGCAGGTGCACACTTGACCGCTGAGTTGTAGTCCTTTATATTTATTGCCAAATAGAGATGTTTTTCATTTGTATCTGTAGTTTGCATGCAGTGGAGGAGTAGGTGGGATTCAGCATGCGCAGATGTGTGGAAGGAGGAAGATCAGCATTGACCCTTCCCTCCAGGTGAGATGGGGGCTGAAGAGATCCTGTCCCTTGTCACGTTGGTCACGTAGGCTTCTCTCGCAGCAGGGGAACTTGCCTAAGCAAGGAAATAGAGCTGTCCATCTTCCAACATATTCTGCACCGTCTTTGGCAAGCACTTTTGGTTCCCTAATTCCAAATGCAAACTAAACACACAATTTCCTTCTTCAGCACTAAGCAATGCACCAGTGGTTAAGACATGGAAGACAGTTTTAGAGATTTTCCACAGGACTTTACAGTGGTATTATTTGATGGCTGAAGATTCAGCCAGCACTTCAAGGACAGATACTGTGATGCCTTTGATGAAAGCTGAAGATAATTTCTTGGTTAGATCTTCCGAGTGTTTCTCTTTACTTATCAGAATGTTTCTAGCCTTGCCCAGATTTATTCCACAGAAAATTTGCTGATGTCAAGTTGCCTTTTTAGTAATTATAGTAGTTGCACCTGTTGGTGCGGATGAGCATTGATGGCATGTTATTAAACCTATCTGAACCCTTTGCGTGTTGGATTGATTTACAATGGACTCAGATAAACACTGAAAAGCCATTGACTTTGGATAGATGCCTCTATAGTCTGCAAATTAAAGAAAATGGAAAGAAGCAGTGCTGATGCAAATGGCTGTAAGTACTGTAAGATTAATTTATTTATTACCATCAGCTCTTCTTGGTGCATGGATATTTCTTTGTCACACCACTAGACATTGCAGGCTCCTGAGATGTGCACCACGACAGAGATTTTATCCACATATACAGGAGATAAATTGTAAGATATACTATACATTAGTTATGCCACGTGCTGCTGGAGCTCAGAGCTCACTGGTCACTTATTCAAGATTATGGAGCCCTGGGGTGAGCTGGTTTACTTCAGGTTCAAGTCTGGAGAAGATTTTAAGTATTGGTTTGTCTGGGACTCTCACCATCGTAGATAAGCCATATTCATGAAGTAGTCATTATTTTCTTCTCCTTCTGAGCATATTCCAGAAAACATTGGTGGAGTGGTTGTGGCACTTCACTGTCAAGATGCCCATCTTAGCCCTCACTCTTTTCTCAGATGGGAGCTGCCCTCACTATAAATGGATATGTGCAACTTGAGCAGCTGTATGCAGTGCTACACAATGTCCCACTGTACACAAGAGGGTCCAAAAGCAGGCATATTTCAACAGTGTTACTAAGATGGGCTTAAAGATTTCCTTGGACCTTTGCACTTTTAAAATCTCTACTCTAAATCACTAATCACTGCAAGAGAAGTAGCAATTAAATATAAAAAGTATGAACTGAGGGTTCAGTCCCTTTGGTACCAAGCATGCCTGCATATTGCTGGTCCTATATACATCTGTAGCAGCTGAGGGTACTCAGCACCTCACAAGTTCAAATTATAAAGGGGAAAAAAACTTTTCTAGTCAAGAAATGCAACAGAAAAAGTGGATTTCTTGTGATTACTGATTGAATAACATTAACAGTAGTTGACAACAACAGCGGAGACATCAGGAAGTTTCAATTTCTGTTGACTGTTGATATAGCACATATTTTATTTACACCATCTCCTGCCAGAAAAAATCTACAGGCTATTGGTGTCAATTTCTAGAGAAGCACAGACATCTCTGATAGCTGCAGTTGCAATGAGGGATGTGCCAAATCCACGTGTTTGAGATGCACTGGATGCTAAATATTAGAATTGTTTCTCCCTGGCTGGCAAGTACAGATGCTTGTAAGGGTGAGACAGCAGCTTGAAAGCAGTTATGGTAGCTACAAGATGAGTGGGAGAGGTGAGAATACTGCCATTAAAAGCAACTGACAGCTTGGTGAACAGAGAAGCAGCACTGTGAGTTTCATGTTCTTCGTCGTATGACACTTTTTCTGTCATCATTTAACAGCATTTACAGGAAGATATTTACTCCGGTCTGTTAGGGTTTCTTTTCTTGCAACATATTCTACACTTTTATCATTCTCTTGTCAGTATTGAAGTTATCTTTGTAACAAACATTTGTGATTCCCAGAGTAGATAATTAAGACTCCAGCTGAGAACTAACGGCAGGAATAATAAGCTCTTACAGCCAAATCTCATGGTTTTCATGTGAATGACTTGTCAGTAATACAGCAGGAAAAGAAAAACAGTGCTCAAGAAATAGGAAGAAGGTGATGCAAAACGTAGATGTAATGCCAAAAATATTCCTCTTAGAAGGAATCAGTGGGCAAATCCAGGTAGAGTCATAGCAAGAAAGATTCCCGGATCTTGTTCTTCACTATATTGCAGACAACAGAGTCACCACAGCAAAGATTATTGTTCATTTTGGAAAGAGACTGCACTGCACATTGTGGACCTAGGTGACTATTTTTATGAACTTTTCCAGGAGAGATTAAAAAAGCTCTGATTGAAAAGAGAACTTGAAGTAAAAGAGAAGATGTTGAGTGTCAGCTGCCATTTCATTGCTGGGAGGGGAGTAACCAATTTGTTTACTGGTAATTGAGGTAGCTTCTTAATGTGCACACCATATCAGAATCTGAATACTAAAATGACAAAGCTACCCACCAATTCTTTATATGACTGCACTTTTGGGTCTTGGTCTCCACAGCTGTGTGAAGTCAAATTGAGAAAGCAGCAGCTGCTGCTTTTACTCTCTGGACCATTTTTAAAACAAGAACACTCAGTGCAGATCTTTATCTGGCCCTGTGGCCTTTCTCTGGCAGCGGCCAACAGCAACCACAGGGAAGAGTACATGTACATACATCATTTTCCCCTTATCACTTTATAAAAACACTTGGTCTTCCCCCAACAGCTGCCAACAAATACTGAGTAGAATGTGCTAGCAGTATCATGAGATAGATGCTACCAGACCAAGTTATCTAAACCCATTTCCCATGTAAGACAATATGGCACCCACTTTCACTCCTTAGTAATTAGGGCTGAATATGCCGTGTTATGAAAGGATTAGTTTTTAGTCAGGTTTAGTTATTGGTTTTTGGATTATTATTTTTTTTTTTTTTAAGAAGTGATGTCAATCTGTTCAGATACACAGAAATACAGACCATCAAACTCAGTGGCAAAACTGTATTTATTTGTAAGTGATGAAATCTGCAGTTATCCATGAATACAAATAATATAGAAGCAAAGACAGAAGTTGTTCCAATGTCAACAAGGCCATGCAGGAATCACTTGAATAAAAATCACTATTCTATGTGATCTCTTACATCTGAAGTAAAACTAAGCTCCTAGCTCTGTAGTTTAGAACGCACAGAGAATCTGAAACTACTGAAAATTGTTGACCATTCACTGTTCATAGTGAATTACATGGGCTTAGTTTTCAAAATCTGTGTTCACATCAAACAGAATCCAATATTCTTTTATAATATTTTTCATTCAGATAGCCTTTGTAATTTTCCTGTGACCATATCAGAATATCTGTATATCATATGTGAAAACATCTGAATACATGAATAAAGTGATGCTGAGTTTCATTCCAGAGTAGATCTATTTTCCAGAGACTTTCATTTCTGGATGGGTGAAGAAGTAATCATGAAGCTCAGGAGACTGTGTGAAGAGGTATCTTTCCTTTTCCTTCATTCCTGATTGATTTAGATACTTAAGTATCATATTGTTCATTTTCCTAAGCTCTTCTATGTTCTTCCTTTCAGATACGAGTCTGCTTGATATTTGGTCCATCTTGTTTCTAGTTTGAACTTGGAAAGGAAAATACATCACATTAAATTGTCAGCATTTAAGTTAAAAGCATCACTACCCTCTCTTGTACTCCCATGTGAGATTGTTGGGAATTATGACAATATGAAACAGGAAAACAAAAGCAGAATCCAATGGGAAAAAGTTAGGCATCTGTGGAGTAACCTGCTCACTGAATTCTTTAAGTGTTTATATATACATTTTTTTGTAACTACAGAGCAGTGTAATACAACCAAATACTCTGTCTCAGACATATTTTGCAGTCTCCAGGAGTGTATCCATTCCATTTGTGTTCGTGAGAAAACGTGTTATTAAATGGCTCCAAGTTGCTATTTCTGGGCACTACTCACCTATGTTTTTCTAGAATCACACTTAGTAAAGCACAACAAAGGCTACAGCCACAGCATTTGCTTTCCTAAAGCATTTAGGTTAAAGGAGAATTCTTGTAAATATTGTCATTGAAAGGCGGTGTTCCTCTGGAATACCAGTGTGCAGTATCCATTATGTACACTTCTGGATCTACTGTACCATTTCCAAGCCCAAGCAAACTTCTTTAATCCCTCAAGTAACCTTCTCACTATTAGTTATTTTACAGTTTTTCTGCTTGGGGGCACATTACTCATTTATCTGCACACTTAGCAGCAGCCTGTTAAATATATCTGAAATTCAAACAGTAGATGTTTTAATTAGTGTTTTACAATCATGTCACTTAATGTTTTGCTTGCGTATTTGTCTTACGCTTTGTCTCTTGAGAGCTTGTGAGCAAGTTCAGTCAACGTTTAGGATTTTCTCTCAAGAAGGAAAAAAGGATTTTTGCTAAATTCCTACTATAGAGTAAAAATAATCTTAATTTCTCCTGGATTACAATTCTTTCAGAATGGACTTGTGCGTGAAAACAACATACCTCATGCTGCCCAATGCAATCAGTACAGAAAGCCCCAAGACGACAAAGGCTCCAGAAAGTAAGGCCATCTGTAGCTCTGAGCTCAGCAGTGTTAGCTGATGTATCTCAATCAGTCCAGCCCAAGTGGGGTAGTAAGTATGTCTACAGACTTGATGCTATTATCTGATTTTTTGTTTATTTGAGGTTTTCTTAGTTCCAAACACTTTCCCATCAGTTCTTAGCTGCAGTTTTCAGGTCTTTCAGAAAAAAGGATAATATCTAAAAGGAGCTTGATTTAGGTGCTAGCTTTAGTGTAATTCCAGTTTCAGTGAAAAGTCACTAATACTGAATTTCCTCTGGAAATATACAAAAAGCTTAATACTGCCATATAGTTGTCTTAAAAATTTAATTTAATATTGGAGTTTTCAGGGACGCACCTTCACACTGCTGAGCTCAATTCTTGACAGCTGTTTAAGCTCACAAAACCTCTGCACAAAGAACAAAGTTGTGCCTTGTAGCACAGAGAACAGAGGCCTGTGCTTCTATACTAAGGACCCACTGCCCGCACCTAGCTAAAGACTTTGGTCATGCATATACAGCAGTAGGATGTTATAAGGTAGCATGACACATTTCAGCAAAGTTCTTCTCTATAGTCCCAAATTTTTAAGAATGACTGTTTGCTTTACTTACTTATTAAGAATATTACAAATGAAACAATTGCCAAACTGACAATCAAAGTAAGAATGAAGGCAATGAAGAAGTAGCACTGGTTTCTTGTTTTGCTCCCTGTTAGGTTCTCTCTAGTACCACCAGTGCTCTCAACGTCCTCATCTGTAAAGAGATGACAAGTCATTTGGTGATAAAGTTTGATCAGTTTCATGAGAATAAGCACGACTAATTCTATGATCCTATGAAATGTGGCAACACGCCCTAATGATAATAGGTGAAGTCAAATGAAGACCATGAGAAAGTTATGCGTATTTCATGAGATTTCAGAGATTTCATGGTAGAAATCTCTGACAGTTTTGCAACTGAGCCTGTAGTGAAAAAGTTGAGGGAAGGATGCATGTGCCATAGTAGTGCTTCAACAATGAACAAACCTGGGGCTGAACAATTGGCTGAACTAACAGGAGATCTTTGGGAATACCTCAGTTTTTTTTTTATTGCATTTAACGTGCTCCTGCATCAGGTAAGATTACATTTTTTAATATTTGGGAGGCATTGTGTTTTTTCCCTTAGCATTCATAACAAATCATCATATACTATGCACCTGCACCAATATTGCTTTCTAATTAGAATAAAAAGGAAGGCGACGTCCTGCTACTACTCTCAAGAACAGTAAGCTATCTACAGAGTTCTCAGAAATATTCCATGCTTGCTCTGCATGATGAATGCTTCATACTGGCTGAGCTTGCCAGGCTAAGTGCTGCAAAGAATCACTGAACACAGACTCTTGTCATGCTGCAAAGAGTGGGAAATTTTTTATCGTTTAAAACATAAAGAAATTTTTGCATGGTCGCTACCAAGGCAATCCATATGTGTTTACATTTTGAATAGCTTTTAACATGCTAATGTGTTTGATTATGCCAGGTCATACTAAGCTATTGGATGAAAGGATTGCCGTGAGTACTGCAACACTCCTGAAACATCATTTTTTAACCTAACTGGGCATCTGCTATACTGCTAAACAGATTGCTCATGAGAATGTAGTATTTACTAAACTGAAAAGTACGACACAGCTCTCATTGATTTTCTGGCAAGAGAACTAGAATTTCATGCTGCTGAATAAAGCAAATTCAATATCTTACCTAAATCTTTCCAAGCTTTAAAAAATGTTAAAAAAACAATAATTCTCTGTGTTAAAAAAGAATAGTCCTAGAAGAATACAAAGCACTTTACAAGTGGATGCATAAAATATGCATTAGGCTACCTTTATTTACTGTTGAGTAGCAAAAAGTTATTTAAATATGGAAAGGTATATTATATATATTAAGCTACTTAACTAGAAGGATTATTAACGTATGGCCCTTTGAATCCCAAACATTCTGTAATTCCATACCTTTCCTTCAGTGAAATTTGCCATTATAAATAAAAACTAATCTCTGCTCTCTGGTGACAGTGAAGGAACCCAAGAAAATGGCATGAAGATGTGTCAGGGGTGGTACAGACTGGATGCCAGGAAAAGATTCTTCACCAGAGGGTGGTGGGCACTGGAACTGAGCTTCCTGGCGTTCAAGGAGCGTTTGAACAACACTGTCAGACATACAGTCTGAGTTTGGGGTGATGCAATGCGGACTCCGGAATTAGGCTTGATGATCCTTGCGGATTCCTTCCAACTGGGGACATTCTATGACTTTATGATTTGAAAAGCAATAGAAGTGGAAGAGCTCATATCACAAACTAAAGAGATTCTGTGAATCAAAATGCTTAAAAGCCTCACACTTGAGTCCTTAGGAGATATGTCTTAGAAGAATGAACAGAAATTCACCGGCATTTCTATTGCCACCAGTGAATTTTAGTGCTTGGGAAGAGTTACAGTGCTATCCATGGAAGAAGTATAGACTGCGCAGTACTAGAGAAATTACCCTGTCTGATGGACTCAGGTGGAAAAGAGGGACAAATTCAGGCTTCACAGTGAATCTTTAGTCAAATGTAGGGATTTCCTAGAACCTGACACCTGAAGCAGTAGCTAAACCATTCATATGGTTTAAACTATGCCTTTTATTTTTTTTTTTCCTTAAAATTTTCAATGCAGAGTTTGACATATTCATCTATTGGGCTGTTAACACCTGCGCAGTATGATGTCGTTAGCATTTTCAATTTGTTTTATAGCTTATTTGTGTGCAAAGAATAAACACGAAACATTGCCATACGTACCCAGTGGACGCTGAAATTCATCTGGGCAAACATTCAGTTTGTTCAGGTTGTTTAAGGAATCAACTACATAAAGCTTTCTTTCTTCATCAGTATTGGGGAGGTTAATTTCCAAAGAAGTTTTCTCCATTGTATCTAGAAGAAATTATAATTAAAAAGTTAAGCTATAAAGATGTAAATTGACTGGTAATAGTAGGTGTCCTGATGTGAGAAGCAGCTGTAACAACCCCTAACATTTAGAGATTTGAAGGACCAGCACACTTGAAGGCATGGCTAACCCAGTGTGTTATTGTACTTATTCTGACAAAGCTTCATTTCTGCATCGTATCTGTGTACCTGTGAATGCACATTTATGTATACATGTACACATATATACATATAATTGCATGTATGTATGCATATATGTATGTGTGGAGAGAGAATATGTTTCACTAGTATTTATTTGGGCATTAGATATTCGATCATATAACTTCTTCTAGTTTGGTGGATACTTTTTAAGATGAAGAGTGATACCTGACCACAGTGAAAGTCAAATCTTCACCAGCATCAACAGCAAGGATGTCACATAGATCCTGCACTTTCAGCACAGAACTATTCGGTGATGAGACATGGCCAGAAAGCAGGTATGAGTATAGGGGGTAAGAATAAGCAAGAATACAGGTCTGCCTATGCATGCACCTTGTAGTGTCACTGTGAAGTTATTATTTGTGAATAATGGGGGGAAAAAAAGTTATGAATTAGTTGTACTTCATATAAATGTTAATTATGGATGAGTTAAAGTCTGATGCCAAACCTTTTCTTCAGACCATTACGCCTTGCCTTAAGAAAAACACTGATTGAGGCCTAACAAGAAAGTGTGTCAGTGCAGTCTGGGTGTGTGAAATGTTTCAGTGATTATACAAACAAATTCAGCTATGAAGAATAAGCACTACCTAAACAGGCTCCTGTATGTGTTGAAGCACACAGTTCTAGCCATCAAGAGATGCAGTCGCTCTAACAAGGCAACTTAGACCACACTGGTCACTGAAAACTCCCACTGCAATTACTGAAGAAAAATACGTTTCTCCAGGAAATATTCCTCTTCTATTTAGATGTCATTCTAGACCTTAGAATTGCAGTCTAAAGATACCTTTCCTTGCCAATGAATGTAAAGCTGGAGCTTGCAATGGTTAGTTTAGCCCTAATGTTGAACAAATCTTACACACTGAATATTTTATCAAATCCCCAAGTTCAGTCTTGCCTGCCAAACACAACTTAGCACTTCATGAGATGTAAGCCTCACCCTGATGAAAGATGTTAAGCACCTACAGGTGATTTCTGAATCTTAGACAAGTTGAATCGTCCCCTCGACATGCCACCCCCTCCGCCCCTGTCCAATAAACAAAAAAACACTGCAACTGGATTCCTAACTCAGCACTTCACTGGAAAATCTAACTAAAATGTTTGAGGAATACAGGCATAAATGGCTATAGAAAACACCTTTCTCTTACAAGAGAAGATTGCCACAATTCCCTCAGATTTGAGCACATAGCTAAGCATTCCCTGAGTTTTAAGCACTGAAGAGTAAGTGCTTAAATCAATCCTGACAGTGGGAGTTCTAATAATGGAAACTGACAGGCCTACATGTATACTTTTACATTTATATTTAGTAGAGCAGAAGACAAGCTTGCAGCTTGTTTTTTTCTCCCTTCAGAATTGCTGAAAAACACAAAAATAAGGTAGCAGTGGTGAACTGTACCTAGCACCTGACTTCCCTTTGTGCAGCAGTAGCTTCAGGCAGAAGGTTGTATGCACTTCCATTGCCCTGGAACGTCACACGGTGCGAGATCACGCCTCGGCCAGCCCCACTGGCACCTGCACACTCACTGCCATCTCCCCACAAGCACACTCATGGCCAGCTGCAGCCATACAGAGCCGTGCATTCCTACAACAGCATGCTCAAAGCGACCATCTCATGCACAAACGCTTCTGGTTATTTTTAGCTTCCAAAGAGCAGTTATTTCTCTGGGATATTCTGATTAGTACCTCCCTGCAGCTTCAGGAAAGACTCCTTAACAGCTTGAGCTGTAATAAATGTGAGTACCTTTCATACATTGCTATCAGTGGAATTACACATTTCTAATTTCATTGTTATTTGAAACCGACTTCTTCACTGTGCATGTTACTGCGGTGAAGGAAAACCCTATGTTTTATTTTCTGGTGATATTTTGAATAAATGTGAGAGGATACATCAGTGCTACTGGCCAAAGGTATTGATGAGTCTTCCAACAAACTAAAACATTGGATTGGTTACACTTTGCCAGTCTTTCTCGCACTTTAACCTTCTTTAAAGAACTTTTCTTCATTTGATTTCTAAATTTCTCCCTAGATTGTTGTAATAAAATTAGAACTTAGCGTGAAGACACTGAAAGTTCTCAACAGGAGAAAAAGAAAAAAAAAAAAAAAAGAAAATAGAAACAACAAAAACTAGCTTAGAAGGAATTAAAATAACAAGAAAATGAAATGTTACTTACAACATAGCCACGTTCAGGTAAAAGGCCAATGTGGAGGAACTCAGCCCGTGCCAAAGCCCCAGAGCAGAACTTGTACTGCTGTTCCTCTCCACTTTTAGCCCCATAGGAGCCTGTCAGCCCCTGCAGGACCCATGAAGGCAGTCATGAAACAGACTGTCTCTATGGATCTATATTTAGCGTTAATCTCAGCCAAGCACACTGACTTCACCGTATTGAACTGTTTAAAAGGAAACCAGCATATGCACAGCTCTTTAATATATTGGAATCATTAAATATCCTATAATGGAAACATAATGCGTTACTGAAGATCAATATTTCACTAAACCTTTGCTTTATGATTCCTTTTTAAAACTAGTTTGCTACGAAAAAACGTCATAGCGATATTACTGCAGTTATGAGTAACGAGTTTGCTATGCAGAAGTCATTTCTACATGACTGCAGTTATATGTACTTTAAAGGCATCAACTGGAAAAGTTACTTTCCTCCTCCAACACCTTACAAATTCAAATATATTACCACCTGGACCGATCTTTACAGCATCCAGAAAAAACACTCTAAGCTGATTGTGAGTACTGATAGTTCATGGAAAGACTTTTTAATTGCTGTTTTTTTTCTGTTGCTAACATTGCAGAACACGATATTACAGCACACCATTGACAGGCAGCTGATGCTAACAGGGAGCATGGGTCAAAACAACAAATCTTTTCTCAAGCAGTTCTCTACTTCCACATTAACGTACTTTAAACTGACCATGAATACACTTTTCTTTCGGGAAAGAGCACAAGGTGATGCACCTACTGACTCAGTTTGCCTCTATATTGTGACAATCTCTGAAGCTGCACCATCAGTAGCTGTGCCAGTAATGCAGCTTGCTCCCTTCTTGTTTGGTCCCCCAAAAACCCTCCATTCAAACAAGGACATGCAATCAATCAATCAAGATTATCCCACTTCCATCCCTGAAAGATTCCTAACACCATCCTAACTGCAAGACAAAGACTTAACGCTCTCCTGTTCTAAGCTTGGAAAAGTCTAAAATATCACCAGATCTCGAGCAGGCAGCAAAACAGCCCATCTCCTCCCCTCTTAACAGCCTTGGACGCCATCCCAGTCTCTGCAGCTGGCACCTACAGCATTCTGGGGGAAAGGGGAACCACGTGCCCGACCATCTGCACGGAGGCGCTGGATGCTTCGCAAACCTCCGGAAGCACAGGAAGGTCTCACAAGCGCTACTCTGTGCTGGTGAAGTTCAGCAAAGGCGACCACCCACAGCCAGAGACTAGCAGGCTTGTGGGAAACAAATGATTCAAGGGGAGAACCACAAGCCTTAGGCCAAGCAAGTGCAGTCAGTTTGACGTAGTTCAGAGGTCAGGCTGAAACAAGCACATGCATTTGCAGATTGTCTGATGCAGCAGCTCTGGCTGATCTTGGTCTTCACATAAACTCCCTCACTGTCCCCACACAAGTCTATTATCGGCACATTTCAGTCCTCTAGAGAGGGAAACTGGATTTAAGGTGTAGTTTTTGATATGGAACAGGGTATTTAGAATGACTCTGGTCAGGCAAGAGATATTTTGTAGCACCAAAACTAGAAAAACCTTTAGTCTGCAGATTGCTGCCCATTGCTAAACTGATAAGAAACCAAAGACTGGCTGCTATGCAGATCACACACAAGATACAGCTCCCAAACAAAGCAGTCGTTTCAGGTAACACAGTTAAGACCACCTTGGCCACACTTTGCAACAGGCAAGCAACAGTAGTTGTGTGTAAAATAAACCCCTCTCTTTCACCATTTAGGTTGTACTAGCACTATAACTTTTCATCAGAGTAGTAACCAAATTAAGACAAAGAATACAGTGAGAAACATCTTTATTCCAAAAATTAAACACCTGATTTCAAAACATATGAATCCTTATTTTACATGGAGGCAAGTATCTTATTTACCGCTTCCCTGTGAGTGAAGGTAATTCAGCTCCACAGCTCCCTTCACAACATAAGTTCATACTATAGAGGAATTTATTTGTTCATCTGCCACTTTCAGTTTTAAAAGGTACTAAAACTCATTTCACATGAACAAGTTCATCCTTCCATATTAACACAATCTTACCCAAACACCTGGTCAATGAATCACTTAATTTACCTTACTATAAAGTAAGTAATCAAATCTGACACATGGCAGTTGATTACATGTATGCACCCCATTTAACAGTTGAGTTACAGTATATTCAGGTTTGGATTAAGTTACCCCTAATCCAAGTGTTACAATGTATCCCACACCCTGTCTTACATCTATGTACAGTGTATATGCAACTGAGCAACATGCATTCTATTTACAGATTTTGTACAATACCCCTGTGCACAAGTGCAAGCTGTGACTACTGAAATTAAAAAAGTCATTCAAAGGTTACAAATTTATTTTAATTATCAAAGACTTAAAATTAAGCTCCACAGAGATCTAAAAAAATTCCCCCACATCTGCTCTTTTGTCACGGCATTTACTTCTTGCTTTTGTCCGAGCCTTGAATGCTGCTGAGTTATATAAGTGCTACAAAATAAAAAGAGAAATCAAGTTAATCACACAGTTGTTCAAAAGGTCGACAGCCCTCAGAGATTCATTTTAATATGCAAACATTTAAAGTGAACTGTGTAAGACATGTACATGTTCATGTTTGCACAGCCAACGTAACAAAGGCACCCATCCTCCCAGTATCTCTTTGTCACTAGGGAGTTCAAGAAACTGTTTCTATAAAGACTCAGTTTATACTATTTCCTGAACATCCCCACCCAAAAACCTAAAAATCAGACACCAAATCAGCAAATTAATCAGTCCTCAGATCCACACTTGGGAGTACAGCAGAAGGTGCCAATGTAAAAGCTAAAGAGCTCAGAGACACCTACAAGCAAGACTTCATTTCATTTGGGACAATATGGGGCTTGGTTTCAAGGTACAAGCTTAAAGTTTACATCTCCTAAAGTCTATGACTTGAACACTACTTAATTCAGGAGAACTAGCATGATCCATAAATACATGAAGGTGCAATAACCTACCCTTTCAAATCGGGATATCTTCATTGTCTTAAGAGTTGCAGCATCTAGCATGACTGGTGGACCAAGCTCAAACACATTCCGGAGAAAGTCATTTGACTAAAGGAAAAAAAAAAAAAAAAAAAAATCACATAGCAAGTTTCCCTTCCAATGAAGGTGAAAAAGGGCTGTTAAGAAATACCCGTATCCCAGTAAGAAACCTCTTGCAATTAAGCCAGGGAACACTTCTTCCTTCTATCAGAAGGAGGTCAAGAACTAAAACTGCCCTCCTGGGAAAAAGCACAACCACCCCCACTGATTTTCATATGTCCCAGCAAGTAAGACACTGCTCTGCTACATCCTTCGCACAAGTTTAAGAACCTGGACACAGATCTGTATGTTTCACAACACACTAATTTGTTGTATCTGCTTGTAGAAGCTACATTTGAAAAATTTAGGATATTTGTTACGTGCCCACACTTCGCTTACTTATAAATGGACACTGCTTTGTAGCAGCCATCTGACTACACTGTTCTACTGAAACAGTGTTTTTTTATTACTTTTTATAACTCCTGTCTTATAAAACTGGTAACATGAAAAACAAATTTAACTAGTTCCACCCACAATTTTGATTCTCTGTTCCAATTACCAGACAGGGAAGAGACAATCCCCAGACAGCAGCAGTTTGAGCATGTGACAGCAGCTCACCTGCAGATGATATTGCATCCCTGACCCCAGAATCTCCTTGAAGGTATCGTAAGTCTGTTTTTTAACCCAGCAGTCAATATACATGCGCTCAGGTCCAAATTTCACTGTCTCTGTAGGAAAGTCTCGCTCCTGTCCAAAATGAAAGGAAAAATCACAATTTCAGTTTAAATATTCTCCAGTACTTTATTTTCATTAGGCTCATTCTGCACATCAAAATTTCACAAATAGTCTAACATGCATACTATGTAAGTCTTATCAACTCATAAGCCAACATGTACCTAAAGTTAAATCTCATCTAGAGACTTGAAGGTAATGTTTCTCAAGTCAGAAAGCTTTTGAAGAATATGTAACTGACTTTCATCTTGAAACTGACTTAAAGAACTGGGCTCATCTCCAGAAAAAATAGTTCTGAGCATGAGTCACCTTTCACTCTGTGTCAAATTTATATCCCACCTTGAAGAAAGCTACACTGGTGACAGTGGGATGTAAGAGGTGCCAGTAAATGGCGCACATTGCTCTGCAGGTAGTCTCAAAGGTCAACTCAAACAACTTCAAAGCCTTCTCCTTGGCTTCTGCAATGCACAAGAATTAGGACAACAACCCCCACCTACCAATACACAACCTTTTCTTTGGCTCTCAACAGAGGAACGTGCCTCACTCCTACACTCCTTTTTGTTCATTATGCACATATCAATTCATTACAAGATTCTACATTATTTTACAATAACCTGAATGTACTGCAAAATTTCGTATTAAAATAAAAACTGTTTGTGATATAAAATACAAGGAATTTAGTGTTTATAATACAATGCTTAGCCTCTTAACCAGAAAAAGCCCACTTCAAAATGAAAGCCAAGTTAAGAAAGTAAAATTTGACTTTGATACATTCTTAAAAGCAGTTCTGTTTAACATAAACTAGCAGAATAATCTGAAATAATGTTTAAAATCTCTGCCCCTTTCACAGAAATTCCATTTCATCACAGGAGCATTTTGATTCAATTGTGCACTACAGTTACAGTCAATGCACTCAAGTAAGACGGAAGAATTACCTCAACAGCTCGCAGGACATCTCTGAACACAGATCGCTGCTTTCTTTTATCTACTTTGGCTCTGTGCTTATTTCCATCAGTAGCTAAAGCTCGCAGTTTCTCTGTTAGAAGTTCCATATCTTCATAAAAGAAATCCTGTTTCACACACACACAAAGCAAAAACAAACAAAAAAAATTAAGAAAACACGTTCAAGTTTGGCCTCAGTATCTATTCCTCCAAGAGACTGATCTTTCCAAATTCTGGACATGGAGACCTCTACAGACTGATACTTCATTATTTAAAGAGGCACGGGTGTCACTGAAGATCTTCAAGCCATTAAGAATGGAGTCACCAGTTTATCCGATTGGAAGCTATCAACTCTGTGCTGGTTTTAGAGCCCCGTGAAACAGTTCAGCTCCTTCACTGTGCATATAAACATATACCTGTCAAGTTGTCCTGCTGAATAATTCCAAGGGCCTCAAACTGCCTAACTGATCTGCTGCTGAACCTGGCTGGGAGTCCTGCTGATAAGCTGAGGGCACTTTCAGGTCATTAGCACAGAATTCATGCCTCTGGAGATGGATCATGAGACGCTACAGGACTGACATTAAGGAAAATGTAGTCATAAGTCTTGTATGCACTAGAAAATGTGAAAATTGTTAGAAATTTTTTAAAATGCATCACTCCTCAGCATGAGGTATTTTCTCCCCTCTATTAACTAGCTCAGTGCAGTTGAGCTGGATGAATAAGCCACTTATGCAAAAAACAAGCATCTCATCCAAACATGTCAGCTGACTGGACTGAATCTACTGCTCAGTTTTTGAAGTAAACTGATCAATGGTAAAATATTTTATTTGCAGACAGCTTAACCAAGTAAAGGATCAAGTTCAGGTTTCACTTTCTTTCCACAGCTGAGACTCAATTCCCTACTGTTTGAAATTATACAGAAGCATCAGCATATCCTTTCAAGTTTTGTAGTGCTAAGTGTATTGTATATCCTTGCTTAATGTTCCTCCTTAATTTGCAAACTGACCACAACAGACAGAGGTGCTGTGTGTAATAAAATACTAGCTATTCCTCTCAAGGATACCAAAAAACAATACTAGAAATAAACACTGGTTGTACAAAAGGATGAATTTTCAGCTGAGAACAGAATGGTGCAGGTTAGGAGTCATTAGAACTCATTTCCAAACAGTAAGCATCTAATGAATATTCCCACTATAGCAAATTGTGTTTTACATTGGGGGGGAAAAAAAAAAAAAAAAAGATATTCCAGGGATATTTTCTCCTCTTTAAAAAGCTGGTATTCAATTTAGGTGCTAAAGCTGACATATTGCATTTCTAGTTACACTTATTCGGCATTATTTTATTTTTAATCTAGTCCTGTTGTACACCACTGAAGTCAGTGCAAAAATTACAGCTGAATTGTGGTCAAGTCTTGCCATACATCCAATTACATTGGGGTCATCCTGCTACCAAGAACACACCCAGGGAATTATATGACGCTTACTGATATCAGAGATGCTGCAGAACACAAGTTAAAGCATTTGTCGTCATCACTTCAATGCAATGAAACAGCAAACCAATACTTACAGCATCTGTTTCACGTGCCAGCTCAAACAGAAGAGCGAGTGTTTCTCCAGCAGCTATTCTCATGTTGACATCATCACAAGACAGCATACTTGGGAGTTTATGCAAGTGCCTAAGGAATTAGTCATATGTCATTAACATGTTGTTGACAATGCTTCACTGCATATAGAAAAGATAATTACAAATGTAGTTTTCCGGCAAGATGCTCACATTTCAATTTTCTTCTTCACTTCATTCATTGGACAAATGGTCAACAACAGCGTCCATGCTAAGAGCGCACTGATGTGAAGCACAGTACTGGGTGTACTTGATACCCCGTTCGTGTCTCTATCTCGTGGATAAGCTTTTGTGAAGATGTTCTCTAGGCATTCCATAGTAGAGTACAGCTCCTGAAGAGAAGAAGAACATGGAAGTTGCTGAAGACTTGCACATTTTTCTTAAATTGACAATAATAAAAAGTATTTCTCATCTTTACCGTAATGTCATCGGTGACAATGAAACAGCAAATCCCTAAGCAGGTTGCACACTAGACAAAAAACAAACAATTGTCAGTATTTGATGGTGATGTCACTTGACAAAACACTTAAATCTGCCATTTGGAACTTAGCAGAATAGAAGTCTTTATAACCCCAGCTGCTAGGGCACTAATCTCAATAGCTTAACCCAGCTACTCCGTAACATTTAGACCTAAGTTTCTCTCTTCCCTCAGGATACAACATATGCCACTCAAGTTTTCATTTTCTTTCTGTACAACATACAAAGTCCTTCCAAAGCAGTGTACATAGCACTCCTTTCACTCAATTATATTAAATCCCACTGGAATCCACTGGCAAAAATTATGCCATTACTACTGATCTGTATAAAATATTTACAGCTGTGGGAAATCTTTCTGCCTCTGTGCCCACTCTTCCAGTTAAATAGTGTGAAAACACCAGCTTCAACAGCCTGTCCTGGAACAGTTCAGCTTTTAACTGCAAGGACCAACAAGACCATTCCCTACTGCCTGTATTGTTCTCACAAAAAAGAGATTTTATTTTCAAATGCAACATTTGCACTAACCACACAGCATCCTGAACTAAACTTGAAGAAGTTACATGCTAGAACAAGCTTTAATAACTTTGGTTTGTAGGAGCGACTTCTATTGAAATAATACTACTGTACTTTTTGTGCTAGCAGTACCTATTTTAATGCAGCTAAAGTACACTAGGGAAAGTAATAATAAAGACAATGATAAGTTAAGAGAAATCAGTTAAAACTCTGACATTCTGCAAGAGGCTACTGTCAAGAGCTTTGGACTACCTTCAGTTATACCTCAGTTAATACTTTGGGTATACTACTGATTTACAGATGTCTGGGCAAACAAATACCAGAAGTATTCTGTGTATGAAGTATATTATTTTAGATCTACTGCTAATAACTTCTTCATGTACATTTGCATAAACAATATTCTTCTATTGTTAAAATAAATACAGAAAGGTACATCAGAACTGTAGTAGCAAGACTGAAATATTTTGAGTTGAGACGGATGAGAAAATAGGAAATGGAACAGCTCTTGTTTGAAGTCCCCATGTTGAAGGAGAATGGCATTCAACCTTCAGGTAGAGCTTTTTAAGATAGTGAAAACTGCTATGCTTCACTCAGAACTTAACATTAGCTGTTTACACTAGTGTAGTAACCTTTAGTTCTGGATTACACAACAGTGAGATTGTTTTAATCTGCCCTATGCCCCTGACTAGCAAGCAAAATATATGAACCTTATAAACACTTACAGCCTGCCTGGCTTGGACACTAGCTGTTCCATCAGAGACGATCTTCTTCAGAACTGGACCAAGGGTCTTAAAAATCTCTTCACTTTCAATTCCCGACCCCATCTGCACGCAGAGAAGACATGCAAGTCCAGCAGCTGCACACAGTTCCTCACTCTTACCTAGATATTAAAATACTAAGATGAGTGATCTCCATGTACACTCCTGCCTTCCTTTAAAGATCTTCAAAAATCTTTAAGTAGGAATTCAGAAATGCATAGACAGTATTGTTTCTGTTAATTTTCTAGGTCAGTTAAAATAAGACATCTAAAAAAAATTAGTTAACAGAACTAAAATTAAATGTTCTATAAAGTACTAGATAAGCCTTAAAGATAACTTCTTTAAAACAAGCATTTCACCACCAGTGCTGCTTTCTAACAGTAACCACACTACTTACCTTTCTTTATGCAGCGTTCAATGCTATCAGTTAGTGTCATTCTCCTTTCCATTATAAATTCATACAATATTTTAGAAGAAAAAGCACTTTTCAGACTTTCAAGAGCTGCTTGTCTTGTTTTGGCACTGTTGGAAGAAAAAAAGAAGATCTCCTTTGAAATCAACAGCAGTTGAAGCTCAGCCTTTCACTTTATGGTAGCCTCCACCTGCATAGTCCCCACTCAAGAGCAATCTACAGTCATACTGTTAAGTACAAAGCATTACAAATTACCCTCTTCCCTTAAGAAAAATTTGGGTTGGAAATGCATTTCGCAACAGTAAACCACGCTACTTCGAACTATTAGCAAAGAATTTGATTCTCACTTATTTAAGCACTCAGAAGGAGAAAGTTCTCTTCAGATCCTAAAGAAACACAAGTCCTCTCTAGCATGCAATAATCATAATTTCAATAAGCATCCAAATAAGTTCCCTTACTCTATCAGTAAGCCAGCAAGATATGAGTTCATTTCTTCAAGGCAAATCATACCTTTTGTCCAATGTAAGATCAATGAATCCCTTCAATTTGTATTCTAAGTCTTCTTGGGTGGCTTCTTCATCAACTTCAGGCCCTAAACCATAACAAATAGTTTAGTCCTACTAATACACATTAGCAGTCACATCTACCACTAAATACTAGAACTACCAGAAAGTATTAATAAGAAAGTAGTTCACCACAGACGACAGCAACAGAATTTTTCAGCATTACAACTATATCCAACATCTCTCCTAGAAATACCTTCATGAAAAACAACCTGTTGATACACGTATGCTGTTTCTATACCTGTTTGGTCCACGCACTAAGAATGAACGTACAAGCTAATTAGGTCTCACTTAGGTTTTGCACAACTGAAAAACCAGCACCCAAGTCAGTAGTGAATTTTCATTCTGTCCACCCCTGCAGTACAGTGGAACATCACTGTTGATGCACTGAGCTCATCAACAGCCTCTCTTCCTGTCCAAGGCTCCCAGCCTTATCCCACTGTAGCAGCAGTAGGCCTTGAGCTCCACCCTCCCAACAGTGTTATTAGCAAGAGCCCAGGAAGAGATGGCAGGTGAGACAAGTTACTGCTTCCATAGAAGAGTCTTCTACAGTACAAACCTTGTTCAAAACACAATGCAATTCACTTCACGTCAAACTCTTCCACAATCCCTATCACCTCAACTAAGTTATAAAAATTCAGTGTCTTGTAATACACCCTAGAATTGTGGGGTTTTTCCCCTCTAAAAATTGTAATTTGTAAATTGTGGGGTTTTTCCCCTCTAAAAATTGTAATTTGTAATTCCAACAGAAAGAAGCTTACCAGTTTTACAGGAGGCTCATGAAATGTGGAGTGTGCCAGTAACTTTCTCCACTAGATGAACAATCATACAGTATTTAACAGAATGGCATTATATTGCTACTGCTACTTACAGTCTAGTATTCATACAGGAGGAACAGACAAAAATTAAATAATATACCATCCTCTGTGAAGCTAGCGGGATCACTGAAGCCACTGCAGTGGCTCATAGTTTCAATTGAAGCATCTTCATCACTAAAAGGCTGCACATTTCTGGGCTGACCACCTGAAAGAAAGATGAATACAAGTTTAGTCATTTTCACATGGAAAAAGATCTGAATACTAAAAGTAGAATCCCTGAGCACATGTGCAAACAAAAAGCACTGTCCTTCTCCCAGCTAACTCCTTCACTCCCACCCTTCCTAAAGATCTGTTTAGCTCTGTTCTAGAAAAACCAAGTGTAATAGGTAAAGAACTCATCTCATTTTCAAAGTATTGGTAGAATTCCTACCTCACTATTTAATATCTTCCTACAATCAAGATCAAGTTTATGCAATTTCCTGTGACTGTGCTTTAAAAATAGCATTTTATTATGTGTTAAAACCAGCTACCTAAAATAGCTTGTTCTAAAATCTTTTCCAATTTTGAGGGACTTCAAGCAGATCTAAGATACACATGCAGGCAAACTTACATTACCCAGTTCACTACTGGATTTACTGGATTAAGTGCAGTATGTGCATCAGCAGCAACACTTGACCCTGGGCTCCCATCAACCTTTCCAGCTGTTAAGATTCTAAGCATAGAGCTGTAGTTTTTGTTCACTTTTAATATTGGTAAAAGATTGGAAGATTCAACAGGAGGAAATCCTTGCAATAAGGCCTCCTTTTACTACCTTCAGCATCTTCAAAGAAAGCAGCATTGTTTCGCCAGAAGCTGATCTCTGTAGCTTTCCATAAACTTACCCTATTTTTAGAGCAGTAGGAGTTGAGGTTTGAGCTGATAATGCACTCCTAGTGCTGCCTTATCCTAGCTCTTAGTACCTGCCGTAGTTGATTAACAAAATCAATAGTTTTACCGGTGTTTCTTCAACAGCTCTCAGATGCCCTTCACAGAACTCAGGATTCTAATCTTCTATTTATTTTTGGATCATTTACAACACAAAAAAATTATGCCAGAACCCAAGGCACAATGCTCGTCTGTGCCAAGCAGGCTTCTTCAGCGGGAGAAGCGGCAAAAAAAGCACCGCCAGCCGTCCTCAAACTGGGATGAGAATAGCTGCACAAGGACCCGGCGAATCGTCTGCTTCAATTGAGTCAGACAGACGCTATGACAGCCCCAAGTGAGATTTCTCACCACCCAACAAAGCCCCCACGCTCTCCAGTCAACAACACCTCATCGACCTCTTTTCCGCACGAACCGTGCTCCACACCAAGAGCGTTCTGGAACCCTCCTTTAGGATAAGCGGCCTCCCGCGCACAGACAGCGCCGCGCAGCCGCTGCAGACCCCGGGACTGACGACAGCAGCCCTGCCCGCCCCGGTTAAGGCTCGCACTGCCGGCGGCACAGAACCCACAGAGCCGTGCGTGCCCGGGACGCGCCGCAGCGCTGTTACCGCGGCCCCTGCGGGCCCTCAGCGGCGCCGGGCGGTACCAGCCGCGGGGCGCTGCCGGCGGCGCCAGGCACGTCCGTTGCCCCCCCCCCTTCCCCCACTCCAGCGCGGCGCAGCCGGGCGCATGCGCGCTAACGGCGTGAGGTGGCGATCGCGCGGCCGGTTCCCGTCAGCCCGCGCCCGGCTCCGGCCCGGCGCTCCGCGACCACGCCCCAGTGAGGCCCGGCCGGTTGAGGCAGCGCGGCCCGAGGCCCCACGAGGCCGCATGCGCGGAGCCCCCGCCCGCCCGTCCACCCGCCCGTCCCGCTCACCGGCCCCCCGCTGGTGGTTGCTCCCTCGCTTCTTTGACTTGGGCATGGTCGCAGCGGCGCTCGGCTGGGCTCGGCTCGGCTCCTCGGTCCCTCTCTGGGTCTCGGTCTCTCTCTGCTCCCCCCCGCCCGGGAATCAGCGACAATCAGCCGATAGAAGAGCAGGATCGCTTTTTATTCCAACGCCTTTGCGAGGCCGACTTCTCAGGCCGGGGCAGCGGAGGTGATTGGCGGAGGCAAGCGAAGGACGAACTGGCGGCGATGGCAGAAATCCCCGTGAAGGCCCGCGAGCGGAGTCGATGCATCTTTCTCCTCTCAGACACCCGGGGCTAAAAGCGCGGAGCGGGCGCCGGCGCCGCTTTTATAGCGCCGAGCTGCGGGGGCGGGGCCTCGCCGCGCGCCGCCGCCGCAACCAATGACGGAGCGTTGCGACAGCGCGCAGGTGACTCAGCCGCGCGAGTCCATGACGCGCGGCGCTGCCACGCGCTCGGGGGGCGTGGCGTCATGGCGCCTCGCGGTGCAGGCTGGGGGCGGGGCGGCGCGGCGCGGCCGGAGCCGAGTGGCGCCGAGGGGCTGAGTGGGGGGGGGGGGAGGCTGGCGGGTGGCGGCCTTGCGGAGCGCGGGAGCTCTCAGTAGGCGAGGCCTCCTGAGGGCGCCTAAAAATAGGCCTCCGCCCCCCTGCAGGCGCGGCCGAGAGCCGGAGCGAAGAGAGGCGGAGAGCGAGGGAGGGGCGGCGGACGGGGTCGTGTGAGGCCGCGCGGGCGGGGCCCGACCCGGCAGACAAAGGAGCCGCGTGCTGCTGCGTGCGGCGCGGAGCTATTCACAGTTCAGCTTGCTGCGTGCGGCGCGGCCCTTGTGCCGCGCGAAATGGCAAATAGCTATCGTCAGAAGCCGGACTTCTGAAGTTCAGCGAACAAATCTTTTTGGCGATTGCAGAAAAGCATTTTCCATTTTCTGCGTGCTTCCCGCTCGGGAGTCTGTGCCATGTGTCGCAGACACGATTGTGTGCTGTAGTTTAGGTTCGCGCTGTAAGCCCGTGTTTTACGTCCTACTCGCGTTCTGTTTGCTGGACAGTGCCTGTAGCAGCACTGCAGCATGAGGAGGAAAGGCGGTTTTGCAAAACGTGCTGAAGAGCTGCATGAGATGCAGTCCTGATGGCGTTATTTGAATTCCTCTGCATACAAAGTGCTTATGCCACAGATAACTTTGATCGTGATTCTCCACAGGTGCTACATGAGAACATAAAGGAAATGGGGCTTAATGAGCTGTTGACTTTTGAGTGAACACCTGTTAACAAACGGCCCGTTTCTGGAAAATGGTTGCTGCTAGCTGTGATGTTTGTGGGTGCTGCACAGCACGAGTCTGTGGTCAACCGTTCCTTGTGGGGCATGGGAAGGCACACTGCTGCAGGGCCTGCTGAGCCCTATGCTCTTCAGATCCTATTGAAAAAGAGGAGAAAAAAAAAGTACATTCTGCCTGCGTGGAGGACAGCAGTAAAGTGTCTCAGAGGCACCGATTTTTTTTCCTTCAAGAGGGTTCCTGTGAAACATGAGGGGAAAAAGACAGCCTTCCAGGTAAATAGGTGGAGGAGGTTTAATTAAATCCAGAAGGCGTGGCAGCACCCATGGGTACACAATGCCCTGTATTAGAATAAGCTGAATAAGCAACAGTTCCTAATAGCAGCCAAGGAAACTTGAATAGTGGGTGTATTTTCAATGCAAGATACCAATACCATTTCAATAAGGTCAGCTGTGCCCCGACAGCTTCCTGTGTACTTGCCCTCTGATGTGTAGGTTATTCTCACAGGTGCAGGATGACCTTTCAGCATGGACTGAAGTGAAATAGTCACCTTTGTGCTGGTGCCTTGATTTCTCACAATGCTGTCTTCAGCTGCCAGCAAGGATGAGGCTGAGCACTGAGCTCCTTGCAGGTGTGATGAATCTGAGCATAAATGCAGAGCAGTGCCATGTGCAGGTGGGAGTTCAGGTGTCCTGTAAGTGGCAGCTACAACAGTAACAGCAATAATGGGTGGAGTTGGAAGAGTCAAGGAGTGGTAAGTTTGAAGGTTGTCTGACTAGAACAGAGGAGATAAAGCCCCTGGAGCAGAAGAGAAGGTCCTGGCTCAGGTGTGAAAAGCCACTGCTGAGGCACTAGATGTTAGTACTCTCAGACAACCAAAATGAGTTACTAAATAAAGGTGAAAAAAAAATCCACATATATGGATTTGTAACCACTTTGCATCTGACTTCTGCTTGTGACTGTGTATTCTGATACCCGCGGTCTTCAGGTTACCGAGATCCCCTGGATATCTGACAACGGTTTAGTGAGATCTCACAACAGGGATTGCATATCGCTGCTTAGTTTTGCAGTTTCACTATGACAGAACAGACTCTTTGTCTTGATTGTTGACTTCTTGCCCACTACCCTGATTTATCATCTTGGCAGAAGCTCTAGGCGCCAGTGGGCCTAGAGCACACAGGCATCTTTGGATAATAAGAGAGTCGCACATTGCTAGAGATCTGTATACCTTTTGTCTGGCTTTTGCTGGAGCAGTTGGTGCATAAGGAACATCGTAACAGTGACACCAACAGCATCAGCATTAAGTGAGAGCATCCTGTGGAGAGAAGCATGCCATGAGGCAGCAGGGGCAGGCAGGCCTGGAAGACAAGGTAAGCTGGGAGCCAAAGATGGCATCAGAGAGTGGTCGTGATCTTGCTGCTGGGCAGGTGAAGTCCCACAGAACCCATCCAGGAAGAACAAAGCAGGTCCACAGTTGTCAGGGGTGTCAGCCAGTTGTATAGGCTGACAGGTGGTCCCAGTGATGATGAGTCTGAGGTCAGGCTGGAAAGGGAAACCAGCAAGTTGGGGTCAGAATTGGGTTCAGTGGCAATAACCAGAACCAGCTACCGATGTGGTTATCATCAGACAAACCCACAGTAATGAGAAGGGTTGAGATCAGTCTTGCTGGGCCAGGCTCTGGACCAGCAGGTGTATGGCCAGGCAGAGGGATGTCTCTAACATAGCTCAGGCAAGCACTTCGCTGTAAGTGCAGCTCTCGAGTGAAAGGAAGCAGACCCTGCTCTGTAAAGTTCTTTCCCACACACCTGTCTGATCCAAGGCCTCTCAGCAGCATGGCAGAAATGGCTTGAGTACAGGCAGCTTAACTGGCAGTGGACCTCAGAAAAGGTGTAATGAAGAACTTATGCCCCAGGCTGAGGGGCGTGCATGTATGACTGAGAAAATATTTGGAGCTTAGAATTTGATTGCTAGAGTTTATTCTGGATATGTACAGGTCATCGTCATGTAACAAACAATTAGAGACATAGCTGGACATACTCTGTTTACACCACTAAATGCTGTAAAGAAGTCAGAAATAAAGGAAAAGAGGAATTCAAGGGATTGCATGGAACCCTGATTCACGTATGTGTTTTCCTCCTCTTTTGACATGATGGCTGTGCTATCTTTGTGAACAAAATCCCTTGGATTTTTTCTCTTCCTATTTGCTGTTCCTTTGAGGATGTCTCTCGTAAGTCACACAAAAGAGTCCCAGACTTGTACAGGTTTTCGTGCACTGCATAGTCAACTTAATTGCAATCATAAAAATCTCAGATTTTTGTGCTCAAGATGCTCAAGAAAAGAGCACAAAGCTGGTACACAGATCATGCTGAGGGCATCCATGGCCAAATACTCAAACCATTGGATTTGTTTAACTGTACTCCTGGTGACTACGTACTGAAAGAGTGTGAACCTGTTAGCAGTGCCACAGCCCTCACCCTGGAACACTTAATGCTCCGAATTAATGCTCTCGAGATTGATATGCCTCACTGCCCAAAATAAATCTACCCATAACAAATCATAACCACAAACTCCCTCTGTTCTGACCACAGTTGTTGCAGCGGTGTACTTGTTTGTGACATACTTGACTCTGTAGGCAAAGGACTAAGTCATTCTTTACCTTCTCAGGTTCTCCTCAGGTGCCAGGGCACCTGAGCTTGTATCTGGGGAAAAAAAGGCTAAGATTTGGAAGGGAAAACTCTTATCATTGCACCGACACTCAGACACATGCATCTGCTTCCACACATGCGCACAACATGTGGCCAATCAGTTGTTACAGGGTGACTGATGAAATTTCTGAGCTAGTGACTGTAAGTAGCATGCATTTTTAATATGCAATAGTAGGATACACAAACTTCAAACAAAAATATAGAGAGGAAAAGGCAAGAGCTTCCTTTTGAATGCTGGAATGCATGTTCAAGGGCTAAACAGTTCCTGCTATAGTATTTCAGGGGTATTACATTACAGCAAAAGCTGTACAGTATCCAGGTTGGAGGTCCTTTCAGTCCTTTCATTTACCTCCCACCTTCTTATTTATATTTTAGAAGCCTGACCAGTTGTGGTCAAACATCTAAGAACTTTAAGTCCAGAATAAAATTAAATGTGATGGCAGGATAACTATTGGAGCAGCTATTATTAGAACCTGAAGGAGCTTTGGCCTTAGCTGAAGAACTGCAGGCACTGAAGGTTCCTGGTGCCTGCAGCTGGCTGAAGTTCAGTACTATAAAGTAATGTGAAAGCACTCCACGGTCTTTCCCTAATTCCGGCAGCACTGCGTATGTGGACATTCAGAAAGCATTTGGAAGGCAAAAGAAAGCAATCAGGAAGGAAATCATGTATGTTGAGTGATGGATTTAGCAAGTCTGCCTGCTTAGTGGCATGACCTTGCAAATCAGGTAGGTGGCTAATGGAAACAAATAGCATGCTCTCAGAGCCCTGGCAGTGTTTTTGTTGTATGTAACAGTGCTGGAGGCATATGTTGGACTTTGTACATAAGAGAGAGATGGATCATGCACTTTCAAATTTATAGTTATTAAGTTATACAGTACAATATATATGCACTTTGCCAAAAACCGTATGTTTTAGCAAGTTGAACACATCTTCAGTTGCACAGTACCCTGACTTTCCAAGGTAAGGGGATTCAGGTGAATTTCTGGTCCAAAGCTTTTGTCTGATTTTACCCATTTTTATTGATTCTTACCTCCTTTTTTATGAGGCAGATCCTTACTGTGACTTACTCGTGCAAAACTTTATTGAACCTCATTAAGAATTTTTCCTGGTAAGTAATGAGGGAACAATGGATCCTTAACCTCTTTGGTACATATGCCATTATTAATTTCACATCTAAATTTAGCCTTCTAAATTTGGACCATCACTGTCAGTCGCAACTGACCACAAACATTAGTCCTAACCATACCAGCATTACAGAGCAATTGCCCCCTGTGATAAGATTCCTTGTCAAATTTACAGCTCTTGCAAACATTTTGCTAGAATAAAAGTGAACAAATGAAAAAAAAAAAAGTACAAACAAAACAAAACAATGTAATGGAATGCTAGATTTGTCCCTAGCTTATTGCTCCTTGTGATGCTTAAGTGAAACAGCAATTTGGGATAATGAACGTTGTGCTGTTGTAACACTGTGTTGTAGAAGCAAGCATTTCATGCTTCTTAAGGCCTTACGTGATGTCAGTTTGCATCTTACTTCACTTGGTTTCTCAGCCTGTTTTGCAAAATGTTGTGTTTCCTAATATCAGCTGCTGCTCAGTATTGCTGAGAAAAAGCAGCAATTTTGAAATGAAGGTTTTTTTAAAATTATTTTTTAGATCCACATTCAAGTTCAAACCTAAAATTCCTAATGACTTCCAACTCCCAAAGCTGTTTTCAAACTATCAGAAATAGAAAGAACTAGAGGACTGTGACACAGCTTTTCCCTTATCATGCAGCACACCAATCAGGAGTAAACATCTTGTTCCCCTTAGCAAACATGTTTTCATTGCATTGCAACCCTGCTGACCCAAGCAGTTAGCCAATATTCTGTGGTATTTGTAGAGAAATCAAATATTTTTCCATTTCTGCCCCATTATTTTCATGCAGTGTGCACATAGGCTCATTCCATTGAAAATTACTGAGAGTTAAATAGCAGGAGACAATACTCCAAGTTTAGTTTCTGCCGATTCTTGAGCCAAACCCCTCCATGCTCACAGTCCCATGTCCCTTTCTAGCTGTTTGCCAGGTACTTGTCTGTGCTCTGCTGCCTCATTTGGAGACATACAGCTGCAGTCAATAATCCTTGTTTGTTTCTGCAAGCAAACTTCTAACTGCTTGCCCAGGCACTTCAGGCTTGTGTGTAGGGTTGGTCAGCAAGCAATGATTTTACACTACTGCAACAGGCATGAAGTGAAGTGATGCTGGCCTGGCTCAGGCTGGACATCAGCTGCCTGCACCACTGCATCTGCTGCATATGCAAGTGACTACTGGAAGCATGTATATGGCATTTCAGTTCCTTCTGAAAAATATCCTGCAACGTGCTTGCCTCTTGCTTAGGAGAGTGGCCCTCCCTCACCTGAGACAGCAAAAGCATTTCACACAGTTTGCAGGAATATGCTGCCCAACTACAGAAGAGTAACTCAGAAAGTCATTCCAATAGCTGTTCTTGGTTGTTGTACTCATGAGCAATTCTGATCCCAGGAAACAGATTTTGCTGTCCTTCCCTTTGTCTCTGTGTGATGCAGGTGAGCAATGACAAAGCAGCACACCATTAGTTGTTTGTCAAAATACGTATGGTTTTGTAAGACGTCTTTTTAATGCAAATATAAAGGATTGGTCCTGTTTGTTTTCAGTGATAAAATTTCAAGTAAAACAACATCTTGCAAAGATTGGAAGGGTTTGTTTTTTTTTCTATCTACCTGTCCAAATGTTTGTTCTTCCAGGTAATCCTGAAATTAACTCATTTGGATGGAACTTCATTCTGGACAAGTTTCTAATTCCCCTCAATTCAACCTCTGGGAGGCCGTTTCCAAACATTGGCCTTCTCTTTACCAGGACAATTCATGCAGAGTATTTATCAATGTTCTGATGATAAACCTGACCTTCACCTGCTCTGTGGTGTGTACTCTTCTGAGAGCAGCTGGTTGCTTTCACAACCTTTGTTTTTGTGGACACTGTGTGAATTCCCTAGGGAATTTTCCACGTATCTTAAAATATTTGAATACAACATCTAATTTAGGAGCCTAGTCAGAACTTAGGTAGACTGAACTATCATGATGCACTGACTGCAGGGCTTCCAGGTGGCTGTGCTTTTAACCAGCATATCTCTGTGAAGTTCCTGAAGTTGAGAAGAATGAGGCAAGGCTTTAATGCTGTTGTTCTCAATCTTCTGACTCGTCTTGAATTCTCTGTGCTGGTTCTTATGGGAATTTATTTTTCTTGATAAAGGGAGGAAGTCTGACTTTTTACACAGGTAGATAGTGATAGGACAAGAGGGAATGGTTTCAAACCAAAAGAAGACATTTAAATTAGCTATTAGGAGGAAATTCTTTACTCTTAGGGTGGTGAAGCACTGGTACAGACTGCTCAGAGAAGCTGTGGATGCCCCATCCCTGGAGGCCTTCCAGGCCTGGCTGGATGGGGCCCTAGGCAGCTTGAGCTGGTCGGTGGCAACCTTGCACATGCTGGGGGTGCTGGAACTAGATGGCCTTTTAGGATTTCTTCCAACCCAAGATTCCGTGATTCTATGATAAAGACACTGTTGGCCAGTATTCCAGTTGATGTCTCATCGCTGTCATCAATAGCTTTCCCACTTCTCTGTCAATTGGAAATACCCTGTCTGAAATAGTCAGCGTGTTAACTTTTAACAGGTATCAACTGTGTCCTCTTTCCCTCCTCATGATTTACAGTTCATTAACTCTAGTTTAGACCTGAAATTCAGGATAATCCTGAAGTTTGTGATGTTTCACTTCAAATTATTAAGTAGATGATTAAAGTTTACTTTATTTGTCAGGCTAGATCTCAAGTTCAGTTCTTCCTGGGCAATGTTTTGAATCTTTAAATACACCCTCTATAAAGACATCCCTCCAAAACTACACGGTGGTTTTCAAATTCACCATCTTTCTTGCTGTGTCCTGGCCATCAGTGACAGCATTGGTCTGCTGTTCTCAAGAATAAGAGATTAAGAGATTCCTATCAGAAGCCCTTTTTCTGTGTTGAGTAGTCCTCCAGTTGTTGCCTATACTTTTTTCAGGCCATCCAAACAGTGACTGTTGAAAGGTATAATTTCTTAATAAAGGGAAATGTGACAGTAAAACTGCTATCAGCTATTAGGTAATTGCAGCTCTATTTCCGTTCAGTGAGTGGAAAATTATTCTTGTTTGAAAGAGGATTATTTGATTGCTGCTTATTTGGGAGGTGCTTTCTCGCTGCAGATTGCACTGATGCTGCTTAGGACCTGCCAAAGCCCATGCTCCACAGTGTCGATAATACTCAAACTTCACATGTCTCTTAAAACCAAAAAGTGAAAATATGAAGAGTGTCTACATGTTGGAGTGGAAAGATTGCTTCAGCTGCTGGCTTACAGAGTTGTGGTTGAGCAAGATAAGGAAAGGAATGACGTTTCCACGGAAGGAAGAGTTGGTTGGTTGTTTTTTGTTTTTTGTTTTTTTTTTTTTTGTGGTACAAGAGGGCTTGTACATGGCTTTTACTCTACTTAATTCAAAACCAGGAAATATCTGGTTGCATACCTTGTGGTACCTCAAAGCCAAAGTCCTGTTACATCCCAGATACTTTGGCATCCCTGTATTCCTATTCCTATTGCACACAGGATGACTGCATTCTTCCTTCCCTTCTCTATTCAAAGGATCCACCTTTTCTACTTTCGCACTTTTGCCAGTGTTTTTGCATTGCCCTATCTCTGGGTACAATTTATTTTCCAAGGGATTCTGTATCCTTCATTTCATTTTCTCTGTACCATGTCCACCAGGATTCCCTTCTCTCATCCTTCTCCCTTTCTCCACCACAGACTGAATTAAACACTTTGGATTTACACTCAGAAGAGCTGAGATCTTCAGGCTGTTGGAAGATTTTATCAACCTGTGTTTTGAGAAGTAGGCATGCCAACTATTGTTGGAAATGCTGGGCATGTTAAATAGCAGCTCCAACTATCACTCTCTGGTTGATTGTCCTCAAAATCAGGCAGTTCCTTATATTCTGGGAATGACTAAATGTAATATAGTGAAGTTGTCACATTACAGTTAAGCATGAACAAACATGGGTATGAAGTTCTATGTGGGCTGTGTCTTTTCAAGGTCCAAAGGTGAAGGCTCACTCCTGGGTACAAAAGCTGCTTTACCATTTCAGGTACTGATTAATACAATATTTTTAAAAATCAAATTGTTAGTACTAAGTTATCAGCATTTAAACAGTAAGGAACTACACAGAGGGAGAAATGTGCATATCGTACAGGAACTAGAGGGCCCTCTCTGGCAGAACAAGTACATTTGTCAGATGAAAACAGAAATCCAGGTGCAAATGGAGCAGAAAAAGGATGCAACCCTCACAGAAATCTTCCATGCAATATACTGGACGCAGGGCATATACAAAGCAATAAAGTTTAGGATTTCCAGGTGCTGTCATTGACAGCCAAGATTAATGACTCATTCAAATATGTGTAAGTGATGCACTTTGAAAATAAGAATGTGGGCAGACAGGTATGGGCACGGAAATGCACACAACAGTTTGTTTAAACAGTGTCTTCCCAACCAGCTTGGTAACAGGCTGTAGTACTGCTCCATGCCTGCAACCTACATCTCTTGTTGCAGTGCCACAGAACCCTGCTTAGCTTCCATCCGTGCCTCCTGAACTTGCAGAGTGCCCAGCACAACAGCCTTAAGAAAGAAAGAGGAAGAAGAAATTGTAAGAAAAGAGAAGAAGAGGGGAAAATATGTGGCATGCATTGGTTTCATACTGATTAAGAGTCCTTGCTGGAGATCCCCCGGACCAGCACTTCCCTTCCTCACATCAGGCCCAGCCCACTGAAAGTGCTGCCTGAGTGACTATCCAAATGGCATCTGCCTGCCTGAGTTGGCTCCCACTGTGGTCCTCACACCATCAACTTGGACAGCTGCAGCAGCAGGAGTGGGAATGTCCCCCCATTCCTAGGATGGTTCAGGTGCCCTGAAAGTGCGTGTTTAATGGGAGCTGCCATGAAGGTTGTTGGAGAGACACGTGGAAATAGCAACCAGCATGGTGCCCTATGAGCTGGCTCATTAAAGACACTAATAACGATGTGCAGCATTCCTCTGCCTTGAGATCACCACCCCAGAGTAATCAGGATGATGCCAGAACTGTGCAACACCTTCCAACGCTGTCATTAAAAGCCAAATCTTCGCCTCAGAAAAGTCAGTGCCAAAACCCCATTCAGTCTTCTGCTGCCTTTTGGCCATCTTCTGCCAGCCCAGACATTGGGCACACACCAGGGGATGGGGACATTAGCCTATGGGTGGATGGGAGCTAGGATTAGGCCTGGTAAGTGGCCTCCTGAAGCCCAGCAGCTCTACTCTTCTGGTTTTCTTGCTATTTCTAGCACAGAGGCAATATACTCAGGACAGAAAACAGCATGAGTGGAAATGGAAAAGATAAGATTCTGTAAGATATCATACAATAAATACAATGCAGTATTGTATAAGATAAGACTGCTACTGTTAGAAAATCTATTGCTTGGTCAAATGATAAGGAAGGACAAAATAAATCTTCTGGGGCTTGTAATTCGTTGTGTGTTTTTAAGGATTAAAGTTTTCTTTTTAGGGAGAAGTTGAGGGGAGGTTGGTTTCCTTTGTTTCAGATCATACTTCTAATTATAAAGTTCTCTTTTGTCTCTCAATGTTGGTGGGAGCTAATCACTGCTGTGGTCTGAATAATACATCTGTCTCAACATCCAGACTTTTCAGGGGGCACCTGATTTTTAGAGGAGGCTCCTAAGTAAAGGTGTGTGCTGAAGGCACCCAGCACCCCGCAGGCGCAGGGAGAAAGGTAGAGCTCAGAAAGCCTCAAGGACCTTTCCTTCCAACTGTAGGGCAAAGTCTGTGGAGTGAAAACACAGAGCAGTTTTCTTCTGGAAGTTTCAGCCTAGGACCTCTGTGCTTCTCTGTGGTAGCACATGACTGCGTGCCACAGCACCAGGGTTAAGAAAATGTCCTCAGAGGACAACCAGACTGTTTTCCACTTCTTGTATCACAGAATTTGTCTGTTCATAATTATACCCAGGGCAGTTAGAATCTCTTTAACTCTTTTCAGTATATTTATGTGTTATATAAATAGGGCTATAGGGACAAGGCATACCCTACAGGCTAACAATGACCCAGTAGCTTTGCACGTACCATCTCTTCCATTTTTTATTTGAAAGCATCTCCTGAACAGTGGAGTAACATCACAGAATCACAGAATCACAGAATTGTAGGGGTTGGAAGGGACCTCCAGAGATCATCGAGTCCAACCCCCTTGGATCATCCTTGGAGAGCCCGTCAGAAGCACTGCTGTGGCGTGTGTGTGACCTGGGCACAGCCTAGACTGAGCTGGACAAAGAGGTGAGCTGGGCTTGGTGCTGCCTGGTGGCTGGAAGGAGTCTCAGCAGAAAAGCTGGGCTGGGGAGGAGTTCCCAGCTCAAACGAGGCCCTTCCCAATGGCTGTTTCCAGGGGAAATTGTTTCTCTGAGAGATTGTGGCACACGTTTTGGTGAGGATGACGAATTGCCGTCACTCCCCTGTGTAACGCTACAGTGCAATGGAAAGTGCAGCAGTAGCAACAGGGTGGCAAAGTCCTAGGCTGCAACAAGTGAGGATTTGCCCAAGTGCAGCAGTTGGGGACACAGAAAGAAAGGAAAAAAGCTGCTGAGCCTTGGAAGGCCTCAGGTAGCAGGGATCTCAAGAGAGGCACCCTTGCCTCCACTGCCAACCCTTCAGTGATGTCTGGGAAGGGTTTGTGTGCACCTGAGCTGTCCTGGGTTGGCCCTGCCTTCCCACCAGGTGCTCAATCACTGCCTCAAGCTGTGACTGACCATTGCCGCACAGCCCTGCAAAACTGCAGCTGGGCCCCAGCCTTTATCTCAGACATGACAAAGGAAGAAGAGCACAGACTTGATGCAGTGCAACTTGTGCTTTAATGACCCACGGAGCGCTGGCTGTGCCGTATCCAGCACATTTTTAACAAAACCCCACTGAAGGCATGGTGGAGAGCCTGGTGCTCAGCTGGGGACATGGACTGTCCGGTGACATCACAAGCACGGTGACATCACAAGCACTGTGCTTGGGGCCGTGGCTGCCACCAGTGAGTGCCACAGCCGTGAGTGCTGCGCAGGAGTGTGGACACGCTGTGTAAGCTCTCGTCCCGGCTGGCAGTGAGAGTGGTGTTGGCTGACGGGTGCTGCCCGCTCTTTCTGACGGTGTTGCTCAGCCATTGGGCTGGTGTGTGAACTGGAAGGGAGAAGGACTGCAGCTGTCCCTGGTAAGCCAGAACTGTAGGTTTGTCAAACGTGTGAGTCGTACCAGTGTATCCATTGCAGCTGCAGCAGGAGGAGAAGATGAAGGGAGTCATTTTCATGTCAGGAACGCAAAATGTGTGCTGCTAGGTGTATAACTGGTGATGAGATGGAGGACAGTGCTTGCTGGGAGAAGTCGTGGCAGTAGTTAGACACAAGTTGGATCTCGACTTGGCACAGTTCTTGCAACCAGCTGCTTCTGAGACACTGCCCTCCTCCAGAGTTCACACAGCATAAAAGAAGAAAGCTGGAAAATGCTTATTCGTCATGATTCTTCCCTTGTTGATGCCTCCTCTAGGGTTCCTGTCCGAGAGGACATTTTGTGGATCCAAGCAGCTCCGGACTGCAGCCGGCTCTTTCCAAGAGCGGGGAATTCCTTTGGAGACAGCCCAACCTTGCTCTAAGAAGTTCCCCATGGCTCTGCAAGGAGACGACTGCTACTACTATTTCAACTCTGTCTGTCTTAAGGTATGGTTGGGTGTCTTTTGCCTGGATTATCTTCCTTTCCTCGCTTTGAAGAGGAAGGGGTGGAGCGGGGGGAGACCTGCTGGCGATGCATTGCCTTCATCAGCAGAGGGATCGTGCGCTCCCTGCTAACAACCTGGGCCTACAGCACGGACGTGTTTCAGGCTGTGCTCTTATTTTGCTGTGTGGTTTCCTTTTGCTCACAGGGAAACAGCTGTCCCTTCCGCCACTGTGAAGCGGCTCTGGGGAGCGAACGAGTCTGCCGACTGTGGATACAGGGCTGCTGTTTCCGGAATGACTGCAAGTTCAGACACATGAAAATTGAAGTGAGTGTTTGCCTAAAGATGAGCTCTCCACCTCCCTCAGGCACGACCTGGAGCGCTGCATCTCTCTGCAAACGTCCTCTGCCTGTTTCCACGACCCTTCCTTTCTTTCTCTCTTCAGAAGAAGCGCAGTGCAGTTCGCTGCTATTGGGAGAATCAGCCGGGAGGCTGTCAGAAACCCCACTGCCGTTTTCTTCATTTGAAGGAACGCGGTGGGAACGGACCGACCGTACCACCAAGCAACGGTGAGTTCCTGATGGCATGAAGCATGAAAGACTTAATGATGAATATTACTTCTGAGCGGGTGCAAGATGTCAGGAAACCATTCATTGGGGAGTGCAGGGAAGAGTGGTGCTAAGTGAAATATTGGTTTGTGTTTTGGCTGTCAGAATAGGGGTGGTTTTTTTCTGCAGGGAGTTAAATGCATTGTAGGTCTGTGCTGACTGCAGAAATGACACAACATTTGAGCAGGGGAAAGGCAAACGCAAGAAACTAGGCTTGAAAATTGGAAGCTTGTGGCTGACTGTGCTGAAACCTTCTTCCAAAGAGATGCTCTTCAATTATTTCTTGTCTTCTTTCTGCCAGAAGCTGACACAAGTGGCCTTCCTCTGACCAGCGGCCTTGCAGAAAGTCTGGAGAACCAGACAGAGGTTGAGAAGGCACCAGAGAGAGGTACAGATACTGAACAGGCATCTGGGTTTGATGTGCTGCCTTTCTACTCACGTGTTCTGATTGTTCTCTCCTGGACTGTTCTCTGCAGCTGACATCCCAACTTCCTCCCATGGCCCGGCTGCGCAAAAACGCAAGCAATCTGAGGAGGAGGAGGACATAGCAGAGGAACTGCCATGCAAGAAAAGAGTCAAGGGTGAGCACCAGGAGCTTGTTACAGTGCCTCAGCACAGTAATGCTGTCAGTCAGCGTTGTTCTGCGTCGGAGTTTTCCTTGCCCTGGACTATTGCTGAGTGCAGCTCTTGGGTTTCTTTGTTCCTTTCGATGCGCTGTCGGTAGATGGAGAGAACTGCGTGCAAAACATTGCTGAAATCCTGGACATGGCAGTGTAATTCTGCTGGCCAAATGTATTTTACTTCCTGGAAGGGTTGTGGGAATGATAGGAGAACGTGGATTTCTCTTGAGGCACAGCAAGACCTTATCAGCAACCTCTTTTACTTCAGCTGGACGCAAGGTGCGCGGGAGGCCTATTGACTGGAAAACCACCTTCCCCACAATGCGGAGACTGAAAAGGAAAGCAGTGAAGATGCAACCGTCTGCTGCTGAGGACACTGATGAGCCCCCAGCCAGAAAACTACCTATGGTAAGAACAGCGGCAACAACAGCAGTGCATGCGGAAGGTTTACACTGCTCTCGTAGTAATGGTAGAAGTTTCAAATGTTGCACAGGTCTTCTGTTTCCTCTGAAGGCAGCAGAAGTCTCCGAGGGCACTTGTGGAGATTCTCTGTTGCGATTAGATGTACCTAGATTTTGTCCATGAACGCTGTGCTGCTAAAAACTCCCAAGGTCACTTGTAACCTTCAAGGGAACGCTTTCTTCAGGAGCAATGTGCTTCTGTATTTGGGATCAGGCTCAGCAGTGCCCAGGGAAGGGAGGAGCAGTCCTCAAAGATCATCCAGTGTTCCTCCTGTCCTACTGTGGCCAGGGGTGCCACCACAAGACTCAAATGCCTGGAAACCCATCCAGCCCGGCCCGGAATGCCTCTGGGAATGGGGCATCCACAGCTTCTCTGAGAAGAAGAGCTACTTTGACAATCTTTGAGCCCTGCTTCACACACACTGTCTTGTTTCTTCCTAGGCGATCCTTGCTTCAGTCCCGCCCGAGTACACCCTGGTCAGCGTTGAAGTCCTAAAACTTCCAAGCAGGTGATGACCACTACTTGTTCTTCACCAGAGCCCTTTATTCGTTGCACATAAGTTCCTTCACATCAGGGGACAAGTGGAGTGTTTGAGATGTGCCATGGCATAATCCAACAAAGGAACAAGTCATCTGCACTAATTTCAATTGCTCACTCAAAGTCTCTGCTGAGTATGTCATGGGGAGAAGTAACTCAGTCTGTAACAGGTGGACATAGCAGAGGATGACTTCTTCACATATTTACAGTCAAATAATGAGGCTGGCAATGTGTTTCTGCTACAGAACCTGGCCCCTGTTGGCTGGACTCAAACTGCTCTATCTGTACACATCAATTCCCACTGTGAGAAATGTGCCTGCTGGTGTCTTGCACTCTAAAGGCAGCCTCAGGTTAACTGAATTGCCATCCCTATGTGAGCGTGAGGTGCGGGAGGGGTTAACCACAGATCTCAGAGCTGGTGTGCTGAAAGCTGTCTCCAGTTAGAAATGTCAGGTGCTGATTGTTCTCTTCCTTGTTCTCCCCAGTCTGGAACTGCTTTCGGGAAGCCAGGCAGACCCTGTGGCACAGTCAGAGATCCCACACTCAACATCCTGTGCCACGCAAGAAGCAGACCAGGCGCAACAGCTGAGCTGCACAGAGATGGGGAAAGAACTCTTCTCTGAGGATGAGGACCTCGAGAAGTTACTGATGGAAGTCACAGAAGAAGAACTGGAAGCAGAAATTGATGACAACGCTGTGGATATAGATGAGCTCCTAATGGAGCTCTGAGACCAACAACATTTCATCATCATAGTCTGACTATATATTTTAAAACAACAACAACCATCAATTAAAACCAACCCTATTCCTTTTCAACCCTGTTCCTTTTCTTTCTTATTCTGAGGGGACGCTTTTCCTGAAACTCTGCAATGAGTCTTAAAGGAGAGTCAAACTGGTAAAAATCAGCAGTGCCTGCATTCTGTTCTGATTTCCCTGCTGGTCAGAGTTCAGGGGCCGTGCACCCACTCCCCAGCTCTGGGTGGTTTGCCTTCAGCATCAAGAGCACAAGGCATTTGTGTGGGCACAGAACGACGTCCATCCACAAGGCCAAACCTGAAACTTCTTCCTTCCTCCCCCCTTAGCAAAACTGCATTGGGTTCAAGTGGAGGCCCTGGGGTTCTGCTTCCTTGGACAGTGCCTGTGTCAACTGCAGCGCCCACCTCCCTCTCGCATCTCCCACTTCCTCACCCCTCAGGTCTCACGCTGCATGCTGACATGCATGAGGTTGCTGATAAGGTCTTGCTGTGCATGTCTAACATGCTGAAGGTGTAATTCTGGCTGCCTTTTGATGCAGTTGAGTAGCTAGAACTGACGAAGGAAAGCAGATTTGCATGTTAGACTATTACAGACCCAAATGGGATGAGTAGTCACTGTAGTTTGCAACAACATTTTTGACACGATTTGTAATAGCACGTAATGGCAATTGAGGTGCTGAAAGAAGGCACGTCTCCTACAGTTTAACCACAGGAACAATTAAAGGTGCAAAAGTCCATTTTCCTCATGTGCTGTCAGGCAGAATACATTAACCTATGAACAAACCCAGAGGTTGCAATCTTTTGTTCTGAGAATTAGCTAACCTCATAATTGCAGGTTTTTGTATAACCAAAGGAAACTCCTTTTGATCTGTTATTTTACACCGAGTTGGTTTACATCAAAATAATCATAGGCATGGTTTGCCCAAGGAATGTCTCCGAGCAGCATGACTGAGATTTTCTTCAAATAAAACTTACTACACCTTGAGAGTTTCCAGTGAGCTTTCAGGAGGGCTTTCAGAAAGAGAAATTACCCGGAGCTATCTACCATGATAGAAATGGAGTCTAAGTACAAAAGCTGCCTATGCTTCCCAGAAATATTAGCCTTTCTAAGTCAGGACAGCGTCATAAAACCTCATGACATCATTTGCCTCCATTTAGTCTCAACTCATTTCTCACTAATATAAGGAGTGCAATCCAGGATAGATTTACTTCCATGAACATAATTTACTTTGTTATCTCATGAAAAAAAAGCAATTAGCCCAGATGTCAGGTGTTACTGACTTCTCTACCAGGTAAGTTGATGACGGCAGCAGATGTTTCTTCAGGATGGGAACTCCTGTTCTCTCACTAAGAAGACAGGTTGACTTACATCCCCAAATCCAGCAACAATTGTGGCACAGGGCTGTGTAATTTTCCAGCATTCAAATTTCCTTTCAGGAGAGCCCGTAAGCAGCAATCTCTGCCTCACCTCTCACAGAGGCACGTGCCAAGGGTTTACTGTGGAAGTACCAGAGCATCTGTGCCAGCTGGGCTGCCTTGGTGCTCAGCATCAGGGCTTACCTCGATGGCAGCTTCTCCACTCCTTCCGCTTGGTGTCACACAAGCACAAAGCAGTACCCTTGTTTTGCACATGGCCTTTATTCAGGGTGCTTATTCTGGGAGAAAAAGCTTGTAACTGAAGGCACTTAAAGACACTTCTGCATTTATCAAACTTAGCATGATAAATCCTGGCTGTTATGCAAGCCTTCGTGTCAGTAAGTTTAACAGCTGTGGTGTCCTAAAGACTGCTCCACGTTTAGAAGGGTAAACAAGGCTCTTTTTCCTTGGTGGTTGCTGAGAAAGCTCAGAACAGGTCTAATAATGCTTTTGTCCTGTGGGAAATATGTATGTTAATTTGGTCATGTAAACACTCCTCCCTCCTAAGGAAATGCTCTGCTTGGCCCTGCATGTCCCTTCACATGTTTTATAGAAACGTTTATACAAACAGTTGACTCCCATGCCTCTTCTCACCTCGCCATTAACATTGGTCAAAATATAACAGCCTCCAAACACTTTTTTATATTTATGACTTCTGTACAGAATCTTCCCAGTCCTCTTCCCCTCTAGAGTTAAATGCCTCTGTTGCATCAGATGAATTCAGGCTACTTTAGACTTGTCAGTCATGGTAGCCAGGGAGAATCGTCCCTGTGAAGAGCTTTGTGGGCATCTCTAGCCCTGATCTTCGCAACTTAGGCATTAAAAAAACAACCTTCAAACCTTAGGACCGGAGCACATTGTTCCTTCTACATTTTGTATCTACATTTTGGCTACAGTTGTGAAGGCAGCTGCTTTTAAAACAATTTTCCTGTTTTTAAAAACAATTTTTAAACACCTACTGATATCACTGCATCCCTGATTGCTGCTCAGCACGAGCCATAATTATGAATGGAGGGCACAAAAGGAGCTTGCACTGCTGCCATCTCCTGGCCCAGCTAATGAAATCCTCAGAGCAGTAACAAAGGCACATCTACAACGAAGAGAAATTAAACTAAAATAGTACATCAATCTTCCTGAAGGCAACAGTTATATGCAGGGAAAGCATGTTGAAGGCAGGGTACACCAGAAGGACCATTGCCAACTGGAAATTGCAGTGCCCTCTGCAACTGTCTTGCTCATTGTTTTCCCACCAATGTAACACTGATGATGACAATAAGATTCATAAGAAAAGATGCATCTCTCTGTGTTTTGGAAGGCATTTGATATAGTGGATCCGCAGCCAATTTTGTGGTTTTGTTGAAATGATTTCCCCACTGTTTGTACAGTGCTTTCAAAGCATGGAAAAAGAGAGAGGAAAATGTTATTTGGTTTTGAGCAGTTAAATGGAAAGCAATGGAAATGACCTAGGGAAGTTCAAGGAGAGGTGGAGGGTCAGATATAAGACAGATATTGATTATGTAAGTACAAAATATGTTTAATTTCTGCCCTCATTTTGTGAGCAGAAGTACAGTATTTTGTTTTTACTCCATTCACACATGCTGAATTTCAGACTCTTTGTAGTTTTTCCATTGCGCCAGCTCACTCACAACACCTTTGCACGTATCAAAATTATTTTTAACGATTAAGAATCCAAAAAGAGCACAACAGTCCCTGATATCACACCTCTGCCCTTCCACTGCAGTCTTCACCACTCCTCAGCAATGCATTCTGCTGCCGTTCCCCAGGACGACGGAGCAGGATTGAGCTCTTTGCTCCCTTCCGCAGCCGCCGCTGCATTCATCACCCAGCCAGCTGGCTGCATCAGTTCCCTTCGGATTCTCTTTCCCTGACTAAGCAGTGCTGCCATAAAACTGCATTGTATCTGTGCGCTCTGCCCTTCCTCCACAGATGTTACAACTTCAATGGGCACACACAGTCTCTCAGCAAAGCTAAAATAATGCTGTGCCAAGTTCCTCTTGGCCAAGATACTTCCTGATGCTGATTTTTTTAGAGCAGGTGCCAGCAGTGTACCTTTCCCACCCCAAGGACAGTGCATCTTTGCTTCATGCCTCCTGGCAGCCCGCCCTCATGGCATCCAAGTTCCTTGGCTTCAGCATGGTTTCCATATGATCAGGTTACATTATTTTGGGATAAGAAATGACTTTGGAGCAGGCAGCACTCTCTGGAGCGCAGTCATTTACACTCAACAAATATTTTGCATACACAAATGTATGCAAAAAACAGAAACATAAAACCTACTCTTAGGAAGAGCTATTTTTCTCATGTGGTGTGGTACAGCAATAGTGCTGAATGAGGCTTTCTGCACAAGCCTCTATCCCATGCAATGAGGAAAGTAAATGTCATCTGTCATTGCCTATTGTTTAATCTCACTAGCAGTGACTTTAGGGAGACACTGCCGCCCTAATGGGATGACTTGTAAGAACTGCAATCAGAATTTGGCTTCACTTGGTAGTTGTTATCACTGCTGTACAGTGTACACTAACCAAAGTTGCACTTCTCTGCTGCTTTTATGGCTCCCTGAGTTCACATGTCACCTTAGTGGAATGCTTTATAAAGGTGTGTAAGAGAGAAGGGATTAGCACTCGTTAGAGACCCGTGCAGTGTGCAGCAGGGCACACCTCTCACTGCTTTCCTACACAGCAGGAGAACAAAGGAGTGCAGAGGACAATATAAAACATTTGCCATGTGTTTATCTTGTCAGTACTGCTCTGTGTGGCTGGCATGCCTGTAAGAAAAGTCCCCTTATCTTTGGCAGGAGCAAATGCCTGCGAGCATTTGTGAGTGAACTGCAGTGTGAGTGAAATCCTTCAGCTGGCTGTGGCCACCACATAGCAGCAGTGAGCTGGAGGCACATCCCCACAGGTACAGCTCAGAGCAACTGCCAAAATGCTCCAGCTGCTTTTATACCTCTTGGCAGTTTTGTCATGGATCCCAGGAGAGAGATGGGAGCTTGGAGAGTGGCAGGTTGGCCTTTCCTTGAGGGCATTTCTTACCATGGGGACAAATGCTGACTTGCTGCTGACTCTGCCCCATCTCCACATTACTCTGAGACCTCAGTGGCCACACTTTTCAGCCCTGTGGCTTTTATGTGCGTGCAGATACATCCTGTGCACACAAGCAGTTGATTTTTGAGCAGAGCCTGGTTCCCCATGGGTCACTGCACACATCCTGCCCCCACAATAGCCACCATCCCCTCCTCTTCACTTCAGTACCCACTGGAAAGCAGCACCGGATGGCTCTCCCCCTTTTCCCTCATTCCCTCCTCCCATTCCTTCAGCTGCATGTCATGCCATCAGAAATTCCTCGCTGCAGTGCTCCATTTTCCTCTGTCATTTGGCAGCTCGGGAGCAGCATATGCTGCAGTTGGCCCAGAGCAGCCGTGTGCCAATCGGAGTGCCAGCACCCAGTGCTGTGCTAGGTTGAGCACGGCCTCTCGCAGCGGAGTGGGCCAGACTGCCTTCCTCTCTCCTCAAGACATGCTGCCCTGCCCTGTCACTGCATTCTACGACTCCTCCAGGAGCCAAATAGCTTTGAAACTCCTTGTTCTCAGGCATACTTGGTAAAAATAGCCCAGAAGCTTCCAGAGACCTTAGGGGATGAGAGGAAGGTGACAGTGCAGCTGTTGTAATTGTGCAGCTCCAGCTTCTTAGGAATCAGGCAAAAAATGAATTATATTAGAAAATATAATGAGGAGCTGGGTCAGTACCAATACCACCTTGTTCTTTAACCACTATTCATCCACTTACCAGTTTTCTTCTCTTATACTGAATTGTGATTGCAAGATCCATGGAGCAAGAAATATATTTTTACTCTCTGTTGTGCCCATTTCAGTAATAAAAAAAGTAATAACACAGAAATATACAGGGCTCAACTAGGTTCATTCTCTACGGCAACCTCTTCTCACAGAATTGATTGAAAAGCCTGGCACACAGAGCTGTGAACTCAAACCTCATGATGATTGAAGATGCTGAAAACTGCTCCTTGACCTCTTCCCCTGCTGCTCTCTTCCCCATCTGATAAATTTTGTGCCACTGTGACCTCCAGACACAAAGTGCACCAGGTCACCACTCCAAATCTGTTGTCATGGAGTTTTCGTGGCAAGAACCCTTGGGAGACAGCACAGACCTCTTGGTCACCTGAGCGACAAGTCACAAGCTGCCCATGGCTGGGCCAAACAAAGCCTGGCATGGCAGCCGACATGGCTGGAGCATTGCAGTGTGCGTAATGCAGCAAAAAAACCTCTGAATTAGCACCACGATGGCATTTCTCACAGACCTGTGAGCTAATTGCAGAAGGTGATCTGCTGGCTGGGTGTTGCAAAGGTATAATAAAGCAAGGAAAGTTGAGATAATAACATCCCTGGGGTGGTTTGAGGCGGGATGGAGTGATTGAAACCCTGCCTTAATGCTCAGTGCTGGGAACGGGAGCTGAGAAACACCTTAAAATAATGAATCAACTTAATGTGGTTAAACTGTTGATTTGAACAGCAGGAAAAATGAGTGATACACGTGCTTGCCACAAGGGGAATGCAATCAGGAGGAGATTAGCTCACACAGGAGGAAAAGGCAGTAAGCATCTATCTGAGATGAATAAATGAAAAACTGGAAACAGAGATAAGTGAGACTATTCTCAGAGGTTTTGAATGGGGAGGTATTTATGGTCACTGTCCTGCAGAATGTGCATTAAATTCCCCTATTGATGGAGCTATTCAAATTAAAATTTATCTTTCTCAGATGCAGTGGATAAGAGATGTGGTGCCGGATCCCCATTACCACTCTTGGGAATATTGTGATCCTGTGTTGATGGGTTTTCACATTAAAGCAATCTTCAAATCCACACAACCATGGTTTGGCTCTGCCCATAATCTGGACCCAGATGATGGAGATTATTGCTGAGATTTAACATCTGCTGGAGTAGAAGCCAATCTGAGACGGAGAACTTCACAGCAGCTCTGTTTCTGATTTTACAGAATTCATTTTCACAGCACATGCATTAGGTACCTGCTGTTACCCTTAGTTTGAACCCTATAAATGCTATGCTTGGCAGAGGACAGAAATAGGTAACACTCAATAACCATCAGCCATCTAACTGCGGCATTAGCTGGCATTGCCTTCGTGAAGTTATCTTCAAAACAGGGAGACTTTGATGGCAAAAGCTGCACCATGCTCAGCAGGAGCCTGTGAGGAAAGCCTCATGCTATCTCCTCCTACGAATGGCTCCAGTAGGGTGGCAGAGGCTTAGAGCTGGCTGGGAATGAGCAGATGTGGAAAATCAGATTTGGCTGTAAATCACAGAGTGCAGGGAGAGCTGTCTTACCGTGTGCTGAAACCACCAGTTGCAATCAGTGAGTGCTTTCGGGGGACATGGGCTGGACACGGAGGCCTGGTATCCCCACACTCCTCTTGGCATGCCCCTCTGCCTGCTTGCTCCATGTGTTATGCCAGTGCTGCGTGGCACCCAGCAGCACTCAGTAAAAGCTGTTTCTGTTGGTAGGCTGTTGGGGTGCACTGTTCCTGGAGCTGCAGCTTGAACGATTTCCCTGCACTGCTGTGGAGCCCTCTGGTCCTAGCCATGCAAGGAAACCTGCACTGGACTGCTCCACCTTGCACCAATTGTGCTTCCCTTATCTGCAGATACAAACGAGCTGTTGCCAAAGGCTGTGCTGACATCTGTGCCTGCCTTGTTGCGATGCAAGCTTTCTTTGTGCATTGCTTTTATTGCTCCCAAGTGACACGCTGCCACCAAATGCATCCAACCAGGGCTGGGATTTGTGCTTGGCTCTCACCTCTTTGCCTCTCATCTGGGGCAGCAGTGGTTCTCCCTTTTGCTATGTGACAAATGGCTAATAGGATCAAGACGTCTCCTTTTGGGAACTACACAACAGCAATGGAGGAAATGAAAACAAGGGAACGCTGGGGCTTCTCACAGAAATCAGTCACTGAACATCACAGTCTCTGCAGTGTGGCATCTGCCTTAACACACAGTGCTGAGCTCTGCCAGCCTTCACGGAGCAGCAGGGCACAGGCACCGACTGGTGCAGAGCCCTCCTGCAGGCTGAGTTCAACTCTTCTAAGCTGTTTGGCACAAAGCTGCTTTGCACCCACAGGTGTGGGGAGAAGCAGCAAGCTGTGCTGTGGGATAGGGTCTGTATCAGCAGGAGTTCCACGTGTGGCACAGCACCCAGAGGAAACCTGGGCCCAAAGGCTGCTCCTGGGCACTGGTGACAGGGATCAGCATTTGATGATGGAGTTGTGCATGCATGCATGCAGGAAGGAAAGGGGCACAGAATGCTTAAGACAGAAAGCCATGGAAGCTAGTGGTGTGTATCTAAGTTAAAACCAGGTTTGGAGCTGTAAAAGAAAATGTCAGGAAAAGGACTGGGTTATCAATAAGGAGGCTGAGAGGAGCCCTTAAACCCTGATTAGGCACCCTTGTCCCTCAAATGTGCAACCTAAAATGCTTTACAACATAGCTGTGGGAAAAGCTGACATAGAATACCAGAAAACCCTTAATTAGGCGTTAATGGCAATTCTGTCCTCACATCCCATCCCACACCATCCCAACACATTCCTTCTCTTTATTCAGCAATCCATCTTTGTCTCCTGCATCAACTCTGTGACAGCAGATCACCCCCAACCATGCCTGCATGTGTCATTTGGGCATTTGGATGCTGAGCTGTACAGACCGTGCTGCTCTGTAGTTTAAATTCCAACTGAGTAATGAGACAGAGAGTCACTGAAACATGTGTCTTAAAGAGAATAAAATACCAGTCCTATCCCCAGCTCCCTTCTGATATTACTACAATGCATCAGACTTAAAGCAGAACTGTCAGCTACTAAAAGACTGCAGTTTCCCCAGCTCAACTTCCTAAAAGCCATTCCCTTATGGTGCTAGTTCAGAAGCAGCTACAGCTGGCTGCTTGTCCTTGACATTCATTTTTATCTTACGTAGCTTCAGGGCCTGGAGCTGATGATGACAATGGGCAGAGACTCCACATTCAGGCCAAGGCTAATTAAAACAAAAGGCAAGGCAGGACCAGGACCTCTGACAGCCCCCTGCAGATGGGGAGGGCGGAGGGGGCAGTGTGAGAGCAAGTGAGGATTGAATGGCCTCTCATTAATCCCTGTAATGACTGTAAGGTCCCCACCCAGCAGGTGATGAGCACAGATAATTGGTGGGACTGAGGTTGGGAAAGAGCTGTTAAGAGGAGCTGTTAAATCCAACACACCTTAGTTACAGTCTTGCGTAATCACTGAGTCAGCAGCTCCAATGGGATGGGTTTGTTTTTACAGACTTGATGGGCAAAGATGAGTAGCGTGCTTCATTCCCTGACTGAGTTATACTATAGTCTTAGTGGATGGTCATATATCAACATCAGCAGCGGGAGGGCTGGCAGGGCTCCTCTACAGCCAGATACTCTAGCTGAGGATCCGCCTCTGGCTGCCTCTGCCTGGTTTGTTTTATGAGAGGTATGTCCTCTCTGATTCTGCCGTTCAGGATCCGGTGTCACTTCGGCCCTGTATGTTCTTTTACTACAGCATGCCAGTCCCAAGGTGCTGCCATTTGCCCGACCCCCTCCAAGAGATGCTCTGCTGGGAGAGCCGCCTGATGTCCCTCTGGGTGGCAGTGAGCTCAGTGCCGTGTACTCAGGGCAGTCTAACCGAAACCAGCAATTTTTTACACTGCCTTCCCTGGAATCAGAGTTTTGGAATCCAGTTCCCAAAATCTTGTTCAGATTCTTCTGAACTTCTGTACGCATCTGAACAAGGAGTACCACTCCTCTGACTCACTCTTTTTTGATGATATGAGACACTGCTCTTGCTTCTGACACAGCCCTTGCTCCCCGCTCCCTGCTCGCTCCTTGCTTTTCCTGCAGATCCCCCCACAAACCAGGCAGCGAGATCATGTCAGCCTCTCCTGCTTTTTGAAGCCAGCTTTTCGTTTTCGCCCTCGTAGGTCGCGCTCTGTGCAAGAATGCGAGTTTCTTTCTCTTTCTTTCCCACCTTTCTCCGCACGGCAACGTGTGGCTGTTTGTCTGAACAAAAGCTGTGAAGTGAACGGCATTGCGTTGTGCTGCGAACGCGCTGGGATTCGGCGATGCCGCAGACCAACAGGGTGCAGTACCACACTGCACACTGCTTCCTGCGAGAGCGCTCAGCCTCTACCCATGGGCAAAAAGTAATATACCAATCCCAAAACATGACGTTGTCCCCAGTTTAGTATCTTCTTCGCAAGCACATGTTGCCGTTCTTTTCTAAATGAATTTGGATTGCACTTAAGTAAGAGTGGGCAGATGGAAAAACGCTTTTTTATAGAGCCACTTAAACCCAACACTCTACCTGTTCAGTTGGAACCCTCACTGTAACAATTACCCACAGAGTGTTTTCATGATTGCAAAGCCTCAACAAGCAGGTGGGAGCCTTCAGATGAATGCGTACAGCATGCTGGCTACAAAGCGGATCTAAAGTGATCTCTTATAAATAGTTAATACAGTGTAAATGGAGTATAAAAAGTAAGAATTGCTGAGCATGAGAGAGAATATTGTCTTACCTCTACACACCACTGCAGTCAGCCTGAACACTTCCCATTTCAATCTTGCAGTTTGACTAATAAGGCTGTCTGAAAATTGGAGGAGCTGTCAGCCCATGTTATTTCCATTACAGCATGCTATGGACTGATGACTCTGGCTGCTGTGCAATGGCCCAGGTCCACTGCAAAGCACACAGGAGCTGTAGGCAATGGTGTCCTGGGAGCTTTCTCACCTGCTTGTAGGATGGGGTTTGGCTACAAAGGCTTCTGCCTCTGAAGCAAGAAGAGATTGTTCCATGTGGTTTTACCACTGTGTGTGGGCTGTGCACAGGTTGTGCTGTAGGGCAGCCCTGCCCTTGCTCAGCCCACTCCTCACATTTGAAGAGGGGCCTGGGGAGCCACGGCTGCTGCTGGGGTGCTCCTGTGCAGACATCACAGCCATCAAGGTGAGCTGCAGTAGCAGTGTCGAACAAACAGGATTTGGTCCCAGGTCTACAGCTTTAGGGCTGGATTAGGTAGTAGCTGAAGTAGAATCATGGAATCTTTTGAGTTGGAAGGGATCCTTAAAGTGCAGGTAGTGCCATAAACAGCTTGATGAGGTTGCTCAGAGCCCTCTCCAGCCTGACCTTGCATGTCTCCAAGGATGGGGAACCCACCACTCTCTGGGCAACCTGTTCCAATGCCTTGCCTTCCTTACCGTAAAAAAAATTTCCTCCTCACATCCAATCTAAATCTCCCCTCTTTAAGTTTGAAACCATTTCCTCTTGTTCTGTCAATTTCCCCTTTTCCTATCAATGCATTTCCTTTGTGTGGAATCTGTCCTGGTTAAATGTGTGCTGATAGATAAAGATGCAGCTGTTGCTATTTTAAAACAGTCACAAGGAACCCAACTGTCCACAGATATTGATTTATTTATTAGGTTATGCAAAGAAGATGCTATTAAAGACCTCTTATCAGAGCAGACAAATGGGGATACGCATTAATGCTCTCAGATATTTATTTGCAAATAACATTATTCCCCCCAAATGGTTTTACTGTTTCCTTCCTGTGTTGTTTGTGACAATATTTCCTATCATGCAGAAGACAAGCACAAGGAAGTGAGATTTCAGTTCTTCAGATAGGAGATCATCCCCAAGGAGAAGCTGCCTTTATTTTTGCAATCTGGCTTCCTTTTCTCCACCAGCTTATCTGCAGCTGCCTGTTTGTCCAGTTGCTGTGCACAACCCAAAGCAGAAAGAAGCCTTATGGAAGAGGTGCTGCTGCCTTCCTCCGTCTCTCATGGGGGTCATGAAGCTTGCCTGCCATTTCTTTCCTATTGCACAGTACTGACTGCAGTCAGGAAAAAAAAACAAACTAACACACAACTCAAATTTCACTGTAGGACTAAAAGAGGGAAACAAAAGGATTTTATATATATAAAAAATGAGGCACTGCAGTGTTTTTATTGTTAGGGAGTTTGTTCATTGAAATTGACTGTGGGTAGTGCAGGTTGAAATAGGAGCAGTGGTGAGGAATAGCACTGAGCATCAGCCAGACAGAAACCAAGGCAGAGGAGTGGGGGGGCTGAAATCTATAAGAAACATCACCTGTGTGCTATTCTGACACTCAAAACAAAACAAAGCAGGAGAACAAAGCCAAGCAAAGCTTGTGTATCACAGATCTTTCTGCCTGCTGAGAAAACCCCCATGACTGAGCAGAGAAACCCGCCCAAAGTGTGGGCGAATCTGTTGCGGTTCTGAGACCTGAGCTGCTGTGGGATCCCAGGGCATCTTTGATGCTGAGGAAGTATTTAATTGAGGGAGGTTGTGTCAGAGCATAAAAGTAGGATTAAAGGGCTCTGAAAGCCTTTTGGAAGTCTTTGCACCGTTCCTAAAAAGTATCTTTCCTTTCATCTTCAGAATTTTTCAACCACCCCTTCGAAAGGTGCAGTCGTGGAGCAGGAGTGGATTAAAATGCTACTTAAAGCGCTTTCTGTTTTCTGTTAATTTGGTGCTTAATTTCTGTCTTTTTTGGGCACATCCAGGTTATATTTGATGCTTTTGTTCCCAAAAATATGTATAAAATCACCCTTCAAAAATAGGTGAATTTTTATTATTATTATTTAAGCAGAAAGAGCTGCAGCAATGAGAAATAGGATGACTGCAATGAAAATCAACCTCACAGAACACCCTGATTTGGAAGGAACCCACGAGAATCACTGAGTCTTACTCCTGGTTCCACACAGGAGCACCCAAAAGTCAGACCATATGTCTGAGAGTGTTGTTCAAATGCTTCCTGAGCTGCAGGCATTACAGCTCACAAGCCTGCACCCTTTGCCTTTGCCACAGTGCTGAAGCATTCATGCCTATGCAGAGGCCACGTTCCTGGTTAGCTGAAGAGGCCAGGAGCAGCAGCAGGGCTCGCTGGACACCTGGTGCTCCTTTCAGCACTTTGGCTGTCAGTACATGCACAGACCCCTAGAAGGAAGCCTGTGCACTGCAGCTTACTCACATCATATTCCATGTACAGTGCTCAGCCTCTGGCTGCAGCTCAGCAGCCCTGCAGGGAGCTGCTGCATTGACTTTTGAACAAGTAGTGCCTGCAGCACTGAGGTCTCCAGGCTGGAGATCTTCTCTTGAAAGCTATTTACATTGGAAGCCAAACCCACAAAACCAAGATGAGTTACCATAATAGAAGGATGGGCGTCCTGTGTGATTCACGTCTGGCGTGTGTGTTCTGGTGATGACCTGGCTGAGCAGGTCTGAATTCTGCTCTGTGCTCCCATCAGCATTATGACTCATGCAGCACACTGTTCAGATGACAGTGGTTTAAAAGGAGAGTCGGATGTTTTCTTTCTCTTTAAGGTTTCTGCAGCAGGCTGCACTGCTCTGTGTAATGTTTGCATCTGCAGAAAAACAGGTTACCATCTCTTGGTTGGTTCTGTGAGCAGTGCCCACAGCCATGAAATGGTGGGGTCAGTTATTTGACCACAGGAGAAGAGTTAAAATGCCTCATTTGTGCAAAGAAATCAGACTGTCAGAAGGGCAGAGCAGCCAGGACCCAGACAGAAGGGCGCTTAAGCTGACCATTTCTGTATGAGTTCACTGAAAAGAACTATTTGAAACAGCCTCCAAAGGCAGCCAACCATGCGCCACAGCAGGCAGCAGCACACTGCCTTCAGAATCCAGCACCACAGCTCCAAGATGAGAACCTGCCTCTCCCTGCCACAGCCTGAAAGCAATACACCTCAATGCAGAATGCCTGAGTACCTGGCACTGCAGTGTGCTTGTATTAAGATGTGAGCAGCTGTGACCCTCGCAGAACAAAACTGAGAGCTGCTATTTATGTCTTTCAGCCTGCTTAGTTTTGAAAGTGGGGCTTTGCTTAACCCTACCCTGCAGGGCATCGCTGCCCGGGCTCCTGGGACACTGCCTCTGTGGTGGCCATGGAAGCACACCATCCAACCTCATCCCCACAGAGCTCTCCTGTCCTCCGGAGGAATTCTGGGCTCTGTGCAGGTCGGCGGCTGGCTCTTCTGCCCGTCTTGCAACAATAACCAGAAAACCCTTGACAGGTTTTCCCTCCACTAGAGCCACCCCCTCGCTGTTCCCCAGAGCTTCTCACAGACTCTATAGCACTCAGCTTCTCTACTGAAACAGCTGACTAGCTGGAGCCCAGAGGTCCTACAGAGACAAGTCTGTTTTGACACCAACATAATTTTCCATAGGATATCTTATCTTTTTCTTATTTTCTATTAAAGAAAGAAGTCCCTTTCTTTCTTTAACAGTAGTGCATTTCACTGATTAGAACAGTTCCTGGCTCCTCGCTGGAATGCCAACTGGCCCACAAGTGGCTTCTTAAGCATTTTCTTTAGTGGGCAGTAAGTGAAGTTTTCAACTGTCAGTTTCTTTCTTTATTGTCATTTATTCAATTCCAACTTTAAGCCGATAAAAGGAAAGCAAAATGTATCTGACTGACCCCAACAAATTTTTGAAATCTTTCATTTTGCCTCCTGCAAGCAAAGTAATTTATCTAACATTGCTTTTGCCACAAATGGGAACTGCTATCTTGCACCTAGTCCTTGTGCTGCCTTGGTGGGAAGATGCATGCAGGGAATACCACGCAAGCTCATTACAAGCTATTCTATAAAATACAGTATGATAAAATGAGCATGTTTGTATCTGCCTCTTGAGCTCTCTGACAAGAACCCATTCTGAGCTGCAGTTTTGCTGCAGTGATGCAGCTGTCTCTGGGATTACTGGGCTCCTCAAGGGTGGGTTTGGGGAGTTAAGTGATGAGTGTAACCACCGGCAAAGCAGATGCTCAGCTATTGGATGGTATTCCCTTGGGTTCTCAGTGCTTGATTCCCATCTGAAGGTCTAAAAATTCCCTAATTCACACGCAGTTTACACCACACCTGGGAACAGATAAGGGTTCTATCAGCAGATGGCTGTGGCACATTGGGAAGCTCTCCCAGGAGAGCTGACTGCTGGGAGATGGGGTGCATGGTATTTGCAGGATCTTCCGTGCACCTTTTAACTTCTGTAAACATGCTATGAAACATACATTCACCCCGAAGAAGTGCATGTGTCTCCTTCTCCTGAAGGCATGTGGTCTTATTTACACAGCCCTCCAAATGGAGTATGTAAGTCAAACACAAAAAAGAGAAATTATTGTGCCAGAAGGTAATGTTCCTTCCTCTGACTCTTGCAGGCCATTGATTGCACCTTAAAAGCACACGGAGGTCTGTTATCTGAAACACAACTGGGCAAAGATAGGCTGTGAACTATAGCTCTACATCACCACACATTTCCAGCAGCCACGCTTCTCAACCAATCGATATTTTAGATTCAAGCTTCTGTAGCTACCTGCAGAGAACCTAATTTAGATCTATGTCTTTCAGCCAGCTCAGCAAGGGTTTCAGTGGTTTGTTAGGCAGTATCAAGCTGGGATCCTATTACTTTAAGTTTTCTTTCAGAAAAAAAAATCCTCTCCATTTTTTTTAAGGAAATTATGTTCCAATTGCTACATATGTTTCCGAGTAATTTCCCTCTCCCACAAAAGTAGGTGATGCCCTAATAATACCTCTAACACTCAGAGAAACTGGGAGCTGGCAAACCCATTGCTGCCAGCAGTGACTTGTGCTGCTGAGGTTTGAATATGCGGGGAGCCCTAAGGAAAGGGAGCCAGAGGCCAGGACTCTGGGAGCTGAAGCTTTTTTGCTGGTGCTCCCATGGCTCTGCTTCCCTGTGAAGCAAGAACAGGGTGTTCAAAGGAAAAAATCTTCAAAAGAGGCAGAGGTAGTCAGTGGACCCAAACCAGAAAGGAAAACATCATAGAAAACGAAAAGCTGGCACAGAGCCTGTTTCCAACAGAATGATTTCACAAAGAGGCATCCAGGCTGCCCTTTCTCTCACTTGTTTTCTCAGCTTGCTTCTGGGCTCGTACAGCCTGATTTGCAAAAGGGCAGTGTGCAAAAGTCTGTGTGGTGCACCTAACTTGCATGCCCCATCTCTGGAAATGCCAAATTTTCAGGGTACTCACAGTAATTAAGCATTTAACTGAGTCCTACTGACTCTGACTTTCTAGCGCAGTCCTGGGCAAGATGTCAAAGCGTTTTTTTGCATCTGTGTATTAAAGGCCATGCCTCCACCCACAGCAAGACGGTCACTGGGACCAGTGGTACCAGTGTGTGAGTGAGTTTTAGCAAGGACTTGGCAAGTTCAATCTTAATTTCTGCCTCCTTGCCGGTAGGTAGTGAAAGCAGAGAGCCTGATTCTGAAAGGCACTTGGCACGTCAGCCTATGGTGTACAGAAATTTCAAGAGAGGGTGTTTCATTGGCACAGACTTGTAGCAGAACTTGCCTTGTCCTCCCACCCAACATGGCAACCTCTTCAACTGCCAACCCAACAAGAATATGCAAGATCTTTGTAACATTCAGACCAAAGGGAAAAATGGGCACGTCTCGAGGATTGCCTACGAGGTACAGCGCCGTAGCATGAAGCTCTTACTTGGGGGTAGCTCGGAGCTTCTCTGCAGAACTGCCCATGCCAGAGCCATGTACCCTCATTAGTTTTCTATCTGAAAGGTTTCCAATTTAAACTCAAACCAGACCTGGGACAAGTCAGAGAAAATATTTGTCTAAAAAGAGCCAAAAATACAGCCATGTTTTCACAGCTTCTCTAGCAGAATGCATTAAGTTACTGGAGAGTAGCGAAGACTCTCTCTACACAGATGATTAGAGTCACACATATGACCCCATGAGTTGACTGAAGTCAAAATTGCTGAAAGATGATAAGAAATGTTTCTTCATTCCCACTGGGTAACTATGGATTGCATTCAATCCTGTTGAGCTCCTGTAGAGCAATGTCTCTGTTTGGAAAAGTAAGATATTCATCAGCATCCAGTTAGTAACAAAGGCAGCACAAGGTCCCACATGAATGCAAATGAATGCACATTGGAGGTAGGGAATGGTTTTCAGTATAATATCCTAAAACCATTTTCTGCAAACAGGTACCCAATAAGCAAAACCAGCATGCAGGTTCCACACGATCCTGCTAGGTTCACCCAAGAAGCGAGGCTTAGGTTCTTGTTGGGTATTTTTCCCCTCTGCTCAAGCTTAGCCACGACGTGCATATGGCATGTATTGCTTTACTGCCACTGCATTTGAGCATTTTAGCATATTTAACTCAAAGACCTAAAAAATGCTGAAAAACACTTCACACAGTTAACACAACGGGTTTCAGCTCAGGTTCATCCAGCTGTTTGTGCTGGAATTTTGGGGGAAAATAGTGCCAATCTCCTTGTTTTATTAATGGGCTTAGAATGTAGCTAAATGACTTCCAGGCAGTTCTGAAGAACAATTTTTCTTACAAGGGCATAAGTTTGCAGTAGATTTTTACCAGTTTTAGGGCTCTGGTGTGCAATAGGTAGGCCTTCTCATTATGACTCTACTATCCTTCAAGTTCACGCTCTAGGTGAGTCCAACAACTTCTGTAAACATAGCAGCACAGAATTGGTCTATCCTGGAAAGCATGAGAAAACATTAATGAAAGACATTAGAAAGGTAAAGATGTGGTTTAAGAGAAAATTAAGCACGTATCATTTAAACCATTCAGAGGATGTGATTTAGCATGTAGCAGAGCCTGCAGCACTCCAGCAGCAGTAAGCAAAAGCAAATTGTAATTCTCAAAAAATTTTAATTTTGGCAATTTGTAAGATTAGTATTAAAGAAATGAGTTTAACTATTAAAGAAATGAATTAAGCACAGTGTGATTCTCAGACTTGAAAGGTGCCTGCAACTCCTCCTTTATTCCTTTCAATGACCAGAAAACTTGAACTTTTCCTTATAGTGGAAGAGATGTACTGATGAGATTAATAATACAATTTCACATAGGCCATGTGTGCCAGCTGGAAGAGTGTGTAGAATAGAGAAAGAGTTGAGCCTAATTATAAATTAATGATAACTGAGCATGAAGTATGAGAGAATGCACTTACCCTGTGCTCGAAAGAAGGAGCTGGGAACTAATATTATCCTTCATTTTTTTTATTATGCCAGAAGCTGTCAGGTCAGAAAACATTTTCATGATAGTTTGGCACTCCACAAATACCAATGGATATATTCCTGATTCTCAGCACCTAAATAGGATAAAGATGTGATAGAAAGAGCAGAGGAAAGCAGTAGTAAGACTGTAATGACATTGTATTGGCTAATGTAACATCAAGACTTCCAAACATTTTTTAATGAGAATCTACTGAATCATTAAACAGTCTGCCTGCCTAGCCAAGGAAAATAACCTCTAAAACAAGGACTTAGGAATCAACGGGATTTCCACCTGGTTTGTAACATCTCCACCTGCCTTGTATCTTCCTGCAGCCATGATAGGAAATGGGTGCAACTGCTGGTCACACGTGCACGGCACTTCTGGGTGCTGGGCTCCACAGAGCCTGTCTCTTCCTTAAAGACATGACCCCCTTGACAGAACCGTGCAGCACATCAGGGCCAAAGAACACTGATGTGGAGTCATGGGATGCTTGGAAAAGAGGGAAAAACGTGTGGGAAGTTAATATGCAGTTAATAGGCAGACGTACGTAGAATGTAGTCTTTCCCCTGATACTTCTTTCTTCATAAATAAACAGCCTTACAAACAAATTCGGCTTTTTCACCTTCAAGTTTAAGGAAAAAAGAGGCTACCAATAATTTCTGTCACCTGAGATACATTCATTGAGAAGAATGAGTTTTTTCTTCGTTAATTTATCCCTTAATGTAACAGTTATATGTATGTCAAGTTGCACATATGAAAAACCTGGTTTGGATGGGATTTGAATTCAAAGAGGCATCTGTACACCATTTATATAAGATGACTTTTAGGAAAAATACCATTAGCGATACAGTACTTTTCGAGCACCAAACAAAACTTGCTCTGCAAGAACACACCTTCATCAGGAGGGAAGAAAAATCCTATTGCAGGATGGAGACGTTGCCCTGAAATGGGGTCTCCAGCTTAGCATTCTTCCATAAATCAGCCTGCAAAGACATCAGTGCTACTCTATAACATTATGTTAAACTGCTTTTGACTTTCTTCTAGCATTTTTACTTAGTGTGACTGCAGGTATACTCTCTTTTTTTCCCCCACCACTTCATTCACACAAAAAACTCGAGTGCTAACATGGTACTTAACGGTGGCAAGCTTCGGAGGGTGGAATCAACCACTTTTCTAATGAAAATGCACAAATGTTGTAACAAAAATTTCAATTCCCTTATCTTTAAGGAGCCTTGCAAGGGTGAGGCAGAACAGAAATGCAGTTGCTCTGCTTTGCATGCTCTTCTTACGTCGCATGACCTGCACTGAATTGCATTACAGTAAAGTAAGTTGGAGAGAGATTAGATTGTGTGTCTTGCATCCTCACAAAAACACAATGAGCAATTTGTGAGTCTTTTGAAAGAACTAACAGAAGTTAAAAGCACATGTGCTTGACTTACATAAAGAAAAAATACAAGCATTTGTTAAAAGCCCGCGTAAAACCTCAAACTAACTTATCTAACATTGGAAAAGAGACAGGGTCAGAGAGGTGATAATTTATTCCCTTGAAAATTATTCCTGAATACAAACACAGCTGACATGCCATGTGTGATCAGCTGGGGCAGGATGGCACTGGGAGGAGGGCAGAGACGAAGCGTTATGGAGTGACTGCAGGCCCCATTGCCCTGTGCCACTCTGTTGGAGGGGGTGAAAGAGGGTGGGGGTGGAAAAGGTGTTTCTAGTTTGTTTGGGTTTCTCACTGCTCCAGCCTGTTAGCAATAAGCAATAAACTACAGTCACTTTCCTGTGCTGAGTCTGTTTCGCCCATGATGTCCCTGTCTTGAGCCCTTTTCCATTGAATGTCCTCCCTCTGGGAGGGGAGTGGTGGAGTGGCATGCTGAGTTCAGCTGTCAGAGTGCAACCACCACATGGATGGAGGGATAGTTCTGTATTTCTGTACTTCTGAGTTTGCCACATTGTGGTCTTTCCATGTCAGCAATACCAATTTTGTCCACCATCACAGGTGGAAGTATGTTTACTTTCTTTCTTGTGAAGGACACAGATTCATTTTGACTAAAGATCAGTGAGGATGAATTTGTGAAATTATTCAACGTTTTGAGTGGGCAGGCTGCCGTTTGTAGCTGTTCTACTGACTCCAGCATGTTAAGTGGCTAATTTCAGCAGTCTCGTGTGCTAAGCAGTGTGTGCTGCCAAAGCTTCACCTCTGATATCTTTGTGGGAGCTGTGTGGCACAGCGTGTTGAATAAGCAGTTGTTTCTACGTTTCTCCACGTGTGCTAAATGAGAGTAATGGACGCAGAGCCTGAAGCAGTCAGCTCCCGAATGTAAGGCAGTTTGCAATCTGTCACAAGAGACAAAACCAATTGCAAACAGGAACAGAAACACTGTGTAGGGAAAAGGCAGGAGAGATTTCTGCAGTTTGTTAACTGCAGAAACTGCCATCGAATAATGGCACTTGTTATGGCACGGGTGCCTTTCAGCTGCCTAGCAGTTACCTGCAGGGCTTTGGGGAGTTAGGCAGCATCGACACATGGGTGCTGCCTCCAGCACCAGGCCTGGGCCCAGCCCCGGCTCGCACCAGCAGTCACTGCGGGCACAGCAGGCTCTCTGCCAGAGACTGCTGGTGCTTTAGAGGCCTCTGCAAGCAGCTCAGGTAAAGTGCGCCTGCGTGAGTGCAGGCTGCAGATGTGCCTGCTACGCCTGCTAGGCGAGGCACGGAGCCCACAGGAGGCTGCGTCGAGTTTTAAATTACAGAACGATATTCTCCATTTTCTTTCACGCTGTGAGCAGAATTGCCATTGGAGGGCCCAGCTGGTGCGACTGCACAGGGACTGGGGATCTGATCCGGCATCTTCCTGAGCCTAAAATGGCTTCGAGTTGTATTTGTAGCCTGTGCTGCATTTTGCCCTCGAGGGAAAGAAGGGATTAAGGACAGCAGGCCTTGTCAGTGAGCCATCTACCTGCCATCTACCTGCATTCCCCGCCGTGATCTGCTGAGGCAGGGACAAAGGCTGGTGTTCAGCTGCAGAGCGGAGGAGGGCGGATATAAATGAACACTCATGTAAGGAGCCAGGAGGTTGTCTCACCATGGGGGCCCTCCTTAGCCAACAGAAAGGCTGTCACCTCCAAGCTCCGTGGGGACAGGACTGCTCCGGGACAGCCACTGGTTGGCTGCAGAGGAGCTCAAGGGCTGGAGAAGTGGTTGCAGTGCTGCTGAAGAATGGAGTGGGAGGGAAGTAATGTGCTTCCCTTTCTCACTGCCTTTGCAAGCCCTATGGTTGCTGCGTGCCTTAAAAATCAGGGCTGCTCACCAGAAAGATGAACTACAGCATGACTTACTGCTGTACTGGTTGCTGCAGTCAGCAACAGAGGAATGCTACGAGGTATGGTTTAGTATGGTTAGATGCTACGAGATATGGTTTAATAGCCTGTGGTAGCAATGATGATAGGACAATTGGACTAGATGATGTTGTAGGTCCTTTCCAACCTTGTGATTCTATGATTCTGTGATTCTAATTTGGTGGTTGCATTGGTGAGCTGCCCGTTCTGGCAGCTCCCATTGAGATCAGAGGGACCTTGGAAGCGTAGAAGAGGTTTGAGACAAAAGGACTCAATTGTGGGTTGGGGCCGAAGGGAAGTCTCTTGGAAAGATTCATTAGGCAGCGCGCTTCTACCTCTGCTGTTCTATCTCTTGGTGCTTGAGTGTAATCAAGTCACATCCCCTTTGTAAATATGCCTTGTAATACTTCCTGTGTGCTGGGTATTCCCCGCATGGCTCCCATTCCTGACACATTAAGTTTAATAACAGGAAATAAACTTAAAAATGCATTTATTTCAGATTTTTTATTTTTTTTTGAAGGGATTATTCTGAGGAAGAGGCATGTATTTGCACACCTTTGGTATCTTAGGAAATCCTGCATCTCAAGCTGCAGCACCATTACATGCTTTCAGCTTCCTGACTCTAAGCCTCTGGAAAAGATATTTTTTTCATAATTAAAAAAAAAAAAAAAGGCAAAAATAAATTTTAAAACATTAATTAAAACAAGGTAATGGAATAAGAGGACCTAAAAATGAGATTTATTGGACCACTGCTTAAATGGATGGTTGCCTTATCATAAGTCTATGCTCAGACTGTTTCAATTGCTATCCAAATTCAGGAGGGGCAAGGAATTAAATGTGTTATAAAATAGAAGGACAGGCTGTGACTGCTCTAAATGTGGGCAAGAAGATGACACCTTTTGGATGGGTAAAGCCTTTTCACAGGTAGACATGGAAACACTGTACTTAAAAAGAAGAAATATTATTTTGTTCCTTGGAAACAGAAAAAAAATCCAGATTTCCTTTACTGTTCTGTAGCCACCAGGACATCAGTTCACAGCTTGCACAACAGATGACACCAGTCATCTGCTTACGTTGTGTTCAAATGCTGCTATGTCCAATAGATGAGAACATAAATTATCAGTGCTGATTTACAAAAGCCGCTTTGCAAGATCCCGTAACAACGGCATTTTATTTGGATCATCCCACACCCATACAGAAAATGTGTTCTTGCTTTTTCCTTCATGACCAGCGTACACAGATCATGTGTGACAGGACTGACAAGCTTCCACTGCCTTTGCTAAGACCTAAATCTGCTGGGAGACATCCTGCACGGGTGCTGAGCTCTGTTCAATCCTTAAACAATGGGTGAAATAATCTTTGGGCTGGCTTTGAGATGCTGTCCTGGTGCTGTAGTCAGTTATGGGGCTTCATTGGCAACTGCTGCTGCCCCTTAGATGGCAGATTGATGTTCTTGGCTTTCTCAGCTCTATTTTTGGCCAGTGTTGCCCTGGTATTTTCAGTTTAATATTTTTTCTCATAGAAATGCTTGGCCGTAGTCATACCGTCTTTCTTAATATTTTTCCCCTTCTAGCCAGTGCTGTCACCCTGGAGGTCAGTGCAAATTTCCACTTTGTGTTCCAGAGAGCCCCAGTCCCTCCTATGATTTCTTCACAGCTTATTATCCAATTGTATTTTTCATTTTATTCTTATATTTATGGTAGCACCTGGGGCATAGTTTTTACAGATTCCAATCTTCTAGACCCACAGCCCTCTCTTTCTTTTCAGGTCAGCTTTCAGCAGCTGCTGCCATCTTATTGAGCTTCGCCATCCCACGGGAGGAGGAGCAGAGCCAGAGCATTCCCTTCGCTTGCCAGGTAGAGCTGGGTGAGAGGCAGGAGGTGGTGGGGGGAAATGGGAGGGGTGGTGGCAAGGGGATAGATGGGGGTGGAACACTGGGAACAAAGATGTCAGTGTTCATCTGTACTATTTGTAATCAGCACAAAGCCAGAAAGAAATCTAATGGATAAGCACTGCCAAACGGTAAGGAATCTTTTTTTCAAATGGAAAAATAAAATAGAATAGCAGAAGATTCTTCCTCAGCAAGGTGTCAACATTCATATTAGACACTGATTGGAATCCTGTCTAACAGATTTTAAAGCAGTCATTAGAGGGCAATTAAACATTTTCCTGGTAGCACCAGAATCCAGTGGGAAACAGCAAGAATCCCACCTCTTTCATATTTAAAGATTGCTGGTCACTGAGGACAGTGGAGTGGCACCTGTGGGGCAGCAATCCATGCTACCCTGCAGCAGATCACAGCCTCCTGCTGAAGGCGTGATGGCTGCTGTTGCCTACCCCTGTGTCCCCAAAACACACTTAGGGGTAAATGAGGGACTGCCCCAAGGCAGCTGTGGGACTGCCTTGGGTGTAAGCACTTATCTGGCTTAAATGTCCAGGGATTTTGAGGGACCTTTTATTCAAAATTTTTTGCTGGATTCCCATTGTTTTCCATTAAATAAAAAAGAAAAAAAAATCAAGCATCTGACACTAAGGTTCATTAAGATGTTTTTCATACCCTATGTCTGCAGAAACAGGATGATATAAATGATATACGGTATATGGTATGATACATGTAAGTGATCCATGATTTCATATCTTGCTTACTCAAAATGTGGCCCATTTGTCTGGCTGCCCCAGAGCAAAGAGTCCAGAAGGCTCAAGCATCTGACCAAGAAAGGAATACAGATGAAAGCATTATTACGGTACATTTGAGAGAGGAATCTATCAGATACAATGAAAAGGTTCCTTCTTACTTAGAAACTTTCCTACCCAGAAGCAAAGGTAAGGTACATAAAATACCATGAGCTTAATGGAAACCTTAGAAATCTTTTTAAAAATACCTTTATAATGAGAATACAAAACATGCTTGGAAAATTCTCAGGGAGCTAAGACTTCAAATGGACACTGTTTGCAAAGCAATGAAACAATTAAGTGAATTAAAGGATTCACAATGTTTTTGATTTCTTTATTTCTTTTAACTTCAGGAAATCCCGTTTTTATAGATTTGAAGACTTGGAGGAGGCTATCATGAGTGTCTTTTCTAAACCAGTGTGGAACATGGTCATTCCTACGTTCTGCGACGTCTTTCTTTACTTACTGGTCTGTGTGCAGCTGAATGCTTGGAAGCTCAGAGGGTCATCTTCAGAATGTTATTTCTCTACTTATAAACTTAATGTGATGGCAAGTTAGACAAATTCTGAAAACTTACGGGAATGTCCCCCTAAAATTAAGTTTCTTGGTGAATGAATAGCTTTTCTGTTGGCAATCTAGCCACCTGAGAAGCAAGTATTTTAAATACCACAGCCTGACCAATCAGTATTGGCTGCATGCATACAGTGTATTTGTGTCTGATATGTGGCATTTTTATCTGGTATCTATCATTGCACAATCATCATCTTGCTGGTTAGGAAACTGAGACACAGGGAAGAAACATTTGTCAAGGGATGCACGGAAAGTTGACTGTAGGAATACACAAGGCCAACATTGCCACATGTTCATGAGCCTTCTTCACAAAGCTAAGCCGTGTCTGTGATTGTTTCTTCTTTATTTCACCTAGACTCACCGCAAAATGCCAAGCAGGGTAAGCAGTTATTAAAGTGGGCCACGTATCTGTGAAGGCTCACAGCAGTGTGTCTGTACTGGGTATTCAGACAGGTGTGCATCACAAAGTAGCAAACCAGACACAACACAACTGGAAGGTTAAAGCTAAAACCACTTCAAGGTTAAAGCAACATTCAACTCTGCAAATACGTAGCAGGCAATTCACAAAGATAGCTTTTCTAATGAGGAATCAGCAGTTCCTGCATTATTTATTTCTATATTGTTTTAATATTTCCATGGCAATGAAAAACAAGTCTCTTGACAATCAATGGAGCCGTGGCTTAAGGTGATGCCAAAAATCTGCCTGTAATTCTTCTGATGGATTTCAGCACATCCTGATGTGACACGATACAAAAATGCATTATACAGCCACCTCAAAGTCCGAAATTTTGGAGCATTTTTTTAACCTAAAGAAACACATGTGCAGTTTACCTGTGTTCAGGTGCTTAGCATAACACTGAAGTGCTGCCTCTGTTGCTTTCCAGGCACCTCGTGGTGCCAAGAGGAAGGGCGGGGGGTTCTGGCATCTCTCATGTGCTTAATTATAATGGTGTGGGTACTTGCAGATGAGAGGTTGCAGCAGAGCTAAGACTGTGTGGGCATACTGGAACATCAAGTGCAGATAAAAAGCAGTACCTTTTTACTTCCTTTGATAGCCCTTGCACTTTCTTTGCAGTATAGTCAGACAAACTAATTGTAAGAACAACTACTAGCCCATGGATTTAAAAATAGTAGAAATGACTGATATCTGGCATAGGTTTCACACCTAGCAGCGGATCCTGCAACGTGAAATCACACCTAAGTCCTTGTGTTGTTCTTCCTTCCTGTTTGATGCTGAAGGTTTGCGCTGCTAGCCTAAGGGTCACACCTCACTGGGGTCTTTTCAGGCTCAGTTTTTGCAGAGCTACAAGCTCCTTCCTTTGCAAAGGCAACAGAGAGGAGATGTGCCATTTAAAGTGTTATCTATTGCATTCTTCTGTGATGAGTTGGTACAAAGACTGCTGTAATATCGAGAGTTGGGTTACATTAATCACCATAAACTATAGGCTTTTTTTTTTTAGTGTCATTACAACATCACTGCACTGTCATAGTGTCTGCTGGCCTCAGTCTGGTTGAGCTCTGCATGCTAAGTGATGGAAAAGAAGGACAGAATGACAAAGATGTTACAACCTACCTGCAGAAAGTACCTTGTCCAGCTACTTGACTATCCCTGTTTAGTAGATGTCTCCTCAACAGAGGACTGTAATTGAGATTCCTCAGCTCAGGAGATCACTTATAGAATGAACACACTGTAATGCTTTTGCTCTTTCAGTCGTCCTCCTGTCCCTAAAACTGTTGTGAGAACAGAGCTGAAATTGCTAATTTCAGACACATGTCCATTGTGGCTATTAAAATACTCCTCTCCAGAAGGCAAATCATCTGATCCATGTCGGGGTCCACCTTCAGTTCAAATGAACATTGAAACAGTAGGATAGGATTCAGCTCTGAATTAACATAACTAAATGCAGAAGTCCAGATGTCAGATGTTACCTTGGTGCCTAAATTTCCATTACAGTTAATACAGCCTAAAAGAGATATTTAGCTACCAGCCAAAGGCGTTGGATTTAGCTGCTCAGACTTTGGCATGGCTCAGTGCCATCTGAAATGCTCATACACAGTTGATGGAGCTGACAAAAACCTTTGAGAGACCAGCATCCTTTAAGAGAAGCGGCTGGGGAGCAGGATATCTTCAAGTATCTCAGATGACTCCTAAGACATCTGTGTGAGGAACGGAATAAAGTTTCAGGTGTTTACTGTAGAGTGAGCTGAATGACTCTCTAGGATCCATACGCTACAATGATTTTTTCTAGCAGAAGTTTAGACAATAGGTTTGTATATAATCTACACACCGCAGCTCCTTGGTCCCTGGATGGTAAACCAGGTGGAGAATTGTGTTCCAAAGAACATTTGTAGCAAGGAGATGCCATCGTTTCTAGCCAAATTAATACAGAAAAAACCTATATGTTTTTGGTTGTAAGTATCCTATATTACCCCACTCTTCACATAGAGAGAGTGAATCGATTGTGGATTCCAAATATCAAATGTAATTACAACCACTGACCTGGCAATTTGTAACCTATTACCTGTATCTTCATGAGCAAGAGTTGGAGAAAAGAAACTGTAAACTCATGTTTGAGGCAGCTAAAAATTTCTCTGGACAACATAACCTCGCTCACCAGTACTGATCTCTCCAGAATTCAGAGGCAGGGATGGAACTGAGAGATGACAGCAGCAGAGAGGCATTGCAGAGACCTTCGTCAGAGTTTCACACATGGCTTACTGGCTAGGCAGCTGAGAGCAGCCACTGACAGTTCTTTCAGAGCATGCCAGACAAATGTAATACAGGAATTGAAAACACTCAGTGTCTTAAATGAAAGTCAGTGACTGCTGACTCATTAAGAAAAATCAAGTCTGCACAGAACTGTCAGAATAAATTGTGTGTGGAAGAGTAACAGAGACATAATTAAGGTGCTTGTAAAGTGAGCAGGAGAAGTTACTGGTCACCAGGACACAAACCTCCTTTTACTCTTCTGAACAAGAAGATGGCTTTAGATAAAGCAAAGGGATATGCATATGGAGTGAGGATCTAAGCTAAGGAAGTGTTGTGTTACGAAATGTGCATTGGAATTACACTAGTGCAGCTTTTTCTCATACCAATCAGCACCACTCATTCTTCTGATTTGACTGTTTAAAGCCCAGTTGCCAGACCCAACTTGGTTAATTCCATGGCTTGTGATGGAACTGTTCTTTTAATGCTTCTGTCACTGAAATCTAGGAGCGAGACTTGCTAAGCTGAAGGACAGGTTAGACTTCCAAAAATACTTTTGTGTTAAAAGTATGCATTTGTTCATGTAATAGCTCAGTATCACTGTCTGCAATCTTAGCTGTGTCCTCTATTTAGTGGCAAGATTACTCCAGATTTAAAACAGATACTGATTTGGGTGTTTTAATAGAAGACAAGAAGACAATCCTCTGGGAAAACTGTGGGCATCATACAAAGACAGTATGCTCTAGCAAACCCAATTAGAAACATCTTCATGCTAAGTGAAGACGCTGAATTCTTACTTTAGAAACTGTATCCTGACTTTTTGAACTTACTAAACTACTCTGTTGCCCACCATGCATCCCTGAAGTAACAAGGTCAGCTCTAACCTGATTCCTCACGTTCCCTATTCCATGTTCAGTGAAATAATACTCCGCTGTTCATTTTTTCATATGTACCTTTTCTTCTCTACTCAAAGTCAAGCAACCCACGTGAGGCGACAATTTATAAAATACATCTTGACATCCTTTCTTAATTCTACCCTGAAAAATCACAAAAATCAGATTTTTGCTAGAAGCAGGAAAAGAAACAATTTCATATTGCTAATAGTCCTGATTTCACTTTGTAGGAACTTGAGTGACTCAGCACGACATTTCTCTTGATTAGGAAACATTGCGCAATTTCACTTTATGGTATATCAATAAAATTTTATCTTTCCCTTAGTGTGCTCTTCTGAGACGGACGTGCCATAAAACACATCCATGGGCTGCTGATTTACCCATAGTTCCCTTACTGATGTTTAACTCTGCTCAACACTCATATTGTTAATGTAAACCCTACCAACTCTTTCTTCCACCTCAGCTGAAGATCTGACTGAAAAAACTGAAATCAATTTCTAATTTAGGAAGAATAGTAGCTGTTCTGGAAGAAAACTATTTAGAAGAAAAAAAAATAATCAACAGCAACAGCCAATCACTACATGAAATTAATATAATTACAAGAAGTACAGACTACAGATTATTTTAGATAGTCGGATGTTCCAGTTAAACCACCAGCCAACCAAACAAAAAAACCCACAACCCCAAAACTGTTGAACCTGTTTAATCAAAGCCAATGCAGATGCATGCGACTACACCTGCTCCCTTCCTTTGTCTGCACTCTCAGCACCTGCTGATCCACTTCTATCTCATTTTGTCTTGACAGAGTGAGAAATTGCTTCTTTGCCTGCTTGTCTGTGCAGTCAGGAGGCTGCTCTGACTTTCACAATACATTTTCGGCATCTTGTTGGTGTAATTTACCTTTGGAGCACCCGGGCCTAAGAGCAAATAAGAAAGGGGAAGCAAAAAGAAGTGCCAGTGGGTGATGAGTAACGCCAGGAGAATGCAAGTTCAATACAAGTTAAAAGAAACTGATCCAAATATATCGCAGGGTGAATTAGGCTAGATATGGAAGCTTACCAGAACATGCATAAAGGTTTGAGCTTTAGCTCTTGCTCCTAGGGACTGCTATCTAATTCTCAATCACCATATAACGACAAATAATAACTCTCATTGACAGCCATCTATTTCAGGTAAAGGGAAGTGTGCAAAGGTAAAGCTATGGCTTTGACTCTTCTCAGGCAGGGAAGGGCACTGAGCTGAGAGTCACACACATTGGACTAAGGAAGGAAAAGGAACGCGCCACTGGTTTTGAAAGCAGTTGTGCATTTTATAGGAAGCCAAACCTGAACTCTGGAACTGCTTCAAATAAAATTTGAAGAGGAAAAATGGAGGTAGGAATATCTAGTTTTGATCATCCTATGCTGTGAGCTACGCTATGAGCTGCTTTGCTCTATTAACACGGCTGTTTCCAAACATGCTGAAGACCTTTTGTAACTTGGGGAACATTTAAGTTCTGTCTCAAAGTAAACACAGTAACTTCAGTGGACAGTTGAATAAAGATTCTGAGGATTTAATTTGGATTTATGTGTCTACAATCTCCTAAAATAGTGGTATCTCAGTTCATGACCATACAAGAAGTCTACTTTGAAGTCTGTGGATTTTTGATTCTACCAAGATTGAAATTTTCCAATACATTTTTAGGCTTCAGACTGGCAGCATTCCATGCAGTCAGATATCCATGAGCCAGAGAGAGCTTTACTGAAGTTTCTGAGCCAGTTTTAAGAACAGGAGCTATGCATCTTATATATTAATAATGAATAATAGTGCCACATTCACTTCGAAGAAGTCTAAGTTTAAAAACAGCGGAATATGTTTTATGTAACAGATCAAAAGTTAAAATGGATTGGCTCATGTATGAAGACATGTTGTCTCAATTGTTCATGACTTTTACAAAATAGCCTTACAGTAGAACTTTGATTCTGACAGATTCAGAAAGAATAGAAGAAAAATCCTATTTGTGAATAATGCCAGGAATATTTTAAGAACCAAGCATAAAACCCAGCAGTTAATTTTAAAACAAAGCCGTAAGCTAAAGGAAGACAAAACCAAAAAAGTTTACATGTAAATTTTATTTAGCATTTCCATACACGTAATATTTGTCCAGAGATAACATATATACCATATTTCAATATGAATGAAAGAATGTATTTTTTGTATTCCAGGAGAAACACTCAAAGATCATTCGAGGTCAACTTTTATCATGGCTGCCGTTCTCTTCACACAGTAGCTGGTTTAAAATGCTGCTCTGTTTGAGAGCTTTTAGACTGGATATATCTTCACTTACAACAGGGACATCTTCGCTTTGATCCTCAGGTATCAGATCTTCACTGTCTGACAGCGTACAGAGGAGTGTATCATTTTCATAGGTAGGAAAATAATACCTGGAAGCAACAAGGTGTGATAGAATAGAATATTACTAGATAATCACATATTCTGGTTCAAGTAGGTTGGACTTATTTTATGAAATTAAATTAAAAAAAAAAAAAAACAAAGAAAAATGAGAAAGTCTGGTTGTCTGCAACGAGTAGGCAGCATGCTCAAAAAATCAGCAGGCACAGACACCTTAGAAGTTACCTAAGAAGAGACAGCAAAAAGCCTTCCCAATATTTCTTCCCCACACAGTCACGAGTGAAGCCACAGATCCAGATCTGTCCCACACCAAACACTGAATTGAGATTTTTTTAGTGAGAACAGTCCCTGTGGCATCAACCCCTAGGCTTGTGAAGCCTGCTTACAATCTGAATCAGTGGTATGTTATGCTCTCTCTCCACTTGCTACAGAGAAAACCACTCGTAAAGAGCTCAAATTAGGTAGATACTATACAGATACCTACATTAGATGTGCAAAAGAAGGGGTTTGATTTGTTTCTAGTGTTTCTGTGTATCCACAGCACATCTCTACTATCAGTGACATACATGCCAGAAGCAGCAAACACACACAAAAGACCACTTTGCAGCAACGAACTTCTCTTGCATACTAACCTGACAGTGCAGGCACAACTCATGGTGATACTGAATCCAGCATGCAACTGAAAGAGCAGGACCCCACGTTTATTTTAGCTTCAGACAGAACAGAGATTTCTAATTCTGAGCTGTTTTAACACAATTTCTCATCTGAGCTCTGAGCACTGTAGCACTGGTAAAAGCCAGAACTTTCAGCTTACTGCTTTACAGATATTATCAAGTAACGGTATAAATGCTGGAAGAAAGATGTTTGCCCTTACTGTGGTTGGTCCCAGGTAGACCTGATTGGCAGGAATGTAATGTGTTTTGTCTCTTCCATATGACTTATCAGTCCTCCTTTAGACTGAAATTTCTCCTGGCAGCTGTAACAACGACAATGATGGATTTCTCTCCTTATGAAGTTCACTAGTTTCACTTGCTGGTAAAAGTTTAGACCTAAGGGAAAGGGCAGCATATCAGTACTTAAGAGATATAAAATTTAATTTACAAATGCTTTCTTGATTTAAACATAAAGGTTGATAAGGGTTACTGAAGACCAGCACTGCAAACTAACTGAACAAATGTTTCTTCTTAGATGAAAGGGAACCAGTTCTTATTTTACTGTAAAAATTACAGCTTGCTTCCTCCTAGTCTGCAGCAGAATGCAAACACTGGCCAAACAAAGCTTAGACCCCAGCCTCCTAAGCTGCAAGCAAGTCTTAACAGGCATAATAATAATCTTAATAGCAATGATTATTCCAAGGCTGCAGAAGCCAGCCATGAGACTTACAGAACGGCTGTTTGTAGGGGCTATTCTGAAAGAATCCAATGGTTGTACAGAAAATAGCACACATACTTGGCACTAACAACAGTTTCAGAAAAATAGTGGTTTGGCTGTCTTTTGTAAGCCAGCTGAAACAGTATCTGTAATTGGAAAGTTAGGTGCCCATATAGAAATCAAATTGATACAGTCTCTTTCCAGTATTCTTATGATGTGGTTTTCTCCACACTAACAGCAAATGCTGACAAGTACAGCATCTCTTACTCACCAAGCTCTGATTTTATTTTAAGAAAGTCAAATCCATGTGATTTCTGGAGAAAAAAGAAAAAAAAAAATCTAATTTCTGCTATTTCAACTAGGTCATATTAAACACAGCTTTTCATAGACTGACACAGACATATGCAGACATGAATGCATGGTATAACCCCCCCAAATGTTTTCTCACATCAGAAACGTTCACATTCTCTTAAACAGCAATGCTCCTGTTAGACAGTATATTAGAACTGAAACACAGGTGCTAACAATCAAACGTATTAAATCATTAAGCCACTTTAATATTAAAAATCCCACCTTTTTATTGTCTGTATCAGTCTATACAGTTAAAAGTACCAGCTATTCATAGTCTCATTGTAAAACTGAACACTGTAGATGTAGGTGCTACAGATGCAATGCCTTAGTTCTGCACTGAAGAGTTAAGCAGTTGAACTGATCTTAACAAAGATGCTACAATCCTACTCTTTAATTCAAAAGTGAACTCAAAAAAAGTGAACTTCAAAAAGAACTGATATTTAAGAGTATTTGGTTAATGCGGAGGAGACCACAGAAGCAATATAGACTGAGTGCAGCCCCCATTCCCCTGTGCCACTCGGGAGGAGGAGCAGAAGAGGATGTACGGCTGGGGAAGGTGTTTTTAGTTTGTTTCAGTTTCTCACTGCTTCAGCCCGTAAGCAACAAGCAATAATATTCATCTCCCTATGCTGAGGCTGTTTTGCCCATGATGGTAATTGGCGAGTGATCTCCATATCCTTATCTTGAGCCCTTTTCCAATGCATTCTCTCTCCCTGTGTTTTTGAAGAGGGGGAAATGACAGAGTGGTGTGGTGGAGCATCAGTATGAAACCATCACCGCAAGTCTTACCTGCATGTGAAGGTGCAGCTTTTCTGTGGTGTCTGCTTGTTGTTCACAGAACAGGCAAACTGCACACACAGGGTGCTCTTCCCAGTCAGACCAGTCTCTTATAATTAAGAATTAAAAAAAATAATCATTTAATCATGGAAAAGAGAAGAGACATTTTGTGAAAGAGCACTACAGATTCTGCTTTCACAGCACAATAAATAAATCCAGAGAAACAAAATACTTTGAAGGAGTGGAAAAGTATGGATTTACAGCTGAATATATGATTAGAAATTGGTTTTCTGTCTAAAAAAAAACCACAAAAACCTGGAAATTCGAGAATAACGGAGCAGTTATTGCTGGGTACCTCCTGTGCAGGCAGGCAGTACGCCGTGCTTCAACTTCCCTCCACTACTATCAGGGTCTTACCTTCAGTTTCTAATCAGCTTGGCAAGTTATAAAAAATTGCTTTCAGAGTTTATTTTTATAAGGTCTTTCAAACTTTTCTGGTCTTTCAATACTTTAGCCACAGACACAAGCATCAAACACACTTTAATCAGTCTGATATTTATTCATCAAATATTATTTCTGAGCCACTCATTTATGCCACATTTAGATATGCATGCAGAGAATAAACACTAGCACTCGTCTGTTAAGATTCACAGTATTGCTTAGAGATGAAAATATGACTGTACTCCCTTTTTAATCAACAGAATTAAGCTTAAGGAAGGTCAGGGAGCCTGGTGCCTACAAACCACTCCCTGTTTATCCAATTCTCTGCAGTCAAGGAAAACACCTTTGTAGTAATCAGAGAGCCTGGAGCCAAGAAGAGTACAGAGGAGGGGCAGATTTTGTCATCAGTCAGCACCACAAATTTACTTCAAACTTACACCTAATTTTAAATCTGAGAAAATCCAGTTCACTTTTAAGTACAAAATAAAAGGTTTTGCCTACAACACTGTAAAACCTGAAAGATGTTGATGGAGCTATGTGTAAATTAACAAATAGGCTTGTGGTTGAAGTACGAAATTTATAGCCCTCATTGAAGAGAAATGCCTTTGATGAAAACAATTTGGAGTTGATTACACTGGCTTACATGAATTTTAACTGTGTACTAACGATGCACAGGATTTTTCCTTGTAAGTGCTTTCAACAGTAATGCTCTTACAGTTCTTTATAAGGGCACATAAATAGATCTTACTCCTCAAGGTTATCTAGTAATTCCCGATCATCCTCTGACTGCACTTCCTCCCAGGACTTTCCAAATTCCTGGGGAAAAAAGAAGAAAAGGGAAAATAAAACATGTATTGACTCTCACCACATTTTACGTATCAAGTGAATGAACATCTGGGAGGTCATGGTGTTTCTGTGAGCTAAAGGCAGTCATACAGCACTGTCCTAGTAATAACTTAAAATAAGAGTTTGTATTATCTTTTAGTGGGACATTCCCCACACTACATCTGGGAAGGAGGTGATTTAGCACAGAGCTCCCAAGAAGAGCACCCAAGCAGTGTGTAAAGCCAGTGTTGCAATACTACTAGTTAGTTCCTAAGGAAGGTATGCTAACACTGTTCTGTTTGCCATCACGCTTGCTCAATGTAAGCATACCTACTCACAATGTTCTGTCCTTCCTTTCACCCTCTGCACTGTTTATTTATACTTAAAAGATCTTCAGCCATCACCATACTTTTGTGCAGCTACAGCACAATGGCAGGCCATCTCAGCATGACTGCGATATAAATAACAGACAATAAAGAGCTGAAGTACCAGCAGTGATCTTTAGCTAGTGTTTTTCTTTCCACTGACAGGTTCTTCCTGCCTTTGAAAGCAAACCAGAGCCAACTAACCAGTACTGAAATAGCGCTTCTGAATTTGTGCCTTTCATGTCTGTGAGGTGCTCACAAAGATCACAGCGGATGGTCTCATCTCCAATAAGGGAAGGTGGCAAATAAAAAAGGTCACTCTTTCATTTATTTTATTCCAATAACCTCTCTAATAAATATATGTAATAAAATCCTTAGTAACAATTGTTATTCGTGTCTTTATGGTTGTTTGGAGAAATAAAGAAAAGATATCCATCATTTAACAATTTAATGAGAATTTTTAAAGCTGTTACTGTCTATCAGATAAATGATACACAAATGTCTCTAGACAGCTCTAAACATAATGCCATTATAGATTACAGAATGAAAATTCAGTAATTAATTCAGGGATGCTACACGGTAGTGTGCAAACTCTCTGAGTTAAGAGGGAGACTCATTAATGTCACCATTACTGTGAGATAACATGAAGCCATTAACACATCTCACCACATGTTCTCACAGCTGTACACTAGTTTCCTATGGCTTCTAATGTTAACACCTTAATGAGAGGATAGCTGCTTACAACCACTGCGAAAGGAAGAATGCTCACAGTTGTTCCCTTAGCAGCTTGGAGTGTATGTTCACAAAAGAGCATATTCAAAACAGAAGCCAATATTAAGCTTCAACTTTTAATTAAAGGTGAAAGGGGAAAAGAACTAGGCACAAGCTTTGTTAGTCGCTGTTTCTTTATGGTATTTCTGCAAAGAAGCCAGCAAAGGCCCTTGTAAGAAGTCTGTTTCCCTTATCTACTTGTATTCAGAGGAGAGAAAAAGGCAAAAGGAAAAAGCTATTCAGAACTTGTATCAATGGAAAATTCCAAGGTAAATGGATAACTGGGGACACGATGATGAAAGTGTCAAAATACAGAAATTGAGCAATTGGATGGGAAAGAGTTCTTCGGAAGATTTTTAAAGCTTTCAATCTTTTTTAAAGCATTACAGCTTGATAAGCATTTGGGACCAAGGCTGGCTTTGTTATATATTCAAGTTCCCTTGCTCTTTCATCTGAGATGCAAGAGCTCTCAGTAACATCCCTAGAGATTCCTAAGAAATTTTTAACAAAACCTGAACAAAAAAAGCCCTAGACTTGATATTTTTATAGTTTAAATAGAAAATGCATGACTGAAAGAACTAAAGGCCTTGCTATATATCCAAGTAAAACCAACTACTTCTTGAATACACGTTGCATACCTTATGGTGATGAGGGTCTTGCAGATGAATGAGGAGAGCATGCAAATGGGTGTGGTTTGAGAATTTCTTCTTCTAAAATGAAGTCCAAATGTATAGAGATTAACTGCCTCCCCAGCACTTTATCTCCTCAACTTGAGCAGAGCTTCAAGGGTTCTGCTGGGAGACGGCCAGCATGCTTCACTGAGGCAATATACCCCAACATGAGTAGTGTTGAAATGGAAGAAATGAGGCAGGCAGCTGCTATCTCAAGCATTTTTCCCTGAACAGCAATTACTGAACTACATGCAAATAGACCTTTAGGCCTGGGAAGCTCAGAAAATCCAAACAGCTGCTGCTTTCCCTGCAAACTTCCCCATACCCTTTTTCTCACCTGCCTTATTATGATCATCTGATTTGCTTTATATTGCTGCAGAATTTAGTGATGCTTTATCATAAAAAGGCTTACCCCATCATTAGTTTATAGACACTGGATTAATTTTAACATGAAGTGTTTCCTTCTTGGTGATTGCATCTCTCCTTGAAGAGAAATGAATGTGAACATTTCATTAAGACCTGAACTATCACCAACTGAAGGAGGTTTTCCATTTACTATTTTACAAAATGTGCACTACTTAAGTCAGAACAGGCTAAATAGAGATAGTAACCCCTATAACTCTTCCTTTCCCCCTTTAGCAACAGCTAATAACGATGACTCAGGGCTTAGCAATACGAAAATATCACAGATGAAAAGTAAAGCCATTTTGAAAACAAGTTTTCTAGTAGGTGATAAGTAGCATTTTCAGCTAACTGAGTCATATGCACATTCGTTATGGCGATGTTACATTACTACAGATAAGTGCCATTAGACAATTTGAAAATAAACATCATCATCTACTACAACACACACTCTATGCTTAAAGTGCTGACAGTGACCATCTCTCAAACATACAAAGGAAGGCCCTCTCAGTTTAGGTCTGCCTCAGTTTTCTGGGTTGGAACAGGAGAGTTTTACTACTGCCTTGTTCTTTTCTGACTCCCAGCACGTATCACAGACTCCAGAGTTCTTCCCTCCCTATTTTTAGTTGATCTTTGGTACAAGATGACTCACGGGGACACAGGCTAAGAAAGGCACAGAGACAAAACTAGGTAGGAAGTTTTTTTGGAGAAGAGAAAAATAAAGTAACCCAAACATATCTCTGAGATGCATTGCTGCTCAGTTCTTCTGCCTGATTTTTTTCCCTCCAATTTATAATTCAAGCATTTTGGAATAGTATAGGGTTGATGATACCATCTTTCATACTTACACAATACTGAAAAAAGATCCCCAAATCCACTGTGCAAGTGACACCAATGCCTTTTGAGTCATTTGCATCATAGCAAAGCTCCCATTCTAATTCAGTAAGTACCTAGTAATAAACTTTTGATACTTACTTAAGAAATAAATCTATTACATATGCACAGAAAAACCCTTTTATATGTGACAAAAAAACCCTTCTATTCTTACTGACCGTAAGATGTAATAAGGTATTTTTACACTAACCTGTGAGCAAAAGAATGTATGGATAATATGGGGTAGATAAATCAAAGCAGTCTGTGGGCCATGACAGAAGTCATAACAAAATCTCAGAATACCAAAACATTTACAAAAGAATTTGCAATATTATTCATTGCTATACCAAATAGAAAATTTTGGAGAGCGAACTACTGACATACAAAAAATATAACTTTTGTTATGAAAACATGTCCTCATAACTTTACTAAAACATCAAGTAAAAAGAAAAGTTGAGTGGATGGACAGAAAGAATGAAGGGAAAGCCTACTGCTATAGAAGAAGTCAATGGAAGTTTTGCCATGAACGTAAAAACACAAGTAAGGACTGTCCAGAAGATCGTAAGGCAATGCAATGGGCACTCTCAGAACATCAGAACAAAAAGGTTTTAAACCCCTCAGTGCAAAATAAAGGCAATTGCCAGTTCTAGCTAAAAAAGACTATTTTACGCAGTGCTTGGTGAAGATAATATATAAAGGAAAAAAAAAAGCACATTAACATATATACAACATATACAACTTTGCTTTAAAAGGTGTCTGTAAGATCTTGCACTAAATAATTATCTATTTAAATATGTGAAGATTCAGTTGCTGATAAAAAAGCTTTATGGAACACAACCTAAAAGCAAAGTGGATAAGATTGATGTTTATCATTAGAAACCTACTTAGTCTCACAGCTTCTTTATGATGAAAACAAACAGGACCAAACAGGCATAAGGGAAGATCTTTATTACATTCCCAAATTCAAACCTTTCTGTGAAAACATACAAAAAAATAAATAAATTGTAAGTTTAAATCTTTCGGTCAAGATTAAATCTTTAGTAAATATTGAAAGTATATCTGTCAATTCAAATAAAATACTCAATCTGTGTCTGTAGTGTGAAATTGCATAATTCCCCTGCGTGTCTGGAGCAATGGGAATAATGGATCCTTAAGAGTTCTTGAGATGTCAGTAAAGCTTCATCGTATTCATCAGAAAGGAAAATCCTGTGGTAAAGTGTGAGGAGCTCGGGAAGAGAAGGTAAAATGACTTTAAGTCATTAGAAAACACACTTTGCATAACATCCAGAATTCAATGGATTTTAATTCAGACTGAAAAAAGTCTTATCATATTAATTTAGTCTACTGTACACTACATATAGTGTGATAGCAGAAGATAATAATGGTATTTCTCCTTAGAATAAGGCCAACCTACTGAGCCCTCAGTGAACAAATTAAGGTTCTTCCCATTAATTTCTTTTCCTACTTTGTGCAAAAATAAGGGGTTTACCAAAAGCTATTTTGAGAACACATGCTCTATACAACATAGGAGAATTCTAACATTTTCAAGTTAACAAAAAATTTGGTCCCATGTTAACAGTGTGCAAATACACACTATATACACACAAATACACACAAATATACACACTATATAGTGAGCAATTCTGTAAATGTTTAAGGCAGAGTTTTTCATTTGTTTTAAAAGAAGATATGTAAAAAATTCTGATTTGGAGACATTTTGAAGGATCAGAAACAGAGTAGAAACAATCTGCTGCATAGAATGCAGTGAAAGACAAAATGTGCGCAAAAAAACCCAAATAATGGCTGTAGCACAGTGCATACAGTCAGAGAAGAAATGGTGAAAAGTGTCCCAGAAGCTGCACAAGAAGCTCACCCTCAGAAACCTTGCACATGCAGCCTCCATCTTGGTAGATTGACATTTTTTATTAGAATGACATTTGCTATCCTCTCTCTGTAATATCAAGGAGGTGAAAAATATGTCTCTAAGTTATGTCAATAAATAGGCAATATCTGAACTGGTTCAGGCTGGTTTAAGAAGACACTCTGCAAAGTCCTACCCAAAATCCCAACAATAACTACAGAGGCCCAGGGCACTGGCTTGAGCCCTGTCCTAGAATCATAGAATCATAGAATCACAAGGTTGGAAAGGACCTACAAGATCATCTAGTCCAACCATCCTCCCATTACCACTGCTACCACAACCCACTCAACCACATCTCGTAGCTCCTCAGCCAGATGCTTCTTGAACACTGCCAGGGAGGGCGACTCCACCACCTCCCTGGTATTGTTCTGTCCAGTCCTGTGGCTGCCCATGCTGTTTAACAGTTTGAATGCTCAGTGGCCACGCCAAAAGCACTACTCAAAGAGTACTGCGACATGTTCAGGAAGTGTATAGGTCACAGATCGTTCACAGTAGACAGCTGGGACAAGGTCACTTGCTTTGAAGCAAGTGGGAAGAATGGGAAAAGAGGTTAGATATACGAACATGTTATACCTTGTTGTATTTGCTCTGGGCTTTTCTGATTATGAACATGGGATAGCCCACTGTGTCCTCCCTGATGTTATAACCTCCCTGCCTGTCTCTAAAATTTCTGAATGAGTTATCACACAGTTCTCTGTGCTTCTGGTTCAACTTCCCGATCAAAGCTGGGACAGATACAAAGCTGAACTGAAATGCAAATTTGAGACGGAAAGGAACGTGAAGAGGATGCTGCATTCTGAAAACGTAAGACTACAGAACTAATAGAGAAGAATAAAGCTATTAAAACCACTTAAAACAATTAAAACATTAAATTTGAGACTGTTAACTTTCAAGGAAGAAAAGACTAAGTTCTGTAGAGAAGCTGAGAACATCCAACATGCAGAACTTTATAACTTTTTCACTGCTATGCAGCAAATATAGATCAGTTTTTAAAGCAAGTTTAAAGTTTTTAAAGTGGTATTCATGTTTCTGGAAAGGAAAATAAAAGTTTCAGATCACTGATCTTTGGAAGGAAGACATACAGGATCACAAAGGAAATTCACCCCACCTAAGGTAGGAGGGACTTGGCAGAGCTTTAATATCCAACTTCTTGATTGGAGTAAAACTCAAGGAGAGTTTAAATAGAAAGAAAAGGTAAAACAGTCAAAGGTGCTTGAAAAATTCATTTATAACCTGGATATTAATACATGCAGGTGGCACACAGACTAGTTCAGGTGAAATATAGTTATTTCCAGGAAAGTGCAGAAGCTTTTGAAGCATCTCTTATATTCAAGAGCTGAAGACAGCAAGTGAAAATTTGCTACACACATGCATACACACTCTCACAGATGTGAGATAAAAAGTAGTATTACCTAAAAGCATATATCTACCTGGAGGCTAAGAGCAAAAACTTTTTTTTTCATCTCCATATCTTTCATTTTCCTCCTCTTTGCATCTAATTTATACTCTGAAGAGCACTTCCAGACTAAGGTTTGTAGAAAACAAGCTCAAAGCCAATAGCATTGAAGTTAGATCTCCATTTATTTCATTAATCTACCTCATTTTCCCTTCTGATACTTAAAGCAAAGACTGAGCACTAATGACATGATGATTAGCATCTCTTCAAGCTGCATTCTTGCATCTCTCAGAATCAATTCTCAAGAACAAATGTTTACCATTCCTTAGTTTAACAATTATCTAGATTATCATACCATAAATGAGCATATTCCTTAAGAGTCCTTGACTTGATTTTTGACCTTTTTACTAATTGCTGAAATGCAATTACTCACTTTTAACAAGATACTGTCTGCAGCTCTTTAGTTGATTTATAGAACCTCTTACCAAGTAATTAATGATATAAAATCTGTCATATTCTTTGTTTTTGGCATTGATTCTGCGATGTTGCTTCTTTCTCATGTGATCTTTAAGTGTGTTTTTGTCTCTGAAGACTTTTTCACAGTACAAACACTGCAAACTAAAACAAAAAGGTAAACAGGTCAACACATTAAAAATAGTACAAGATAATACACTTAAATAAGATGGAGATGTATACAGTAAGACTAATTCTGAAAGCAAGCTAAATTAAAAGGAAAATTAATTTATTTGCAAAAAAACCTCATCTTAGATCACAGTAGAGTCATCATACATGCAGGTAAAACAGCACCTAACAAAAACTATGGAAAATGAAAGTACAGATAATAAAAAAGTTTACTGTTGCTCCACAAGCAACATGAGGGAAAAAGCTGATTTACCAAAATCACCCCAGCAGGACACGGGAGGGCTAATGATTGGTTAAGAAATGAACACTCAGCTTGGAATGCCTTTATGGGAATCCAACCCATGAGTAATTGTAGCATTGAAATTTAGGAAGAAAAAAACAAACCAACAACAACTCTGAACGTGCTACATATGTCTAAGAACAATTTAAACTTGCTAAACAGAGCTTCATACTTCTAACCCAGCGGGTGACTGAAAAAAAGTTTGACAGGGTGATCAATAGGCTTTGTAATCCTGACAAATCAAATTTATTAATACTATTCACACTTCATATATCTGTATTTCTACTTTTATTTATATACTTATACATTTATTTGTTACTTAAGAAACTGAAAACATTAACAAATGGAAACTTTAGTACACTGTGTCCTCCAGAGCAAACACAAGAGAAGTATATCCACAGTCTTAAATTCTCTATTGCAAGCAGAGTACTATAAAAGAATTGTTCTCTCCTACAGTATCAACTGGTACCTGAAGTTGAGCCTAGACAGCATTAAGTAGTCTCTCTTCTCAGACAGTGGACTATGAGGAGACTAATCTGCACTTTCGTCTAAATGGACATCTATCCCTGACATAGACAACAGCCATTTTTTTTTCCAGCAGAGAAACAGCAGAGCACTGAGGTTACAGGAATGTCCTTGTTTAATGGTTGTAGATCTTGAGCTTGTAGATAGTTGTGATGGATACACTGAACTGAAGTCTTTCTCAGCCTTAAGAACCACAGTAGGCCTCGATGTGACCATTCCCTGAACTGGACAGCTCATAAATAACAGAATAGCAGGTGGGTGCTCATGGCCATGACCATGAACAAAGTGGGTACAGCGCTAGAATTGTTGAACCACTGAAATTGCAAATGGAGAAATAATGAATTACATTGAGAGGCTGAAAGCAATGTGGTAGGATTCCAAGTTTAACTAAATTTGGGCCAATTGTTTTATCTTATAGCAGTAAAAGAAAGACTTCAAGAACTGTTGTAAAGTTTAGGCTATTCAATAAATTTTGATTTCTAATTGTACTTGAAGTCTAAAAATCTGACTAGTGCTTTGCTGATGGATTGTAGGTCTGATGGCAGAAAATATGTTTTCAAATCAGCTTACTTCTATCTGCTAACGATTAAGAGTATGATCTACTTGTGTAAGGCATTCCCAGGAAATGTATGTAATGCTTTTGCCCCGTATATACAATGTAGTGTAGTCATGGTTGTCTAAAATGAGACTTTTCTGCTCTACAAAGTATTTTCAGGTACTGTTCTACTAGCACAACTATTAAGTCTGTTCTTAGCAGTAGGAGAGGAGTGGCTTTTCATTGCTTTGGAAGGAACTTTAGTGTGCATATTAACTACAGACTTAGCTGACTTTCAAAAACCTCCATCCAAATGATACTCTGAACTCCTCCTGATAAATAGTAAAGCTGTGATTCATCGGTATCGTACATGGAGGCGTATTAGGAAACACTAATCGTAGCATAAAAGATATTCTTAAAATATCTTCATTTCTGGAGGAATTTTACCTGTATCTGTCATGACTGCATGTTCTTTGATAGGCCAAAGACTGTAAATTAGGGATCACCACTGCCATTTCTGCCCTTTGAATCTCTTTCTCTTTTTTGCAGAAGTACGTGCCAAGGATCCTAAATTCATCTGGAAGGTTACTTAATCTAACTTACATTATCTACATTACAGTTTTCACAAATCCCTGTTCTGTTGCTGTTAATTTCAAAGTTTAAGATTTATGCAAATTTCTCCTAGAATCTTTAGTTACAGATTGTATTAAAATCTAGTAGGCTTCTTAAAGCAGCAGTTTCAGTTTTAAGGAAGTACACGTTTTGCTAGAGCCCAATTTATATTAGGGGCATACTTTATATTGCCTGTCCCATTTATTAAATCCATAAAGGGCACATATACACTTGAAAAAAAAAATATCAAAGTTAACTGTTTGTTGGTCTTCGCTATCAAAGTTCTTCTCCTGAAGGAGTTCTTCTTTTTTTTAACTTCTTCAGCCATCTCAGATTTACATGCTTCTGAATCAGCATGTACATCGATTGGCCTTCTCCTTCTGCTCTGGGATACACTCTGAAAGCAGTAGTGAAACATCTCACAAATTATTGATACACATTCACTTATATAAAAGAGATCATTGGCACAAGAACTCCATATTAAGTGATTAAAGAGATATTTAAGAAAAAGATGGTTACAGTGATAAAGAAGATCACTGACTCTAGCAGTCATGAGAAAAATGTGTATGCTACTATTGACATCAGAGGAAACTGTAACACGTAATAACTAAAGCACTACCTGTAACTATTATTCCAGCCAACATGTACTACAAAGTATTATGAATTAGCTTTCGATAAATCAAAGTGTTCTAAGATACCCAAGCAGAAGTTACATTCTTTCTTAGTTTCTTCTTGACTAACCATGAATACTGAATTAATTTAAAACCAACTTAATTCCAAGGTTAAATGAAATATCACTCAAGTCCATTTAAATACAATAACAATGAAAAACAAACCTACTTGTCAAGCTTCTCCTGTAATACAGCCAAAAACTCGTAGCAATTCACAATGTTATCTGGCAGCCCAATGTTAAAAGCATGCTCTCTTGCCATATGATTGAGAAGGACAGACCTAAAAAAGACATTCAAAAAGAACATTATGTATTTTTGAATATACATGAGAATTACACAGTCAAAATATGCCAGCTGCTCTAAAAATGCAAAGTCAACATTAAATAAACAATAATAGCATTGCTGCCACAGCTAGAAAAAAAAAAGCAAATAGGAAGTATGCAACTTCAGATCTACTCTATGTGCAGTGACATTTCAACTGGGTAATCTGCACGCATGCCATGTAATCCTTTAATGAAAATTACAACACCGTTTTATTTTGACCCTCTCTTAGCAAATCTCATTTATTAATTTGAATAAGCAAATCACACATTTCAAACAATGGCCTTAAGAAACACTCTAAAAAGCCATTTGTTAGTTTTCTCTATGCTGGTTAACAAAAGTTTCTTGCGTGATATTCCTTTATAGCAATATTGCTTCATGCAGCACTAGCAACACAAAGAGCACTCAAAAGTAGCACAACAACACATCATCAGTAGGGTAAAACTAATCTGTCTCACAACGGTTCATGAACACAATGAATATTAAAGTAAGATATTCTTCTAATAGAAGTGCACTGGTTAATTACTTTGGTGTCTGACATCTCTATTCATCAGCTTCTGCTTTTAGGGACTAGAGAAAAATCCAAGCACAGACACTGCTGAAACTTCCTCTCATCACAGTCCAAGTGCAATTTGCAAACCACATACTCTGTCTGTCAGATCCAAGAGTAAGCAGAAAGCAATGATCTTGGGTGCTGAACGATCTGAAGTTCATTCACTAAATTTGTCAGTAAAGAGAATAGGACACTCGCTCCAAACTGGGAAGATCTGCAGGGACATGACCACAGATTCTGTATTTTCAGACGACCAGAGCTACCCATGCAGTCAAACATTCAGGAGCAATACTCACTTTCTCCAGTAGAAACTGTGTATAAAAAAGTGAATGCAGCTTCTGCTGGTACTTGACCAGTACTGCAAACCACTCCATTCTCAATCTATTCTCAATCTAATCTAGCCTGGAGAAAAGAAGGCTGCGGAGTGACCTCATTGCAGCCTTTCAGTACCTAAAGGGAACCTATAAACAGGAGGGAAATCAACTCTTTGAAAGGGTAGATAACAGCAGGACAAGGGAAGTGGTTTTAAGTTGAAGGAGGGAAGATTTAGGTTGGATGTCAGGGGAAAGTTCTTTACAGAGAGTAGGGAGGTGCTGGAATAGGCAGACCAGAGAGGCTGTGAATGCCCCATCCCTGGAGGTGTACAAGGCGAGTTTGGATGGGGCCCTGGGCAGCCTGGTCTAGTATTAAATGGGGACGTTGGTGGCCCTGCATGTGGCAGGGGGGTGGGAGATTCATGATCCTTGAGGTCCCTTCCAACCCGAGCCATTCCGTGATTCTGTATTTTTCCTTTTCTCTTTTTCATTAGGTTTAAACACTGTCAAACCAGTGCGAATATAAGCAGGAAAATATGTTACTGGATAAATGTATTTTTTTTATCATCCATACTGGCTTAAACTGCTCTTCTGGACACCAAAACAACTGCTGAAAAACTCTCTCTTCAGAATGGTTTTGTTCTCATCTCCAGCTTACCATATAATTACATAATAATTATTGTTTAATAAAATAATTAAATAATTTAAATTAAATTAAATTAATTTAAATTAAATTAATTAATTTATTTTATATAATTAATTTTAATTTATAATTAATAATTTAAATTAAATTAATTAATTTAAATTAAATTAAATAATTAAATTAATTTAATTAAATAATAATTATTATGTAAATAATAATAATTGTACTGGAATAATTAAAGGACTGAGAAGTGGGAAGAGTCCACTTAAAATAGCAGTTGAAAGAAATACCTAAACAATAACCCCAAAAGAATCTAGCCTATGACTCTACTAACTGGCTTGACAATGTTAAAACCATAAACAAAAAAGCTGAGCAGATGTGAAAAAATAAACCAAAAGCAAACAGATCAATAAACAAACCTATTTCCCGTGAATTCTTGATCACAGAACATACACATGCTATGAAAACTTGTGTCATATCTCTCTCGTTGTTGCTGTTCTAGAATTTCTCTCTATGAAAAAAAAAACAGACACAGTTATTGAGATAAAAAATAATAATCATTTTATCACGGAAGTATTATACCTCTTTATCCTTACTGTTACCAATGACCATACAAAATGAAAATTTGCTGACAGAAACCTGAGGTTAGTATTGGAGGAGGGGGAATTTCCTCACAAAATAAACAGTAGATTTTCCAAATGCATTGTGTGCTCCAGTGCAGTTCCAGTAAAATTCTAGTATTACGCAAATTCTGTGGAAGAAAATACAACTCATGGAGATATTTTACGCAGCTATTTAAATGATTATTTACATAACATAACACTTCATTGTCTCTTCTTAGGTTCAGATTTATCCCTGCTATCAGTGAGCAAGTTTCTGGGTAACCACATAAACCCCAGTGGAATGATAATGTTCCTTCTACACATCTAATCACAGGCAGTCTAGTAGACCTCTTCCTGACAAAGAATGATGACAAAGGATGGTGGTTTCTGCAAGGAACTGCAACATGCAATAAACTCATAGGAAAAGAGAAGCTGATTAATCACCTTTACCACAAGCCTTGTTTAACTTAGAGCAATTCGCTAGATACTTCACAACAGCTGACCACAATTTTCCTAACAAAAACAAAATCACATAGCAAGTGACACGTTTCTACTGGCAGGTTACCTTACACTTCAGATGGAAAGGCCTTGATCATCAATATCTTCAGCCTAACAGTACACTGCCTTGTGCTTATGTTTTAAGAACTGACAACTGGTCATGCATTTATTTTCTGCGCTATGCAGACAGGCTACTCTCTGTTCTCCAATGTTTGGGATCCTGACTGAATTTTTTAGGATATTTTCTCAATCTATCTCCTTCAAGCCTGCAATAGTGAGGCTTTGTGTTTCTGACCTACCTCTTCTGTACTGTTTTGTGTGGATTAAAACCCAAACTGGCCTACAGTCTGTGTGTAAGTTCACATTAAGCTATGTCCAGTGGGTAAACTCCATAGCAGGTATGTGCTGCAACACACATGTGCTGGAAGTTGCCTGGTTGTGCAAGTCAGCCTACCATGGCACCGAGGGATTTCAGTAGGCTGATGCTGGGCAAATAAATTATAGAATCATAAAATCACCAAGGTTGGAAAAGACCTCCAAGATCATCCAGTCCAACTGTCCACATATCGCCACTATTTCTTCACTAAATCATATCCCTCAGTACAACATCCAAATGTTTCTTAACACCTTCAGGGACGGTGACTCCTCCACCTCCCTGAGCAGCTCATTTCAGCACCTGACCACTCTCTGAGAGAAAAATTTTTTCCTAACATTCAACTTGAATCTACCCTCACGCAATGAGGCCATTCCCTCTAGTTCTATTGCTAGTTATGAGGGAGAAGAGGCCAACCAACCTCAGCACAACTCCTTATAGGTAGTTACAGAGAGCTATAAGGTAGCCCCTGAACCTCCTCTTCTCTGGACTAAATAATCCCAATTCCTGCAGCTGCTCCTCATAAGACTTGTGCTCCAGCCCCCTCACCAATTTTGTTGCCCTTCTCTAGACACGCTCCAGGGCCTCAATGTCTTCCTTGTAGTGAAAGGCCCAAAACCAAACATAAGTGTGGCATCACCAGGGCTGAAAACAGAGAGATGATCACTTCCCTGCTCCTGCTGGCAACACTATTTCTGACACAAGCCAGGGGGGAAGAACGTACCATGTCTTAGACCATTTTACAGCCCGTATTCAATCAAAATATTCAAGTGTTTTAGCTACTGTGCATCAGCTAAGATTCTGTCAACTCTTCAGATGCAAATACGGGGGCGTTTTTATTCATTTCACACAACAAGACATGCCTTTTTTGTTGGAGTCATGTTCAGCAATACCTACTCAAATTCCAGACCACATCCTCAGATATCCTGCAGTTTTATTCAAAATGTCAACAAATAAACAAAAAAAGATAAAATAAAAAAAAAGACTGGAAAAGATAAGTGGAGCATAACATGTCTTGTGAGAGTCCTTCAGTAGAGATACAATTAAGTAGGAATATCCGTGCTCCACATGGGCAGTAAGCATCCCATAGCACAGCAGTGAGAACTGGAGCTTTTGCTGGTACTCTGAGCTGTCACCTCTCTTCCCTTAGCAGCATGTCTCACACAGTTTTGCTAACCTCGAATTTGAAAGCATTGGCATGTAGTTTATATAACTTGCAAAACACGCTAGAAACAGTCTATAAAGAAATCAAAAGATATCACATACAAATTGAGTGTTAGGACAGCAACTTCCTCACCCACTAATGACATTTTATCACAGCTCGCTAATTGTACTCTACTGTGAAAGAAGAAGTGCTCTACAGTACTTGACACTTGGCCACATAACTGCAGATTTCCACTCCCTACAAACTTACCGGAGCCCTGGGGAGCTGTGATTCACAGCTATGCCTGAGGGGGAATGAGAATAGCACTGCATCCTTCATCAGATGCTGCTCTTCTTACTCTGCTCTTCAGCCTTCTGGCATCCCCCTACACGAACACGCCTGGCAGCTAAGAGGCCTTGTCTAACATAGCACCACTGTTTTACAAATTTTCTAGGTGGAATTTAAAAAATATTTTCCAATGTAGACACTCCTTTTATTTGTTCGTATCATTCATTGCTAGCAGGTACTTTCTCTGACAGAAACCAATTCTGGCACTTGCAGAGGTGAGGAATTGAAAGCAGTAGCTCAAATCAAGTACAGTACTCTTCCCTAAGGACACTCCCAAACAGCCTTTCACTCCATTCCTGGTACTTTGACGGGATACAGCAATTAGAGTTTTGTACAAAACTTCTATGGTCTTTCTAAGGAAAGATGCTCAGCTTCACAATTTAAGCCAAATTTGAACTCAAATTGTGAGGCAAGAAATGAACAATTTACTTCATTACCTACAACAGTTTCCAAACTGTTAGAATTGTTATGTCATATTTGTTATATTAAGAAAAAAAATACAAAACCAAAAACATTACAGCCATGAGGATTTTCCAAAAGTTTTTAGGACACTGTATCCTATCAAAGTGTCAGAGAATAAGAAGACAAAGTTACTCAAGAAAAAGGCAAACAGATAACAAACTGAACATATGTTAATTTTATTTTCCCACAACGAATAAGAGCTGAGTACAGGCAGAGAAGATATTCCAAAACACCAGAACAGTAAGTGACCCAAATGCCAGAGTCTGATTTCAGGCAATTAGTGTACAATATTGATACTGTTAGATGAATAATTCCTGATGCCCATCTCTTTTTATCTTTTCTCAGCAGTTCTGTCAGCTATTCATTTTTCAATCTTCCCATCATACTGTGTGACACACTAAAAAAAATGCATTACTTCACTGAAGACTGTCAAACTACTTGTGAAACAGCCATTAATCCAATTCCCTTTTTTCTCTGTGGGCACAGACTCTTCTACAGCTTGCAGTTATATAGTTTTCAGTATATGGCTGATCTACCATAAAGAACCAATCCAGACAAATTATAAAATCATATCTCTGCTGTGTTTTAACTAAAAAAAGAAAAAAAATCAAAAACAAGCAAAAAGAACATAGTAAGGATGTACAAGTGTTTATAGCAGGACAATTATCTTTAAATATATCACCACTCTAAGCTGTTAATACAAAAGAAATTTGATCATTTGCATTAAAATTAGTAACCTAGAGTATCAAAAATGCCACACACATTCTCATGCTAAGTCTGAGGTTATGAGGAGTTCAGTCTTGCTCATGGGAGGTGGCAATTTAAAATGTTTCTGAAAAATGTGCCTGTTCCTCTCTCTGGAAGCAATGTTTTGGATGAAATTACCAGTTTTTCTTCTTCCAAAACTGCTTAAGCACTGTGCATCAGCAAGAATTCACACTGATAATGAGAGACGAAAAATGCATAGTTAAGCTAGAAAGCACTTTTCTCTAAACAATTATTTTGTTTCTTGCCTATATTTCAAAATACCTTCAAGATGTACCTTCAAAAGGTAAGATTGAGTACCAGCTCCATTGGAACCAAAAGCCAGGGAGTCAGGACAATTAATTTTGAGACACATATGACTTTTCTGATCCTGCTACCCCTCTCTCCATCCTATACTGATATTGAGGTGCTAAGTTGTCTGTACTGCTTGCAGACCACTGCATTTTAGCATACAATTCTTTACTAACAAACAATTTACCTTTTAAATGCATAGCTCTGGTCTATTACGCAGAACAACTATTCACAACTACTCACTCTGCACAAGCTTTGCTGCTTGTGCGCAACCTTAAGAAACTGGTGGTCCGCCTGTTTCTTCCAAGTACATCAGTTGGTCTGACAAAAACAATTCTTTCTCTAAAATCCTGTCTTCTATAAATACAGCACTTCTGAGAGGAAAGAAATTAAGGCAGAACATACTTCTCTAGCTGTAAGCTAGAGGTAGATTACACTGCACACTTGTTTGGGATAAGATCCTGCAGTGAATTGTGGCTGCAACGAGATGAGAACTTATTGTTCCTCAGTCCAGGAACCAGACTGGAATCTGCAGTTCGGCCTGTAAAATGGAATCTGCAGCAGTGTATCTTCATTTTTAAGATGTTCTGGACAAAAAAAAAGTTTATTGCCCTGAACTCTGACAAGACAGTCTAAAATCAGTCCAAAGAATGAAGCATACACAGCTTTATGCGAGTATTTCAGATCTGGGTTGGACTACAGAAAGACAATTCTGAAGTGTCAGGATTCTTGTTGGCATCTGTCTTGCCAGTTTTGGACCTCTGCTCTTAAACTCTCTAGGCAAGAGACTAGAAAGATAGAATGTTATGCAAATTAGCATTTTACAGAAATTTCAACTAAAGCTTTTTATAAACTATACATTCCCACGGGAGGTAGTATGTCTGAAGATGCTTCTTTGAAGAGGAAACTTGCCAATGGTTTGAGTGTGAAGCACGCAAACATCTGAATCAGCAGAGTCCTGCTGCACTGAACATGCTGCCACACTCCCTGCTCCAAAGAGTGCAAAATTACAAGCCATGCTTTCTGACTCATTAATACTACTGAAATCAGACTGTCTGTCTAGGAAATATGATATTACAACAGGCAGCAAGTGGGTGTGAATTTGAATCTGAGTAACAACAGATCGAGACAAGAAGATACATATTTTATCAAGGCCTCCTAGGTGATTTCTCAAATACACAGTGTGAGGCTTTAGTTCTAGTTTCTTCCAATTTAAGTAAGAGTTACACTTCCCTGCTGTGTGTTCAGAGAAATTAGCTCCTGCTGTAGGCAAAGGAACCAGGTGAAACAGATTCTGGCTTAAAAAAACAGTAACACAACAAAATAAAAGAATCATGCTGACATATCACAAGAAGCTGCTTACATACTTTACTGCCAGTGAAAAAAAACCAAAAACCCACAAATCCAACTGTACAGCACTTAGTGACAAATACTGGGACTGGTGAGAGCTGAGACTCTAAACGCTTGCCAAGTTTGACAATTATATATACCTTCAGGATAAACTATTTTTAGAGTAAGAGATTTAAATTTGTGTTTGTGCCGACAGTTTCCTCAAAGACTGGCTGATGAGTTTCAGGTTGTGCTTGTGGCTGCTAGGAAAAAAAAAGTTATATAAAGAATTATGGTGTCAGAAACTTTATATTTGTATAAAGACATGCAATCATAGCTGTCTATCAACAACCTGCGTCCTAACTTCTATATTTATCTTCTCTCCTTACAGATCTCTGAGTTCGATTCTGCCACTTCACACATTACTCTATTGCCTCCTGAGAACAGAAAAAAAAAGATCTGTAATCATTACTGAATCCTCTTCAATGCCACCTCATGCAGGGTGCCTTTTCTTTAACATTATCAGACACCTGCTGGAGAAGTGCTTCGGGAAAGAGCTTAAGGTACAAGGAAATATTTGTGTTTGTCAGGATAGGACCTCCAGCCCATATAGCGCTCAACATCTTTGAAATCAGCTGTCATACCAACAACACAGACGTGTTTGCTGACTACTTCTCGTGCTTTCCCTCACAATGCAGTGAATTTGAAAACTCATACATAGTTCTGGAACTTCATAAACAGAGCCCTGCTGGCTGGACAGACAGAACTGCATATCAAAGACTAAGAAATGAAGGATGATGTCATGGAAACCTGCTTCTGGGAAACAGATAAAACAACGGGGTAATGATCTACCATCAGCTAAGAGAGGCTGTCCCCCTGGTGTAGAAATTAAGAGTATTCTAGTTCTATCTCCACAATCTTCAGTCTCCTAACTTGCTTTATATGGCAAACTGCCTCTCAGAAATAGGCAAAATGACTTTTTCATTCCTTACACCCTAGATTCCAGTCTTGACTGCAGAGCTCGGGTTCTAAATAACCAATGGCAAAGACTAATTGGAATAGCCATAAGGGACCGCTTCCTTAGCTGCCCCTCTTGTTCTAAGAGCCCTGTGACAATGATATGGAAGACATTCTTACAGCTTGTTCAAGAATCTGACTCAATCTGAAAAGAGAGTAAGATTTTCATGATATGACAAAAACTAAATAACTATGCAAAGATGATGGAAAGGAAAAAGAAGGGTGAACTGCAGTAGATGTATACTACAGGCTGAACTATATGCTGAACTACTACATATTATAAGCTGAACTACTATGTAGGCTGAATTATACACTGAACTACCATGCTAAAGCTGGACATAAAGTTTTTTGGAATTAAGAGGAGTAAAAGAAGATTAAGATTGGCTAACACAGTAAAATGCAGTAGTAGAAAACATCACCCTCCTCATCCATTGGAAGCAAACAGCAAATAAAAGCAGCAAACTACCTTATTCCTTAAGGCAGTAAGAGACCAACAGGAATGCCTCCAATTCCTAGGACTTTAGTCTTCACAGAAAAGGTTAATTATGTTAAGACCATAAATAAAATGCATTTAGAAGAAGCAGACAAACAAAACCTAAAAAAGGATTTAACACTCAAAGTTGTATATATTCAAATCTTATGGAATTTACTGATGAATCATGGAATTAGATAAAACAATTTCTGACTGTTAGTTCTTCAAAAGCCTGTGGAGGATGGGCAAAGTTCCAAAGTGCCTGAGAAAAGTCACTGAATATAGAACTTCAAATAGGGAAAGAGGACCTACTGAATTTCAACCATGTAGGTACTGACATGCTAACATTATCGTTAACTGCTCTGTAAGTCCTTCAGATGGTGCAATGGGCCATATCAGACTAGCATCTCAATCTCTTTCAGTGCATACCTTCAGTTTCTTATCCCAGCTTAAGCTTGTGAAAAATTGGAGATAATAGAAGCAACTCACGCTAGGAAATTGGTACAGCTCTGTATTTTAAACATTTCTTTATCCCTCCTCCACTTCTTGTGAAGACTACTATTCAGGGTGGAACTGCAGCCTCTTTACCTAAAACTACCATTCATGTGAACATGACAGCAACACAAGGTCGGCGCTGTGGCAGGAAGTGTACATTTTCAGAAAGTAGGTTTGGGGTTTTTACTTTTTTAAAGAAAAATCTTAAAGATAACCCCAAGAACTTATAACAAAATTGCCTTTCCCACTATCTTGAGTTTTGACTCCAGACTGCCTTGCCTGTTTCCACTACTGATCTTCACAGCCAGTAATTCTTTTATCAAAACTGTGTTTTTGCAAAAAAACATATTTGTTTTTTATTACATAGCCTTGTCAGCTATTTTAGCGAGCTGCACTCTAACCTAGATAGACTCGTTCCTTGGTCTCTCTCAATACATCACAGTCACCATAATGTCTCGGCATGACATCCACCTTGGCTAGCTCCCCTGCTGCAATACAGCCTAAAATATTCCTATCTGGTGCTGTAGCTAGCACATTTTAAAGATAGCATTTGTCCTTGTTTGAGCCTACTGTTGGAGACAGCAGTTAGGGTTCAAAGACTGCAGCAAAATCACTGGCAGTTTTGCGGTTCTGGTCTTTATTCTGTGCAACTCACATGAGTCCACTTGCCAGCTCACTCTTCATTGCTTCACTTGTCCCGAGGTAAAAGGCTTTGCAAAGCAAAATAAGTATTTAACTTGCAAGTCAACACTCAGACTACAGTAAAGGAAATAAAAAACTAAACAGACTTTAATGCTTTAACTAAAGCTGTGAATCCTTTAGCTACAACTACAGCAGCAGCTTGATTTCACAAAAACTTTCTGCAAAAACTCAAGATAAAATTCTGATACTTAAAGCAGTGTTTACAGCAAAGGCTATTTCACACCACAGTAAGAATGTGTAACTCTTCCTTTCATAACTTAACGAAGCAGCAGTTGCTTTGGGCTAAAGCCTTGCACTCTTCTGAATGTGACGAAACATCACAGGGATCACAGAATTGTAGGGGTTGAAAGGGACCTCAAGCTGTCATCGAGTCCAACACGCTGTGAAAGCAGAGTCCCTACAGCAGTTTGCACAGGTGGGTCTTGAATATCACACAGAATCACAGAAAAACAGAATCACAGAACTTAGGGGCTGGAAAGGACCTCTAGAGATCATCAAGTCCAATGCCCCTACAAAAGCAGGCTCCCCAGACCAGGTTGCACAGGTAGGCATCCAGGCAGGTCTTGAACATCCCCTGAGAAGGAGACTTCACAACCTCTCTGGGCAGCCCATCCCAGTGCTCCGTCACCCTTACTGTGAAATTCTTACGCACGTTTATGCAGAACTTTCTATACTTCAGATTGTAGCCATTTCCCTTGTCCTATTGCCACACACCATTTAGAAAAGTCTGGCCTTGTCCCTTTGCCTCCCGCACCTTCCATGTTAATAGACATTGATTGGATCCTCTCTGAGTATTCTTTTCTTAAGTCTGAACAGACCCAGGTCACTCAGCCTTTCCTCATAAGAGAGGTAATACAGGTCCTTTATCATCTCTGTGGCCTGGAGACTCTGCAACCTCTATGGGCAGCCTGTTCCAATGCTATCATTCTGACAGTAAAGAAGTTCTTACTTGCATTACTACAAAACTTCTCAGTTCCAGTTTCTGCCTGTTGACACTTATTTTATTGTTGCTTGCCAGTGAAACAAGTGCATCCCTATTGACTCATACACTTAAGATATTTATAAACAGTCATGAGATGCCCTCTCAGCCTTCCCTTCTCCAGACTGAAGAGTCCCAGGCTGAAGAGTCCTGTATATAGGAGATGCTCTAGGCCCTCAATCATCTTTGTCCCCCTCCGCTGGACTCTCTCTAGAAGATCCCTGACTTTTTTCAACTTGGGAGCCCAGAAATGGACACAATATTCCAGATGTGGCCTCACTAGTGCAGAGTAGATAGGGAGGATCACCTCCTTCAACCTGCTGGCCGTGCCTTTTTTAATGCACCCCAGGATACTATTGGCCTTCCTGGCCACAGGGGCACAATGCTGGCTCATGGCCAACCTAACACCCAGGTCTTTCTCTGTAGAGCTCCTCTCCAGCAGGTCATCCCCTAAGTTGTACTAATGCATACAGTTATTTCTCCTCAGGTGCAGGACTACACATTTGCTCTTGTTAAACCTCATCAGATTCTTCTCTGCCCAACAATCCAGTTTGTTCAGGTCTTGCTGAATGGCAGCACAGCCTTCTGGTGCTGTCAGTCACTCTTCCCCCCTTGTTTCATCAGCCAGCATGCTGAGGGTGCATTCTATTCCTTCAGCCAGGTCATTGATGAAGATGCTGAACAAGACAAGACTAACTACTGACCCCTCGGGAGCATGAGTTACAGGCTGCCAACTAGACTCTGCGCCACTGAATATAACCCTTGAGCTCTGCTAGTCAGCCGGTTCTCAGTTCACCTCAATATTCACTCATCTATCTCACACTTTCTGAGCTTCATTACAAGGATGCTGTGTGAGACAGCATCAAATGCCTTGCTCAAGTTAAGGTACACAATATCCACTGCTCATTCTGCATCTACCCAGCTGGTTATGATATCACAGAAGGTGAGACTGACTGGCCTGTAATTGTCTGGATGCTTCTTCCTGCCCTTTTTGAAGACCGGTGTGATGCTGGCTGCCCTCCAGTCTTCAGGAACCTCTTCTGTTTTCCAACACCCTTCAAAGATGACAGAGAGCAGTTCAGCAGTCACCTATGCTGGCTCCCTCAGCACATGTGGGTGCATCCCATCAAGGCCCATGGATTTGTGTCCATTGATTTTGGCTAGATGGCCTTTGACTGTATCCAGATAGACCAAAGGGAAGTCTTCCATTCCCCAGACTCTCTCACCTACCTTCAGGGTCTGAAATTCCTGAGGAGCAGTCTTAGTAGTAAAGATTGAAGCAAAAAAGGTGTTCAGCATCTCCTCCTACTCAGCATCCTGTGTTACCTGGAAACCCATCTCATTCAGTATCCACATTTTCCCTAGTCCTCTTTTTACTACTGACATACTTAGAAAAGTCTTTCTATCCTTGACTTTCTTTGCCAGATCAAATTCCAAGCGGGCCTTAGCTGCATTGCATCCCTGCAGGCCCTGACAACATTCCTGTATTCTTCCCAAGTGGAAATAATATTTCCACACTTAGTGTACCTTCTTCCCTTTTTGAGTTTCACAGAATCACGGAATGGCCAGGGTTGGAAGGGACCTCAAGGATCATGAAGCTCCACCCCCCCCCGCCACATGCAGGGCCACCAAGCTCCACATTTAATATTAGACCAGGGCCCCATCCAGTCTGGCCTTGGACACCTCCAGGGATGGGGCATCCACAACCTCTCCGGGCAGCCTGTTTCAACACCTCCCCACTCCCTCTGTAAAGAATTTCCCCCTGACATCCAACCTAAATCTTCCTCAACTTAAAACCATTTTCCCTTGTCCTGCAGTTATCTACCCTTTCGAAGACTTGACTTCCCTCCTGTTTGTAGGCTCCCTTTAGGTACTGAAATGCTGCAATGAGGTCACCCCACAGCCTTCTTTTCTCCAGGCTGCACAAGGCCAGCTCCCTCAGCCTGTCTTTGTACGGAAGGTGCTCCAGTCCCCTGATCATCTTAGTGGCACTCCTGTGGACCCTCTCCAGCAGCTCCCTGTCTTTCTTGTACCAGGGGCTCCAGACCTGGACACAGTACTCTGCTCTACTTACAAGAGCAGAGTAGAGGGGGACAATCACCTCCCTGTCCCTGCTGGCCACCCCTCTTTTGATGGAGCCCAGGATACCATTTGCCTTCCAAGCCACAAGGACAAGGGCACACTGCTGGCTCATGTTAAGTTTTTCATCTATCAAGACCCCCAGGTCCTCCTCCGCAGGGCTGCTTTCAAGGACCGCTCCTTCCAGTCTATATGGATGCCTGGGATTCCTCCGGCTCAAGTGCAAAACTTTGCACTCTTCCGTGTTGAACTTCATCAGGTTCACCCAGGCCCACCTTTCTAGCCTGTTGAGGTCCCTCTGAATGGCATCCCTTCCTTCCACTGTGTCAACCGCACCGCTCAGCTTGGTGTCGTCAGCAAACTTGCTGAGGGTGCACTTAATTCCATCATCGATGTCATTGATAAAGATGTTAAAGAACACAAGAGTTTATACATGAGCTTCTTGCTCATGTTTTAAATTAGCCTAAGCAGTAAAACAAACTACACAAATGTATTTCAAACAAGAAGACAAAACAAAACAGAACAGTGATCAGCAACCTGGAGTAAGACTCATGGAAGCTGAAGTCAGTGAAAGCCAAAACCAAAGGATTACCTAATCAAAACTGATAACTCCTAAGATACAAGAGATCTGTCCAAAGAACTAGGTTGTCATCACCAGGCAAGAACTCCAGAGGGTTTCATGAGGATTCAACAGCTGTCAGAAATGATCCTGGCCAGACTTCCTCCAATCATGCATCTTGGTGCATGGGAGTATGTGAGTGTGAATTAAAGCAATTTGAGTCAAAGTGTTTGAAAGCACGAAAACAACTTGCTTTAATATTTGTTAAGTATTACCTCACCATTCCACAATATAACACACTGAGTTTTATTTTGCTAATTTCTCTAGATGTAAATGAATACTCAACAGATAGTGTGTCAGTGCACTGCAGATTCAAGAAGTAAAACATTCAGCACACTCAGCCTTTTCTTGTGCTCTGGGCATATTTTCCCCTCCTGTGGAACACTCACATTCAACCTGTAAATTTATTCCACAGAAAAAAATCTATGAACAAGGAGTTTCTGTGCTTTTCTGTAGAAGCTGAGGAAATGAACTAAGAAAAAAAAAAGATCATTTTACAGTTTAGCAAAAAATGCTTTAACTTTAAAACACTCTCTACATTCCTATGTTTTATACAGTGGAACTGTTTACCTTAAAAATGAAGTAAATGTAATTTCTTACCAGTCTCTTTTGCTGAAGCTGTTCTCTAAGTAATCTGTCTTCTGGTAAGACATCACAAAGAAGAAAATAATTGTCCTGTTCTTCTGTTAAGAGATCAGAAAGTGTGGGTAAGGCATGGGAGGTTGCTGCAGTTTTGAACATTTGTGGTATATAATCAGCTAAACCTCGGATGCAATGACTTTTTAAACCTATAAAGGTCAGCTGTTTTAATTACATAATTTAATGAAACATGCTAAAATATTTGTACACAATTACTCAAAAAACCTTATATCAGCCATTATACATATGTGTCTGATCTTAAACTGAATAGAATTTACATCATTTATATCGCAGTACAAAGACAAATGTCTCGCACATGTTTTCCACACTACCATCTTTATTCTCTTTTATGTTGGTTCTTCTTGAGACATAAAGTAATTTTAATCACTGATATTCCTCACAGTATAAAGTCAGCATGAAAGAAAAATGAAATGACTTTTAACTCTATTTTTCAGGTGAGATTTTTCACTTATTTTCCAAATAATTACCGATTTGCAGTGGTAATTGCCCTGCCAACGTCACCTTTTACGGTCAGATTACATTCCATCTCCAAGTATACATTACAACTGTTTAATAACATATACTGACATTTTTAAATACATATCTTATGTTTAAATACGTACAGGTTATGTTTACTAAAGAGTTATGTGGTTAGTGGACTGAACTATTAATAAGCCTTTCACCACTTAAAACATGGTAGTTTTCAGACTTCCCCATCTTTTTACATAGAACTCCATATGAAATAAGACAAAACTCCTGATTTCTGAGCTATTGCATTTCAAGGAGCTCATCATTAAAATTAACAAAATGTTCCCATTATTCTCTTGAAGGGCTACTGCTGGATTACAGTTGTGGCAAAGACCTCCAGGTGCTTGATCCACAATTTTCAAATTGAGTGGTAGGTGTTAAAATTTCAGCAGCAAAATTATTCATATGTGAGATAAAGGTAATTACAGTCTTCAAAGTGATTTCCACATTTTCTAGAACCATTTTCTTAAAATGCATTTCAATTAAAATACTTCATTTCCACCCATCTCTGGCACTGGTTGCATGCATTTTTCCTCTCTTAGGAGCTCTCCATAGAGCATTAAAGATGCAGAAAAGCCCTACTATTCTCCTATCTGCTTTTAGGTAAATTATATATTTCTGTTATAATATGAGAAGCCAAAGAAACACATTTACCTGGAACAGAAGGTGTAAAGATCACAACAGGAAATTTATTCCCACATTTAATAAGTTTTGGTCTTATTTACTACTTAAGAGAAAAACTTCTTTTGTACAATCAGACTCTGACATTACCATGGATTGTCAAACAGGGCCAGAGCCTTGAAGTACAGCCCTGGTCTTGTGTCAAAGTGCAGAAAATCACAGGCCTTGTACCCCTGTGTGAAGGGATTTTCTCCTAACATTTCCAGGGCAGTAAGCACAGGAACAGAAAGGTAATGTATGTGTGACTGTGGCCCTGCTGCCTGGGAGAAGCCAGTGGCACAAGCCAATAGTGGTGAGCAGGGTGAATTTGGGAAGACAGTTCCCTGTGCACATTTCTCCACATTTCCAGGACAGTCAGAGATTATTTATGCAGTAGGTACCAAGGCCTCCCTAGCCATTATGAGGATCAGCACTGCTTCTAGGCCTTGATGTGCAACTGGCCCCAGTTTGGCAGTGTTTAAAGCCTGGAGTTGAGTAAATCCTTCAAAAGGGTACAGTTAAATATGCAACTGATTTCAGTATTCTGACCTCGTGTCAGGATATTTCATATCTGACTGCATCAAAGCATGTAATTATCGTGAGATCTGGCCAAACGTAAATAAGCAGTATACTTACCTAAGGGAGCTTCCGAATTTGTTCTTATCACACTACAAAAGTCTGTGACAGGCTGTTCTGCAAACCTCTTCTTCCAATATGAGATGTATCTTTACAAATAAGGGGGAGATGATCGTGAAGAAAGAAGAATGAAAGAGGTTTAATAAACAACTAATCTGCTCTCATGTCTTTCATTCTCTAAATTCTTAGAGATCTCAGTGGAGTTGTTTGGGGTTGTTTCTTTTTCTTTTTTTTTCCCTTTAATTCCTCTCTCAGTATTTTCATCCTTTAATCTGGTTTTCCAATTCATTAAATTTACTCAGCTTCATTAAACCTGGGTTCAACTACCCTGCCAAAATGAAAGACTTACATTTAGCTTTACACGAACACTGTGACCTATTCATATCTTCAGACAGATATGCCATTCAGGTGCATCTTTACTGAAAAGATATACCACAGAGTACTCTCAAATTCCCAAAATATTGAGGCTGCTGCTCTGTAAGATGCAGGCAAGTATCTGAAACTCAGTAAAAACACCAGCTTGTCAAAAGTGATGTCTTGGCAGGTCTCCTGTGGAGTTACTGTAAGCTGTAGCTTGGCAGACAACTAGGAAGACAGAAAAAAGAAGTCCCCAAGCAGTGGGGGGTGAGGTAGCAGACAGAATAAGGAAGGCTCTAAACATATCTTGAAAGTTTAACCCATCAACAGTTGTTTAAAAGCATGCTTGCACTATCAGAATTTGTTATAGCACCATTAACAGACCCCATCAGAGATTAGGCTCTCACTGAAATAGAAGCTACTGTCTAACAACAACAAAAAAATTACACACTCAGTACTATGATGAAAGGAATAAAACAGCCCTGCTTATAATAATAATAATGAATTGGGAAATGCTTAAATGTATGTTTACATTTATATTTATGACTGGTGCATGACATTAATAACAACGGAGTTGGTCAGGTAAAGGATAGCTATTCACTGGCTGTTTCTTACTGACATGCCATCATAAAGACTTCTGGAGTTTTTAAGACATAAATGTGCAAAAGGATTTCAAGATGTCACCTAATCTGTCCCCTGTAGTGAAATAAATGAACATCATTTAGACAGACTCATCACACCATAATTTCTATGCCATGAAGCTAGCTTACTCTTAAGCAACTTGCTACCATAAGACTGCAACTTAACACAAAGAATCCATGATCAGACAATGCCAGTACCTTGTCACATTTCCAGATAGAGAGAAAAACTGGTCAGTGACCTCTACATCATGCATGTGTTGAAAGCTCATTCCCCTCATTTTTACCCTTTCTCCTACTGCCAACTTATGTTTGTTTTTCTCAGCTTAAGAAAAAAAAATTGTAAATTAGCATTGCTCTTCTCTGGACACTTCAGCTCTTGTTGTTCAGTCAATAAATGTGTAACTAAGACTGGTTGTAAGTCATTGCTGAATATATTACGTATACATAATGTTATGTATTTGTATTTATTTCCCTTAATTTCCACACCTCAGTTAAACACCTTAGATTATACTTGCCTTTTTATTCACGGTATTAGACTAATTTGCTAATAATTGATGCAGCAAAGAATAGAAGACATACTTCAGAGTAGCAACTCCATGATTTCCATCCTGGGGCCATTTTCTATAACATTTGGATACTTTCCAATTGCATTAACAGCAAATAAATAAATAAATAAAAATCTAAATTGACTTTTTCTTGAAGAGGTGGTTTTCAAATACATTTTTAGTAACCCAGAATAAATCCCCCAAGCGCTCTTAAACTGGCATTCCATTACTGAGCAGTTCTGATCCCTTTATTTATTTGAAGAAAACAGCATTATCTCCGAAGAACACCGAATTCTTGTTCTGCTGCTTTCAGCACAAAACCAAACAAAAACAAGCATCAGTCTCCAATTTTAAGCAACATTAAATTCATATGTTGGAATAAGGATTTATATGGCTTTTATCTTCCCAAATTTCATCCTAATATTTAATTTTTTTGTATCTTAAAGCTTAGACACAAATTACTGTCTTTGGCTGAGTAACTTGTCATGGAAGACCTACCAGAAAACTCCTTCTAGTTAAGAAATCAGCCACCTAACATCTAAACACTGCAATAGAGCTAGCTACAAATGGGTAGGTACTGTCTAGCTTACTGACAGGACCATACATCCCTGTGTGTGGAAGCAAAATGCCAAACAAGTGCCCGGTCTCTGAAATCACAAGCCAGCTGGGGCTGTGCCAGCTACTGCAGGACATTAAAAGAAAGCAAGCCAAATGTGATCCTGCTGAGGTGATCAGTGACACAGCTGTAGGAGTCACAGTTACATGTCGATCACAGACCTGTGAAGTACAGTTAAGGATTAAATCTGATTTCTGTGGGGAAAGACTGGCATCCCTAAGACAGGGTAAATGAATTTCACCCCAGAATATGGAAGCTCATGTGCTGAGCAGCTTCTGTACATAATACAGCTTTAGGACATCATATAGTGGTAGAAACAATGCCTTCCTATACAAATAAGACAAAAAAAAAAATGGAAGAGTTGATTGTCTAGAATGCGCTTTGTGAAATAAACAGCTCTCTAGCTTGCTGGTTATAACATGAGCTGAGAAGTCCTAGGATATGACAAAGAATTTCTAATGGAGGAATTGCCCTGCGTTGTAACCATACAAAGTTTCTGAAACTTTATATACTTTCACATACTCATTTAGTACAAGCAGTAAATTCCATACCTTTTAAAATCTGCAACCAGTTTCACATCTGCAATGACAAGCTTGTGTTCAATTATCATGTGCTTCAGAAGCTGGTTTTGTTCTGCCAAGACATAGCATTCTTCACAGAAAATGCAAGGCACAGAGGGAGAACTTTCTACAGCAGCAACACCATCGGGACTTGCTGGACTTTCTGGTAGAGACAGAGGCTCCAAAATACACTCTGTAATGAAGACAAATAAAAAAATAATTAAATTAGTTTTGATTAAATGACAAATTTTCAGTTGCAGTGCAGATGGGGACAGCAGTAAACAGGAGCTGCTGGGAGCCGCAAGGGGAAGAAGGCACAAAAACATAGGAAATACAGCTTCTTCAGTTCTATGCTGCATTTGTGGAATACAAAATTTGCCTTGCACAACCGTTAAGGCTTCTACTTACACCATATGAAAATGTAAAACGCTCTGTCAAGGCAGTGTGTTGGCAGAAGACTGACGGGCGTGATACACCAAATTCCGTTTACCTGGTAAAACTGCACAGCACGGAGCGATGGTAGTGCACAGCACACAGAGTTACCTGCAGCAATACAGCTGCTCCTGACATTCCTCCTCTGCTAGCTTTGCCTGCACTTCAGCCTATTCCCTTCCCCCAGACATTTCTTTATTACACTGAGGTTGTATAAATTGTTCCAATTTTTCCTATTTCAAGAACAGCAGCTGCTACTCTAAATGATACAGCAATCCTATCAAAAGGGTCAGCACTTCTAAGCAGAACTTTTTAGCTGCAAGATTCTGGGTTTTTGCATTCTTACAGTATTGGTTTATAGCTTGAAGCGTCATTAATATGTGTTTACAGTGAAAAGTAGAGCAACTTAATGTCCTTGCATTTGCTGACTCTTAATGACGCCAAGAGAACTAAGCAGATACTCTGCCAGCCAGTTCAGCTCTGCCCAGTAAGCACCTACAGTGCTTTCTGCTCATTTTTGGTGTAGATCTCTTGCAATGACCTATTTGAACATTCACAAGTCCAAATAAACAAAAGCCTGTCTGCCTCATCAAATTGACTTTCCAGAGACAGGTGTGTAAGGCAGGATTTCTTTGTGACACAGACAAGGAGCTGATACACTTACTCAGCATGAGTACTAGGGATTGTTTGGACCTGAAGAATTGGACTTGGAGAACAGATCTGTTAATGTTTCAGAGCAGAGGTGAGTGACAGCAGGAATAAACCGGGGGGAAGTAGTGATACCCAAAGAGTGTGGCTAATAGTGAAAGAGAATTACTGAAATATTGACTGCTGGACTGGTGTGGCAACTGAAGAAGCTTACACAATTTATTTCAAAGCTTATGCAATTTATTTCAAAAGAGAAGGTGAAGTAAAAAAGAATCCGTGAAAATACCTTTGTGCTTCATCTCTCTGCAAGAGAACACTGAACAAGAGGATAAACGCACAGAGCAGAACAAAGGCCACAGCCTTTAGCATAGAAGTTAATGGATTAGCACATAATACAAACATCAAAATAGAACAAACAAATCTACTCATATCATTGAAATCTCTGAAGAAGCAGCTAATTTTGATGCTACATTTGGAGCCAAGTGGCCACAGATACTGGAGAAAAGCTGCTGAACTCTGAAGAACAGATGAAGGCTTGGCAGGGAGGGAGGGCACTGGGATGCATTTCTCACATGCAGTCACAGGAAAATGAGTGAAAAGCTGCAAGCTTCTCACAGAACCTACTGCCATGACACTGACTTCTCACATGGTTAGACTAAGCATCCATCCAGTACCCTGTCTGACAGTGGCAGGAAGCAAATGCCTTGGGAAAACAGGGCAAAACAACAGCGATCACACAGATAGCAGAATCTTACAGCAATCTGAGGGTGCAGAGTTTAAGCTATGTCTGTGCCTCAGTCTAACAGCACTTAGTAGATTTTTCTTTCACAATTTGTTTCAGCACTTTTGGAACGTGTCTTTCTGCTAGCACGTGTCCAAACCTGTAGCAGCGCTTCATATTCTCCACACGGTCATTCACTCCTTGCTGCCTCCATTCAGCTCTTTGCCTGTTCTACTCTACTCTCTTTATCTGGGGAGAGGAGTGAGAAAACAAGAATAGAAGAACATGGATTTCTGAATCAGTGCAGCTTTTGCTCAGTCTCTTCTCTATTTCTTTTCTTTTCCAAGCATGTTGTTTGCTTTTAGGATCATTCTTAACCATTCAATTCTCAGAAAGTTTCAGAAAAGTAAATCACGTATTAACACACATCTCCTTTGTGTTCACTCTCCCAGTATATTATTCCTCATTTGTTAACACTGAAGAGCATTTTTGTTGTTTAGTTCACTCAAATACCAGGAGATTCTTCTGCAGTGCTTCAGTTGGCCCTGCTGTTTATAACTTGAAAAACAAAATAACAGCAAAATGTATCACATAATTCCCTTCTTATTTGTGCCTGTGGTGAACAGCACAGACACAGTTCTCTGTAAAATTCCTCCATCGAGTTTCTGCCAAATCATCCCTTCGCCTCTGAGTTTTCCTTCTCTACTTAATGCAAAACCAGCATGGCTGTTATGTAAGTAGATACTCCGAAGACTTCATGCAAAGTCCGTCTTATTCAGGAGCTGAGAAAACCCCTCTCTCATTTACAGAATTGACAGCTGACATCATGTGGCTCAACCTTTAACAATGACAGATAAAATTGTAGTCTTTTACAGCTAATTCTGAGCTAAAAATGTAAATTACTAGAAATAAAAGACTACAGGAATATATTCTCTGAAAACAAAGACTAAAAGGTATACCCTATTCTTTAGGGAAAAATAAAATGAATACTTTAAAGACATTTGACAATGAGCGAGTATAGAAAAGGATTTGGATTTCACGAATTACTTTCAAAACTGAGAGAGGCCCTACTTTTTGTTGCAGGTATGCAAATGATATTAGTACGACATAATCCTGCTTCCTACACACTGCACTCTCTATACACCACTTACCAATGATAAAGGAAAATGAAAGAAGGCTGCCCATTAGAGAAATTACATGGCTTTATTTCATTTTAAGTGTTGTTGAATACAGACTAGTTAACCTTCACAGCTAATGAAGCAACAAGCTCAAAATGGATTCATTTTCCTTACTGGAACATTTTTAGTTTTAAATACGGTTGTTCCCAACTCAAAAGTAATGTTGGTTTGCACGTTAAGTAAACGTTATGCCACAAAGGCATAATAAAGACTTTTGCAATGCAGGCAATGTACTCTTTCTGCATGATCACATGCAATTATCACAAAGCAATATGCCATGCAATTTTATAGCCAATATAATAGATCTGAATAGCAGAAAGAAAAGCAAGGAAAGATTTGTCCATTTAAAGGTCACTTGTGAAAGATGTATCTAGGAGATGGTTTAACCATCGAGGGATGGAATGTCCTGCTATACCATCTTCCAGCACCTGATCCTGCCACCTTGCTTGTGCTAACCACCACACCTGCCCCATTGCTTGTGCTGACTCCTATGCTTGCCAAGTCCTTTGCTGAGTCAACTCAGCTCTCTAACCAGACAGAACTACTCACTTCTTTATTTTCACACAGTAACATTGAAGATGCTCCAGTAAGGGCACGAGCAAGCTGAGGAGCATGCAGCTAGAAACACTGCGATGAATCAGGACCTTCCTGCTCTCATGGTGGCAAGCTGCTTAACAGCCTTAGCTGTTCTATGCGATTGTACTGTAAGCATGCTTTATAAAGTTTATGAGATTCCTTGAAAAGCATTACACACAAAGGAAAAGAAAGTACTATGATTTTATCGCTGTGCTTCCTAACAATAACGTTTGGCATGGGATGCAAAACCTACTGCTCTCAGTGCAGGCACACCTGAGTCACCAAATGCACTAACATGTGTCCTGCTCTGCTCTTTCTGGTCGCACATAGCTTACGTAGCTTAACTGCAAGTGGGGAAAAGTTCAAGCTGCTCCATAAGACACATTCTTCAGCTAGACAGCGTTCAGATCAACAGCAAAGCTCCACTGTTCCCATGGCTCACCGAAATGGCTTGGACTTGGGCTGGATTCAAGTGCCAATTTCAGGGAACGGCAGATACCTGCAGGAGGCACTCAGCAAGCCCAGAGAGGAGCTCCCAAATGAGTCTGCAGAGAATGCTGAACTCAGACCCTTCCCTGGGAAGCTTTGCCACTGGAAAAAGAGGAATGACAATTATGGGACTAGAAGGCAAGTGTAACTAGGAAAGAAGAAATCAAACTGCTTTTATGAAAATTAAGCATTTTTTTTTTAATTAGACAAAGAATACTGTGAAAATTCAAAACTGTGAGTGTTCTAAGAAATTAAATGATAACAGAGGAATTTGTGCAAATTGACTTAAGATAGAAATTTCAAGGTTTCAGGTAATTTCTTGCAGTTTATGGCACAGGAACAAGGCTTCAGGTTGAAGAGCATATTATGTAAATACAGTCATGTACAGTATATATTTATAAGCCCACTGCTGGTAACGCAAGGACAATGAAACAAAATAAGAACATCTGCTGGAATGTTAAGTGTCTTTCTAATTAAATCCAGTAGCTGAATGAATCAAGTCATTACCAACAAGTCTGGTTTATTATCTCATTAATACTGCTGGTTAATATTAGGTGGAGATTAGCAGGCGAACTTTAAATGATCTTAAACCAAAAATAAATGTAACAAAGATACAGAGGCAAATAAATGAATGTAAACAATTAGTAAAAATGGGAGGATTCAGACATGTAAAGAACAAAGGGGAGTAAAAATGACAGGAAAACAAAAGGCGCAGAGCAAACCTGGCACACTGTAACAACAGCACAGCAGATGCCTGCTGGAAGGCAGAAAGGCTGAGCACCCTCCCCCAAGCTTACACTGATTACATGGCAAAATTATTTAGTTCCTGAAGTAATCAGCCCCCTCCCCCCCTACATTAGGGAGTTGAGCTGTATTCTTAAATTCAGTTCTGCACAAAACAGTGCTGCATTCAAAATTCTTCTAGAAAGAGTAGGCACAAAGCTTGCCTGATATTCAAGCTTTCTTGAGCTATGACAGAAATGAGTATCAAGAAGCACTGGCTTGCCTCTTGAAACAGACACATGACAGCCTCTCTGTTCTGCAACCTTGGCACTGGAAGATGCATTTGCTGGCACTATGACATTCCCTAATTTGTGGTTGCATTCTTGGAAGCGATTTTTTACTGATTACAGGATTTTTCCATTGTTTCCAGAAGTATGAAAGATGGATGACTAATGACTTGCCAAATAAACAGTATTCAAAACCAAAACTCAGAATAAAGGAAATAAACCACCCTGTCATCATGCTCACGAATACTACATGCAAATATGTGCCTCAGTGAATGAAGAATCAATACCCATATCAATTTTCTTGCTTTATGTATTAAAGCACTCAAGTACTTCTATTAAGTTCAATTATCATTCAGTCTGAGTTTATGAGGAATTATTTAGCTATTACTTCTGCTTGTTAACACACTATTGATGATATTTAGTTAAAATGCCCATGTGCTGTAGGAGACAACGCATCCCGTGGCTTCCCCCAAGATCAGTCAGCCTCAGCTCTGTGCAGTTTTTCATTGAATGCAAATGAGCACTTCAAAAGTGTACTTAATCATACAGCTAAACCTTGTCAGTTTTACAGAAACTGTATAGATTCTGTAGCATCCACTGTCTGGGAATATGAAATTTTTACTTCAGTAGAATGACATCTCTATGAAAAAGCTTTAAGTTACCAAATCCCAGTATCACAGGATTGAGTTTCTATAGAGCAGGTGTCTGCTGGGAGCTGGAACTAACAGAAATACAACTGTGCTAAATAGCCATATTTAACAGGGCTGCTCTGTCGGGGAGCTTAGGATGTTGCAGTTTCATTAGCATTAACAAGTGTTGCTATGGGTACCGGTGTAGAGGCATCGGAATACAAGTGAATAGAAGAAGTGGGAAAGTGATTAATAAAAATGTGAAGTGTTGGAATTTTAATAAAACAGAACCAATCTGCCTGCCAGTGAGATCATGTTTAAATAATAGACTACATGATTGCCTAGTTCACCAACAGGTATATGCCAGTGCCGGTCATTTCTCTGCTTAAGCCCAGGAAGTCTAAACCTCTTGCATGAATAACAAAAAAACACCAGAGCAAAAGCACTCCACTCACACTGAGAGGGACACACATACGTGTGTGCAGATGCAGATGAAAGTGATCCTAATAAGTATTCATAACAATATTTAAACGCCAATGTTAATAAGCCATTTATAAATATTTAACACATTACAGACACATTCTGTGCAAACAAAGCCACACAATGCCTCATTTCTGAGTGAACAGCATGGACTGACTTTGGCTTAACTAAATGTTTGATACCTTTGTCACAAACATGAAATAACATTTATATTCAATTCAGAAATAATTTTCTTTCTGAAGATTTCTCTTATATCCTTTAGAGCTACTCTGATTTGTTACCAATGCTGTTCAGCAAAATTAGTACCATTTCTGTTTACAGAATACCTATATGGTGAAATGGTAGCACCACTTCAGGATTTCTGTTTGCTAGACAAATAAAATACAAAGTCAATTCCTACTCATAGTAAAACTATGAAAAAATTAGCAAAAGAATGTTCCTGTACTGCAGCTGCAGTAATGCTTACAAGTGACAACCCATGTGATGATTACTAACAGAACTTCTGCTTTGCTGTTTGTGAAGGTTGTTTCCTGGACTCTTCCTACAGCAGACATCTCATTGGTTTCAGTAACACCTTCAGAGTATCTCCCAAGTCCTAACGCATCCACTCCTCCTGCCATTCAGTAAGTTCTTCCCAACTCCTTTGGAGATGCTTCAGGATTTTGTCTCACCTATGGGTGCTGCTGTAGGCTTGCAGAACAGGTCACAGCTATTATGAACTGCACTGTGAACGGAACAGTGTTTTTCATTACTCTCACTGCTAAAATGCCTTCTAGAGCTTCAGCATGCCTGCTTTCCACACCTATTGCTGCAGCTTCCTTTCTAACCCACTCTGCTCACTCTCTCCTGGATTGCCCTTGTCTTCCTTCTCTGCAGCCCTAACACCTTCAGTACTCAACTCTGTGCAGGGCTGTGACATAAACTGGGAAATCAAGTTCAGTTTAAGTCCTTCATGCAGTTTTCCACAAACCATAATTCTCATTTACTTCCACTCCACCCTCTACTCCTTACCCAGAACTCAAAAGCACAGATGCAAAACATGTATGAGTTGCACCACCAGCCATCATCCTCCAGCTCTCTCCTTCCAAGAATACTTGTTTATTTTTACCCTTGTCATATGATCTCCTCAAAGCTTTTCCTTTCCTAAATTTTGTCCTTGGATGCAGTTTGCAGTGAGAACTCTGTGGTTAGTTCTACAAACATTTATTTCTGCAGACACTGTACTCGTGTGAAGGATCTCATTCAGTTGGCCATTATTATTCACCTCAATGCATTGGCAAGACGAAAACTGCAGATCTTGAATACACAAAAACTGTTGTAACATCTACACAGAACACTATGTCTGGTTTTTGTTTTTGTTTTTTTTTAATAAGAAAAGCAATAAAGCAAACGAGGATGACTGGTTGTAATCAATAGTGGTCTCCCCTGACATTTTCTCTGTACTTAAATGTTTAGCTTCAAAAATTGATATAAAAATTGATATTTATTAATCACTTCAATTTATATGAATTGTTATACTGATTTCAGTTTGTAGACAACAATAAGATATTTCAACAAAGAAGGTATCTTTGAAGTAAATTAAGTAAATTATATAGACATAAAGTATATTGATTTGAAGTAAATTATATTGATTATATTGTTTAGTGTGATTTAAGGTAGATACGGAGAGTTGAGATCCAAGTTAGATACTAAAATCAGGGATTAAGAAGCAATGATTAAATCTCACCTTGGTATCTTGAAAGGTTACCAAGGTAATTATGCAGCCTGAGACTCTGAATGTAAAGTTCCCAGGAAGAGAAAGGCAATATCCAACACAAGAATTTGAAATGGAACGACAGAAGCGATCATTTTGGTTTTTGTTTTATACTCATCATCTAACTAGTAAAAAGCACCAGATTTTTTTTCTGTTTAGCTTGCTATTAAGTATACCAAGACACATCAAAGGCACTATACTAAATTATTAAACGCTGTTTTAGAGTTGAGATATAAAGACTAAATTTCAGTTTTTTTTCACATGAAAAATTTAGAGCCTGCAAATCTTACTACTGCCACTGTTCCACAGACATCTGTGAAAATATTAGCAAGCTTGAAATTAGGCCTGTTTTAGTTTCTCTTTAATGCGGTTGTGACCTTAGCTCTGAGGAAAAGAGGGGTTCTTAATGATTGCATTCTCTTTACTTGAATTTTTCTAAGACTAATAGAACTTAATCCTAATTTCAAAGCGCATCCCCAGAAACCGCATTCCTGGGATCCTGACATTTGTAGGTTTCATATTGGCAGAACAGGTGGAGATCAGCTATTCCAACGCTTTCCCAATACTCAGAAAGACTTCAAGGCTGACTTGTTTAACTGTTCTTTGTATTTAACGAGGAATCAGTACAATGAAGAAGCACTGTGTGTTAGCAACTCTGTGGACTGTTGCTGCTTTCTCAGAGAATTGGAGCATTTCCAGATGAAGAGCTGCAAAAGAAGTTGTTTCTACTTTTAGAATCAAACCTCCATAAATTGGTATTCAAACTGGAAAAAACAATGGCTGAAAAGGACAGCTCATTATAATGTGCAGTGACGTGGATCAATATAGTTCAGCCTAATTGATATCTCAGCTCAGGAAAACAAAGCCTTGACTGTATTTCAAATAATCCTCTATTTACACACTTCATAAATAAATCTTTGAAAACCAATTTCAGAAGAAAGCATTTTCAAGTCAGAGCTCTAATGCCTTGTAGATCTTGGTGACGTCTCACAGCACGCCATATCAAATTTGAACACACTCTGTGTCCTAGAATTTGAAGTAAACATTTCATGACATTATACTTATTTATCTTGTCCTTGAAGCAGTTATTAAACATAAGACACGGACCTTAACTTCTTAAGTGTGGTATGCACTTAATGACTGTTTCGGTTAATGTAGCTCATAGAAGGGATGACAAAATAATTGAAGTTAAATTTCCTCAAGAAACAGAATTAGAATGTTAGAATTAGTGATACAAATTGTTTATGTTTTTCAGGCAACATTTTGTTAACTGTATAAATACATGCAGACTCCTCAACATTAAATTAGTGCAGTAATAACACAGGCTGCATATTTTCATCCCATAGAAGACAAAATCAAATTAAAAACTCTAGCAGGATGTTTTCTGTTACATGCCATCCTTCAGAGAAAAAGCTCTATCTCATTTATTTGTGCATTACTGAGTCATAATAAAATTCTGTGCTCGCACACTGGTCAAGACAAATGCTAGCAAGAAGCTTCAGTGACAGCAACATTACTTATTACTGCAAGCATTTGCTTCATAACCATTGCTGTTTCCATATTATGAGTCTTGTGCAATCCCACATTGGGACTGCAAAGCTACTGGGGCACGTGCAGACCTGTGGCTGAGCACTGTGCTGTGCTCCCTGCATCTCCTCAGCAGTCCCTTCCCTCTTCTCACACCTCTTGGAGCAGATCTGACCCATGCAAGAGACACAGAATCACAGAGGAGACCCACAAGGATCATAGAATCATTTGATTTGGAAGGAACCCTTAAAGCTCATCCAATGCAACTCCCCTGCAATGAACAGATACACCTACAGCTAGATCAGGTTGCTCAAAGCCCTGTCCAGCCTGACCTTGAATGTCTCCAAGTTTGGGGCATCCACCACCTCTCTGGGCAACCTGTTCCCGTGCCTCACCACTCTTACTGCAAAGAAAGTTTTGCTTTTAATACAATCTTCATCTCCTCTCTTTTAGTTTGAAACCACTTCCCCTTGTCCTATCACAATAAATCCTGCCAAAAAGTCTGTCCCCTTCCTTCTCATAGCTCCCCTTCAGATACTGAAGGAATTGAGGCCAACTCTGAGTTCCACACAGGAACACACAAGATTCAAACCCTATGTCTGAGACGCACGTCCCAGTGCTTCTTCAGCTCCAGCAGCTTGGTGCTGTGACCACTGCCCTGGGCAGCCTGTTCCAATGTCCACTGCCCTCTGATGTAGACCCGTTCCCTAACCCTCAGCTGCCCCTCCCCTGGCACAGCTCCATGCCGTTCCCTCGGGCCCTGTGGCTGTCACACAGAGCAGAGCTCAATGCTGCCCTTACGCTCCCTGTGAGGAGCTGCAGCTGCCATGAGGCCTCCCCTCAGCTCCTCTGCTCTGGGCTGAGAACACCCAGGGATGTCAGCCACTCCTCTCATGTCTTGCCCTCCACCATCTTCAGACTTCCTTTGCATGCTTTGTAGTAGCTTTATGGCCTTCCAGTGCAGGAGGTGAGGCCACACAGCAAAGAGCAGAGGGGACAACCCCTTCCCTTGCCCAGTGGCCATGATGGGCCTGGTGTACACACAGGCACACCACTGGCTCATATTCAAGTAGCATCAACCAGCACCCCTAGATCTATTTCTGCCAAGCTGCTCTCTAGCCAATTATCTTCCCTGACATCTCCGATCATCCTCCAGATGCTCTGCAGATTGGTTTGGTTTAGGGAGAAGTTAGTTTGGTGCGTGCTAACTAGATTTATTTGGAGGCCAGCTATGCACAAAATGCACACCAACTCCTAGCTTAGGCACTTGGGTCTAAAACAAGGAGCGCTGGCTCAGACATCTTTGAAACACATACTGAGGATACTTGGTGTGGGAACGCTGACTGCATGTCATCCAAAGTGAAAACACCAAACCATGGGATACAGTTGCAGAGACTGCAGCACCAACTGCTTTTATCTGCCATGCCATTGATATTGTGGCAAATTATCTGTCAATGTACAACAGCCACAGCGTATCACCTGCTTGTGAGATTGAAACAGATGGCATATCCTGTTATAACAATTATACACCAAACAGATAAAGAGAAGGCGTTTAACCTGCAGCTACCATATAGGGCAAGAAAGAGGAACAGCCACTCCTCAGGGTCCAAACAACCAATGACAAATAGGAGAGTGACATCTAAATGAGACAGAATGAACCAGAAGCAGCTGGGCCATTTCACAATGGTCACAGTCCATCATTCATAAAAATGAGAGAAATATAAAAGAATGTGGAAAAATCCCCCACTATTTTGAAGAGACTGTCCAGAGAAAACAAGAAGCAAAAAACTCAAATGGAAAGTTTAAGAAAGCCAGCTGAAATATATGACTAAGAACAGATGGCGTCTGTCTGAGTTTTGGACTAATGAAGCCACTGACAAAACATCTACCACAATTTCTCATTTATGGGTTTACAATATCAAAACATAAGTGGAAAACAAGCAGTGAAGACTGAGACACGGAATTGCAGGCTGGGAAACTCAGCTTTGATATCAACAACCAGACAATCAGAATGCAAGTATGCCATTTCCTATACTTCAGAAATTTTAGAAGTTTATAGTTACTGCCATACAGAGATTATCTATAATCCTTTCTAATTGAAAACTAAACTCAAGTAAAACACAACATTATTTACATTTACTTCATAGTTACAATTTGGCTGCCATAACATATAGCATGTAAAGTTAATGAAGAATTCAGTTTAGCACTCCCCACCATAACCAAAACATCAAATACGGGTACTACGTCTTTAGGAAGTAGTCTGAGCATTTTGCATCTGTACAGTAAAAAAGGTGTTATTGCTTATAGCTCTGGATACAAATCTGCTGCCCTACCAGATAGTGCAGAGTCATCTCCTAACAGAATACAGTATCATTTAAATAGCCATACACATCCTGTTTGTATTCTTATGTAATAACTGATATATCCTTCACGTATACTGTGTATACATCCTTCAAACTACCTAATCTTACTATTTAGCAGTTTGGCATCTTTCAAGAGTTTGCACACTATCACAGCCTAGGCAGTACAGTTCCAGTCTGGCTATGCAGTTTTAAAAGTACTGACAACATACTATTTAATTCCACAACTATCGAGACACAGGACACTAGTTTTATTCATTTCAAGTAATTATTGATGACCTGAGAAACACTTCTGCAATGAATCCGCATCTTCACGTATGCATTCCATTGACTTGAATGAGCTGCGTGTCACAATTACATGCCCAGGTCTTCAGGGATATGGTCTTGCTTTAAAGCTGTACAAAATTTCCATTTTTCCTTCCCTCTAGTTCTTCAGTGCCATAGTTCTTCCCACACTGTGCAATTCTTTTATTTATATACTGATGCAACATTAAAAGCTACTTTAAAATATCCACAGAAAGACATTCAAATGCTTTTAAGCTTTTCTCTTGGCTTCAGCCAGCTGGGTGTTCGTGGATGAGAATGTGAAGGAGAGGTCCTAGAGACAATCTGAGAGTAACTGACACTTTTGCACTGAGAACACACAGGCGCAGAGTTCTAGCAAGGTCTGCAAGACAGACATGATGCAAGGAAGCATGCAGGGTTGAGAAAGTTTATGAGGACTGTCTGGACAGACTAATCAAGAATTCAACTATAATGAAGTTAAAATATTTAAAGTTTGCAACTTTGTAATATTCAAGTTATTTACCTCTTATCCTACCATACACTCTATCACAACATCATTTCAGATTAAGTCCTATATGTTTCTTCATGAAAGTTGGCTGAAGACTCATAGGAAGAACTCAATCATTTGTATGACAAGCACATCTTATGGCAGACCTCAGAGGACATGATTTACGGGTTTGGAGTCTTACAGAGAACTGGTGTTACCAAGCAAAGACAAAACAAAAAAACAAACAACTCCCGTCAACAGGGTGTTTCATGGGGCAGAGCAAATTATCTTAGCATCTGTGCTATACTCAGAATATTCAAAAACTTGTTAACACCTCTACATCTTTATATGGTATTTGCACATCTATTATTTGTTCTAGTAATGAGAAACTTTTCAGGTAATACTGAGATAGTTTAAAGGGCTTCATCAGCTTGCAGACGTAGTAATCATCACTCACCGTAGCTCAGCAACTGCTTCACCACAGGTAACAGAATGCTTGAGCAGAGATTTCAGACAAGTTAAAAGCATTAGCAGGTAAACAAGTTATCACATTTAAGCTGTTCTGTGGTTCACACACACATGCTTAGATAGTCTGAAGCAGCTTACCTCTCAGAGAGCTCTACTCAGTGTATTGAGTATCTGATACTTGCTAGCGTGCTCATGAGTCAAAGCCTTTATCTGAACTTGAGCAGGTAAGAATTGGCTTGGATTACTAGATTTGATTGCAGCTGTACCTCCACTAGTAGACAGTTAAGGAATTCTATCAAACGAAGACAAAGGCCATCTATTTTCTTCTTCATTTAAGCTATGAAAGTTTTCTGAATTTGGAGAAAACCAACCTGCATGTCTTTATTGGGTATTTATGGAGAATTCAACATATTCTTTGTCTTGTGTGAGTTACGTATTCATGGTAAGGTGTGAAGACACCCTATGTCTTTACATAAAACACACTGCACATTTTAACATAACTATTTGTAAAATTATGGAAGGATAGAGAGCAGTTCAGATATCACTATCAAGCAATACAATCCATTTTTTTAAATTAATACATTATTATCTATTTAAGAAGATACTTAATTTCACTCGTATATTCACCTGTCACCAGGTGTTCAGTATTCTTAACAAATATCCTGTGAAAGGCTAAAAACCACTACAGTTTTATTGCAATGGTTACATGAAAAGATTCTGCTATTCAAATACAGAAGCACATACAAGGTTATTTAACCAGTTGTGACTTAACAATTTCCAGTTCTCCATGTGACCTAAATCCTTATTTTCATTTCAAATTACATTTTTAATTAAACATCATAACAAATATGCTCTTAAAACATTTTTAGATAATGCTCATTTAGGAGGTTCATTCTGGTAATCACATTACAATAAATTGTGTTGCACTCACAGAATTTAATAGTGAACCTACCCTCCAGGTGTAATTGCTAGTTGTTCTTTTCACAGTGATTAACTTGCATCAAGTCAAGATTCTCTAAAGAGCTCATAATGCCTCCTGGCAGAAGCACTCCCTTCTCCCTAAAATATATGGCATATGGCTTGGAATCCTGAACTGAATGCACAGATTCAATTCAAGAAACAGAGAGTTGAGAGTTGGTGGTACTCTGAACGGGAGGTAGCCTCTTGTTGGGAACAAATGAGGACAAAAACGAGTATGAAAACATTTGGAATTGGCTGGGGTTTTAAAGAAGAATACTGAGAAGGATGCTATACTCTAAACCCAACAAGCAGACACAGGCAAGTGTGGGTGGGCTGGATGACCTACCTCTCACAAGCTAATGTCTGAGGAACTCTGGTGAATAAACCGACAAGTGATAAGACACAAGCTTGGGCAGTGACTGCTCTGTCACCTTGCTGGGGTTTTAACAGCAAAAAGCCATCATCTCCCAGCTCACAAACACACACGGCAGATGTTTGAAGAGGAAGGAGGTAAACTACTTACCCAGAGGCTGGTTTGGGTAGGATGGGTAGCATAACAATATGTGGAATGGAAGAGTATGTGGCTCATTAATTTATTTGATTAAGAACTATTCTGTATAGCATTTATAATTAATAACATGGAAAATGATGATAGATTACACACACAGACACACTCATATTAATGAGCAGGTGATGACAGAGAATAATGAAGACCAGAAGTCTTTGGACACTTCAGGAACGAATACCATTAGGGAACTACTCAGATGCAGCGTTGAAGAGATTCAACCTGAACTCTGTCACTGAAAGAAAAGGAGTGTATGATTACTGTAAATATTATGGAACATTTGAGAATGCTTGCAGAACTGTGTGAAACAGTGGAATGTGGATTGATGTAAATCTTATTATGGAAAACTCAGAGAGGGGCCAACGGCACAGAAAGGAAGGGATCAGGGAGGAACAAACATATGGAAACGCTGACAGTGGAAACAAAAAGGACAACTGCACTTAAACAGGCCACCAGCAGGTATGCTTCTTTGACCAAGCCTCGTATCTGATCACAGTAGGTGACACTTCTTCATGGTTTTCTTAACTACTTCTTTGTATAACTCATCCTCTATCCTGGTGATAATGTTCCAAAGTCCACGTGCCAGAGACTGTGCAAGAGACTGCATGTCGCTGGTCCAGATATCTGCAGCTACAGAGATTATAGTGCATTTGTATTTTCCTAGTGAACTGAATTCTGTCTGCACGTGTAATTTGCTAGGAAAGTTGAAACTGGGACAGCCAGCAAGTGACCACTGAATATAAAGACACCTGTACCCAGGAAGACGGAATGTCTAAAACAGTGGCTGGGTAAGAGGCCCAAGGTTCGGGCAGCAGACATTGAGCCTGCTAGTATCTGAAGGACCCATGACTGTGTGGTAACAGTGAGAGAAGTGTCAATGCATGTCTCCATTCTGCCAGCAAACACCAGGATGGATTAGTTGCCCAGTAGGAAGGATAAGAAGGCCTCAGCATAGGTATCAGATAGGGTCAAAAACCATGGTAGTGTCCAACGGATCCACAAATGTCGGCAGGCTTCTGGATATGACAGCCAGGGTGTGCATTTTCACTAATGAATTTCAACCCTGAAGTTGCCACCCAAATGGGACACAAAGGTGCCACACTCCTTAATTCTCCACATCTTAAGACTCGGCTTTCAGAAAGAGCACAGACATAGGTGATATTAACATTTCCCTCTCTGCCTGGCTCTCCCAGGGCAAAGCAACGAGACAGGGAGATAGAGAGGCAATTCCTTTTTTTGAAGATCCCTGTGTAGTGTGGAGCTATTGCTGAGAAACTCTTTTAATTATTTCTCCAGTAGGGCCACCATGATATATGCATAAGCTTTATCTAAGGTGCTCCGCAGCACCATACCCTTAACATAGCTTGGAGCAGTGAACATGGAGGAAAAGGTTATTACAATGCTATTATCAGAAATTAGCAATAACCTAGGGACACAACTTAAGAGAAACACTCATCCACATCCCTCCTCACCTCCCAGCTTCCAGGACAGAAGGGAAGCAGCAACAAGGAGGCCAAATCCCATCTTTAATTTAGCATATGGGAGCCAAGAAGTGCTTCACTTTCCCATTCCCATAAATATTTGAGTTCACTTGTAGCTACTAAGCTCAGAGTAGGCAAGTGAGCTACAGAGAAAACTGAGGAATGGTTGGATTTGAGATAATAAAGAGGGGAGTTACGTGAGAGATGGCCAGGCTTCACACAGAAATGGGGAAGGATACTGGGATCTTCTGGAGAGTAAAATCCTGCAAGGCCAGCAGGGCTGATACAGTGAGGCCATAGGCCATGCAACCCAGGAAAGAGCATCAGAAAGAACAAATTTGGTTATGTATATAGCTGACGTAGGACAAATGGGGAATAAATAATTAGAGGCAGACTTATGTGGGAGGAGACAAGGGTGGAGAAATGGAGAGATAAAGACAGATAAAGGAGAAGAACAAGCATGGGAAAACAGAGAAGACTGGCATGAAAACAGCCACTTGCATGTAAGTACATTCCTGAGCCCTGCACATGATCGCTGCAGTCTATCTACCTTCTTATTAAATTATATTCTTAACTTATGCGTACTCTTACCCTGCCGCATAGACAAGAGTGCTGTAAGGTCTAAAGGTAGACCTGGAGAACACACTGTGGGCCACTGGGCCTGCAGGTCCAGATGCCAGCAACTGGAAAGCCCGAAATGCAAGAGGTTGAAATGGCAGCAGAGAAACCACAGCACGTAAAACTTGTAGGTCCAGATGCCAGAAACAAGAGAGGTTGGAGCGTACATGTGAAAGATTTGAACAGCAGCAACAGGAGGGGCCTGGGTGTACTTCCACAGCATCTCGTGTCTGTATGTGTAATCAAACTGGAACAGTGAGCAGCAGGTTATATTTTAAAACAATGTGTCTGAGCCAGTGGCTGCATAATTGGCCCAAAGTCCAGGGATGGTATTAAACAAATTTAGAGCACATGCTCAAATTTAAGAGGTATGTAGACATGGTGGGTGCCAAAAATCTAGAAAGGAATCATGTTTTCTCTAGCGAATGTCAGTCCTGATTGACCGGAAAGGAAGAACAAGACTGTGCTATCTGTATTGCTGCTTATGTGAGCACTATTGGTGTTTACGAGTGTATGATAAAGGCATTGCTCTGTAGCTGTCTGCATGGCTAATCAATTTTTTTTTTCTGTTTTGGCATGCCTCTCTTGAATACATACTGTCTTGCCATTGGCCCAGACCTGAAGACAAGAACAGCAGCAGACACATCCATGAGCCAGAACAGTGAAACATCTCAGGTCTGAAAATGCATAGGACTGGGCTTCAGTAACCAAGAAAGAAAACTCCCTAGACCCAGTGGATTGAGCAGTTCTCATAACATTCTTCACAAAGGAAATTTATAATTGAGCTAAAGTAGGGATACTTATAGTACTAAGGAAAACAACAACAAAAAAAAGCAACAACTTTCTCTGAAGTATCCTCTAGGCAGTATCCTCTAGGTAGTAACAAGAAAGAGGGGATTTTGCAAGTACGGTGAAACTTTAGTTTTCTGTAGCAAGTCAGACCCCCTTAAAAATGGGACACGAGAGAGATGCAGAAGGAATAGCGTGCTCTGGCACAGAATGCTCCAGGAGAATGGTATTGCACTGAAAAGAATTTAAGCACACTAAACCCTTGAAATTGTAACTTACCGACTGCCTATGAAGCTACGGAAGACACACTTTCAGAAAAGAAAAATTCAGAATACTTAAAAATCCATTGACAGATGCTTTAAGAAATGCTGCTACGTAGCATAATTAATGTAGACTGAAAACTTGCACTGTGGACAGTGATATGTTTATTATAAGCCACTCAGTGACAGCTGCTGGAGGGAATTAACCAGAAAGCAACACAGCCCTGGATTAGCATATACAAGCCCAGGCTTTCCCATACATAGGAAATGGCAGGACAGGAAAAAATGTTGTATTTTATTTTCCTGCATTCTGTCTCCAAACAAGTGACACAACTTCTGAGGTGCACATCAAGCACAACATGTGAACAGCTTTGCAGGAAGAACAGGAATGTTGCTCTGAAATAGGAAAATGATAAATATCAGGGTGATTTTTTGGTGTTTTTTTTTTTTTTTTTTTGCCTACAAAGTGATTTATATGATAAGATCTGTTCAACGTAAGTGGCTGGGCCCTAAGTGAATAATTTTGAAAAGGAATTTCAGCTACTGGCTAGCTTTGTCTTTGTTCAAGGCAAGAAGAAAGACGGGCTCTGAGCCCAGCGCAAACATGTTGAAGTCAGTCATGGTTAACATGACAGACAGCAGACATGCTGTCTGAATTCAGGCAGAATTTTATGACTGCCAGCCAACATGTTGGCAGCCCTCTCTTAAGGAGAAGAAGATAGGTTGGATGTACATGGATGTCTATAGTCTGGGACAGAAGTTAATTCAGCCTGACATCTACTATTTTGATTTTCAATGGCGACTTTTACACATATTATCACATCAAGACTCCAAAGGATCTACTACAATACATAAACCAATGTTGGGAATCAATCAAAACTATCAAAAGTTCACCAATTCTTTCAATGAATTTTTGAATATGCTAACAAGAAAACACCATAAGTAAGCTTTCTTCATACAAGCCCCAGTGTCTTTATGAAACTTACCTCATTGTCTCAGACACCCCAGAGTCCTATATGCAGTTTCACACAGAAGATGAGAACAGTTAAAATTTGTGACCTTTTAAATACTTAAACCAACACAGCTTTGCCTCTGGATGCAATTGCACAAGTGTAAAAATGCCCTAGAAGGATCTGGCTTTTCATGTAGGCAAAGCTCATGCCAACACAATGCTACAGAAAGAAATTAAGACAACTGCTTTAACTACCAGCACAAATAAAGTGATTTTACTTTTATGTACAGAAGCAAGGTACATACTAGTGAAAAAACAAGGGCACTTAAGTTACTCACTAGTACCTAAGTTTGATGCGAGAAAGATAAACATGGCTCAAATGCATTTAACCGTAGGCTGGAAGCTGCACATCTGCACAAGACTTTTCCCTCCAGTGTGTCCTTCGCGGTACCAGTGACTTAGAAATCCTAGGTAGCTTGACAATAAAGGCTAAAAGATAATCTAAAGTAAAAAAGAAACACCTTCACCCACTTTCCTCGCTTAAGTGTGAGAACATTAAAAATGAATTTTTTTGTTGAGCTCAAACAGAATCATCCCAGTTCAGAATAATGATTTGATTGGAGAACACTTTTTTTTTTTTTTTAAAAAGATATTATTAATCTTAGAGATGCCTTGTACAGCAGAGCAGCATCATATCACTGGATTTCTTTGTCCTTTTTCCCATCTGTTCCTTTCCACGTGGCTAGGGCATACAACACAGGCTCATTTTTCTGCTTCACAACACTCAGGTTTCCCTTGCAATGATCAGCTCAGGCTTGGGACTTAGCCTGCGTTACCTATGGGCACTTTCTGCTCAGATGATTCTATAGAAGCACAGACACCTCAGTCTTCTTTATAGAACTGGAGAATCATAGAATGGCCTGGGTTGAAAAGGACCACAATGATCATCTAGTGTCAACCTCCCTTCTATGTGCAGGGCCACCAACCATTAGACCAGGCTGTCCAGAGCCACATCCAGCCTGGCCTCGAATGCCTCCTTGGGCAACCAAAACCCTCCTTCAAAACCCCTTCCTGTGCAACCTACTGTAAAGAATATGCTTTAGCAGGGGGTTGAACTTGATGGTCCCTGCAGGTCCCTTCCAAACCCTACAATTCTGTGATTCTGTGGTTCTGATATGTAGGCCTCTCACCCCCGATGCAGACCTTGCCTTTGTGCTGCTGGCAGTGCCTACTCTGCCCCTGGCTGTCCCCCAGATGTTCCACTTGCGCTCCTCCCTGTACACCATCTGCTTCTTTATAGAGAGCGTGGTGAGGTGCTGGAACAGGCTGCCCAGAGAAGTTGTGGATGCCCTGTCCCTGGAGGTGTTCACGGCCAGATCGGATGGGGCCCTGGGCACCTGGTCTAGTATTAAATGGGGAGGTTGGTAGCCCTGCCTGTGGCAGGGAGGTTGGAGATTCATCATCCCTCAGGTCCCTTCCAACCCTGGCCAATCTGTGATTCCTTTTATCTCTGTACATGTGCCTCTAAAGATGCAGATTTATTTGAGAAACCATAAACACTCCAGTCTATCAGCTGAATCCTCCTTCTCTCAGTGCCCTGTGCCAAACTCAAGGGTTCTGCGGTACCTTGCTCAGGTCAGAAGGACCAGAAAAATTACCTGAACCGTCTCCACCTGACCTCCTGCCCCCAGCCCACGGCGCTCCTCATACCTGGGTATCGCAGATGTGACAATTAACAGCGATTGGCCCGACCCAGCACAGCTGTGCCTCTCACTTCGGACCATCCGGGGCGGCCCAGCCGTGACCCACGCCCTGAGAATGCTGGTGGGACACAGAGCACGGGCTCCCTGCGGGGAGCTGTGGCATTACCCGCATGGGCCCCTTCACGCCAGGCTGTCCCCTGACGCCGCTCCTCGCCTCACCCTCCTTTAGGAAAGTTAAAGCCACGCGCGTCCCTCGGCTGCAGGCACGGCTCTTGCAGACAGACGCCCACCCCCAGCCCCGCACGCTCGGGGCCATCGGAAGGGCACCTCTCGCCACCCCAAACCTCGTCTCACCTCCTCGCGCGGCCGGGCCCCCTTCCCCGCGGGCCGCTGCCATGCCGTCGCGCCGCTCCTCCCCGCCTCCTTCCGCCCTCCCGTCCCGCCCGCCCCGTGACGCGATCCCCGCCCCGCCGGGAGCGCGGGGCCAGACGGGGTTCGTAGTCCCCGCCGGCCGCTGTCGACGAGGGGCGCGGCCGCGCCGAGGCACCGCGCTACGTTGCGCGGCGTGCAGCGGGACGAGCGTATAAGGGGCTCGAGGCGAGCGCGGCTCAGTCAGTCCGTCTGCCTCGCCGTCCGTCAGAACAATGCCTTCACTGCCAGAGCCGGGCAGCCGCGGCTGAGGGGCGGCGGAGCAGCCGGGCGGGACGCGCTCCTCGAGCAGCGCCGCTCTGAGCGGAGGAACCGCCGCCAGCATGTGGATCCCCACGGAGCACGAGAAGTACGGCGTGGGTGAGTGAGTAAGTGAGGGAGAGACGGGCGGGGGGCCGCAGCCCGGCGCCCCACCTGCCCGCACAGCCGCCCGCCCGGTCGGGGACCGGTCCGCGCTCTGCCGGGCATTGTTCGCGCTGCGCGGACGGACGAAGTGCCGCCGGCCGAGCCGCCTATTATTTCAACTTTGCCCGGGGCAGGGCTGCGGAGCCAGCGGGACCTCCCTGCGGAGCGCTCCGGGTATCGCTGCGACTGCTTTGTGCGTTTCTTCTTGACGCGCCGTGCGAAAAGCGCTGATCGCGGTGCGCTCGTCCCGGACAATGGCCCCGCAGCCGAGCGCGGTGCGCGGAGCTCCGGAGGAGTTGGTCGCTCTCCCCGTGTGTGTGCTGTGTTTGGGTGCGGGGGGTGCGTGCGTGGAGGGGCGGGGGAGAGTGGAGGGCGAGGCGGGAGCGGCGCGGAGCTCTCTTTGTTTTTGTGTGTGTGTGTGTGTGTGTGTGTACGCGTGAGAGCTCTACGAGCAGCCAGCGCGGCTCCGTCCCGCTTGGAGTTGATCCCAGATGTTGTCGTCCTCTAAACGCTAAATTATAGGCATTCAGTGGCGTTTATTTCCTCGACTCCTTCACCGGTCGGGTCACGGCTGGGCTGTGGCTGTCGATCAGCCCCACTGTGGGCAAGGGCTCCCGGGCGGCTCTGGGACGCCCTGGAGTGGCACGCGGGGCTGTGTGCTGCGCTCTCGGGCTGCCTGCTGCTTCCTTCCCATCTTATTTTCCTTATTTATTTATTTATTTATTTTCCCCACAACTGCAGCATTTTTTATGATTGCGAGATGAAAAAGATGCTCAGTAGTCATTGTTAACCCTGACGGCAAGCGGCTAAACAGCCTTCCCCCTATCGGAATAACCACCTCCTGGACTGCCGAACAATGAGCTGATGCTCTCCCATACGTTTTTCATAGCGAGTCCTGTAGGCACCTGGACACGGGTCATTGTCCGGCAGCTCCGCGTGTAGGGATGCTCGTCTGGCTGCAGCCCTGCGCCTGCTGGAGCGGTGCCGCTGTGATTTCCCGAGGGGGGGGAGGGAAGGGAGGACATGCATCCATTGGGTCAACGAGGAAATGTCATCGCGAAAAGAGTCCTGTGTAAATATAATATAGTCTTAGATGCTTGTTCTAATTTAAACACATTCCATGGTTTTCTGTGATTTGCCTCCCAAGGGCTATTCAGGATGGTAACAAAAAGCCACTGTTCCATTCGGGCCGTCCACACCCCTGGGACGCGGGTGTATCGTGGTTCTTACAAGCATTGCAAAGCAATGAAATGCTGATCTGAAGTCATCATTTCTTTGCAGGGACTGTGTTTTTTGCTATATGCTCACCCACCTGCACAAAGAGTGCTTGCTATCTGCAAAATCTTCACACCCAGTTACAGTGTCAGCTATTGTACTGTGTGCTGAAGGAGGCTGAAAAGGAGTTGAATCTTTCACAATTCTTCTATAACCTTCAACTTCAATTTATGAAACCTCCTTGACACAAACTTGCATTGTGCAGCAGAAGTCTACTTTTATGTATTCTTTTTAATGCCGTGCTATTTCTGTTTCCAAGCAATTTTTATTAATGATGTGTTTATCTGCCTGTTAAAATGGGTGCATTAGGAAACCCTTAGAGGCACCCGATGAGTTGTACCAAACATGTGTGTATCCTTTGTACCAGAGCTTAGAGCTTACATCAACATCAGTCCTCATCTGCGTTTTCAGTCTGAGTTGTGCAGCGTTTCTGCTGTGATGTGCCAAAATGGATGGGCACCCAGACAGCAGCCACCTGGCTGCATAGAAGCACTGCTGGTAGCCAAGGGGCTGCGGGACGCTTGCACTGCCTGATGGATCCTCTCTCTGAGGAGCAGTTGATGCAAGAAAAGGAGCATCTTTTCTTTATTTTAAACTTTTGCTTGCAGGCCACCAATAATATGCAGTCTCTTTTTCTTGAGCAGACTACTTTACTTTGAGTTCATTTGCTTGAAGATAGGCATACTGCCATAGTCTGTAGTAGATGTTACTACGTTTAGATGTAATCTGTTGTGGGGCAGTTTTACCGTGTTTGTTTCTAAGGCTGTAGATCTTATCAGCTGTGTATTATCCTTCAGGATGCTAAAGGTGAAATAAGCATTGCAATGTAGGTGTTTCTGAGGAAGTTTCCTTTGTCTGGGTTTTGGTAACTTTTTTGAGCAGACGCTTAAACTTTGGTATCACACATTGATACTTCATTTGTGTTATGTGGTACCTTCGGCTGATGTGACAGTCTGGTGGCAGCATCACACAGAGCACCCACTGAGCCATTCTGTAGAGTGCATGGCACAAGGTATACTGCTGGAAGGGCAGGAGAAGGGAGATCTGTGGGTTTGTTTTGTGGCTACTAACAGTAGCTAAAACAGATAGATGTTAAGTGGAGTTGGCTTGAGAAAATTGTGCTGTCGTGTATGAATGTGGAACATAACAGCACAACATTGTTTAGAACAATAACCAAACCCTTTGTTACACGAGTCCTTTAAGGCTGTATGGGTGTGGATGCTCTGCAGACAGCAGACCAGCTAGTGTAGCTTTCAAAGGTGATTAGTGCTGTCTGGTGCAAACACGAAACTTCTTGCTGCAGTAAAAATTAAAAAGCTACAGGAGCAAGTGATTGTCTTGTAAACATTGTCTGGAGTTGTGATAGCAGTTCTGTTAGATGGTCTGAATGTCAAGGACTGTCAGATCCACACACTGCTTTACCATCTGTGTGCTTTGGTTTCCCTGATCCGTGCAGGATATGGTTTGGCTCTCTAGAATGGAAATGACTTACCTCTGTCTGCTGAGCACATCGTTTGCCAACGTTTCTTGGAAAGATAATTTTCAGATGAGAATAGGAAGATTAGAGAATAATTAAACAGTTACTGAATGCCTCATCCACTTTATCAGCAGCATATTATTCAAAGTCCCGAAGTCATTCCATATAGCATAATCTGCCAATTTAACTCAGGCAAGTTTAAATAGTGCTTGGTATTTTTAGTGTGCTTAAGCTATAAATCTGGCTTCCCAAAGGGATATGAAGTGTGGCTATCTCCCGTTTTTTGTAGAGGGAAACGGAAGGATTAAATGACTTCGTGCTATAAGCTGAGGTTTGTGGGTGGAATAAGCCAAGAGTATATTAGTTGATCACAGGAGCTGTATTGACTGGCACTCAGGCAAAGGCTGCAGCAATGGGCTTTGCCCCATTCTCTGAGCCGCAGTTGGACATGTCTCACGAGCAATCCTGATGAAAGCTACCTTTATCTTCAAGCTGCAAGCACTTTTTTTGACTGCAAGGTAACATTACTGTAAATGAGCTTGGTTTGTGTAGCTCAACAGCAACAAAAGGCCAAGACCATAATGTGGTAACTGCCACAGTGTGTCTTTATCATAAGCATGCTAGACTTCTAATTTAAGGTGCTCTGTTTAAAAACTGCCTTGTCCATCCTGCCCCAAACATTAAAAATAGAAATAATGTTCTTATTTTCTCCCTTATCCAGTGTTGATCTTGCCTGACAGTTTTATGTGGAATTTGGTTTACATTTGGTCTTACACTTATAAGACCCCTAGTAATGAAAGTATGTCAAGCTGCCTAAATGACTGCTTAGAGGCAGGGTTGAGAAGGTGTATATTGCTCTTCAAGGCTCACGAACCCTGTTCAGTTGATGAACAGGTAGGAGTGGCCTTTGTCTCATTACATACAGCTTGTGACTGCTGGGGGCCAGTGCCTGCCAAGAGCTGGATGTGAGGTGGATGAGGCAGGAAGGCTGAAGCTGGCGGAGTGCCCATGTTCCCTGCACGCCACTGGGGCAAGGGGAGCTATTTGCATTTCATGAAATACTCCCAGAGTTGCCATACTGAGTTACAAGATTTGTGGGTCTTCACACTGTTATGAGGGTTTTCACACCAGTTTAGGATGTCACTTAAATGAAGATTGCATTTTACTGGTCTTCTCCATTAGTGATAACTTTCAGTATCCTTCAGAAATGATGTAGTCTCAACCTTTTGGACTTAAAAACAACTAATTGCATTCTGTTGGAGAGTAGATCATAGAATCGTAGAATGGCTTGAGTTGCAAGGGACCTTAAAGACCATTTCATTCCAACCCCCAGCTGTGGGGTTGCCAACCACTATATCAGGCAGTAGATCAGACTGTCCAGAGCCCCCATCCAGCCTGGCCTTGAGCACCTCCAAGGATCACAGCTTTTCTGGGGAGTCTGTGCCAATTCCTCACCATCCACTGAATGAAGATTTTCTTCTTAACATCTAATCTCAATCACTCCTCTTTTAGTTTAAAACCATTCTGCCTTGTCCAATCACTATCAAACCATGTAAAAAGTCTTTCCTGCTTATATACTCATTCTAAGTACTGGAAAGCCACTGTGAAGTCTTCCCAGAGCCTTCTCTTCTCCAGGCTGGGGGGAAAAAAAAAAAAAAAAAAAACCCACAAAGAAACCCAAACAACACAAAAACAAACAACAACAAAACAAAAACAAAACAGCTCCCTCAATCTTTTTTTCCATAGGAGAGGTACTCCAACCCATCTTTGTGGCCTCTGCAACCACTCCCACTTTTTTTTTGAAGTTCGTAAGAATATCCTGAACTTCTATGGAGATTGGTAAATCAGTGAAATTGCATTAAAATAAAACCAACACAAGATTTAAAACAAACAAACAAAAAGGTTTGTAATAACTGCTTCTATACATCTAGAATCTTTAATATGGATATGACTTGAATGTCATCCTCTCCAGAGGATAACCCAGAGCTGGCTGGTTCATTAGCACCTTCTTACCCAGCGCTCTTCAGAGTTCTCATCATTGAGTGTATGGAACTGCCAGTGGAAGACTTAAGGCTGATGCTGCTACACTGCCAGTTGTATAGTGATTATACTGCTTTTTTCTTCTGATTCAGTTATATTTAGTATTTTGCCACTATTTGCCTTTTTCTTTTTTTCAGTGTTGGGTTTGTGTAGCTATACCAGATAGATAAGATTAATCCGAAAGGTGATGGAGTGGTGGTGAGTTAAATACCCCAAAGGCCTGGGCTGCCTTTGGACACCCATCTCTTTCCATCCATAGCCTGAAGCTGAGAAACAAAACTGCAGCAGGAAACGGTGTTTCACATTTCCAGACTAATTCAAGGTGAACATGTTATCTACCACCTTCCATAGTTTCCAGTTCATTTGAGTGTAATTCACTGTGCAGGTCTTGGTCTATAAAATTCTCCCTAATTTGAGCTTTGGGATTAGAGAAGATTCTGAGAAGAGTGTTTTGATGTCTTGGATCATTTGGGATACTTAAATGTACGCAGTGACTGAGAGCTCACTTTCAGCAGACAGCTCTTGCCCCATGCAAGAAACACTGCTTTATCTTTTTAGGTTTGAATGATTGTGAATGGTGTCTGTGTAGAATTATACAGTTTTGGTTTTGTTTTGATGGATTTTTTTTTTTTTATTACTCAATTGGTGTTTGATTCTGTAAAAGTACAGGGAAACAATCTATATAACTCCTCAAAGTCCTATTGAGCCTATCTGTTTTTGCAAGAAGTACTGTTTATTTCTGTGTGTCCTTCTGTGAGGAATTGGGCAGAATGCCTCTGAGGCATTTTGTACAATTTGCAGTGATTTGGAAGGCAGAGATTAACCCAGAGGGAGATGTCCCTCTTCTTTTTTTTTTTTTTTTTTTTTTTTTTTTTTTCCCCAGTTGCATGCATTTTACTGGGAGTAGGAAGGCTCTAACACCAATGAAGCACGCAGGTTTAGCTGTGCTTGAGAGATGATCAATAGCAACATAGGAAAAATCTCTAGAAAAGATTTTCAGAGACTTAGTCTGTGCTACATTCTCAATGCTGTGTCAACTTTATCTGTTCTGAAGGAAACTTGCCAGCGCATTCTTCAAAATTCTTCTAATGGAGCATCTGCACTTGTGTAGCCCAGTGCTTAGCAATCCTAATACCAGAAAGATTTTAGCATTGGAGTACAGTTTTTTCCTCTTGCATATATCATTATGTGTATATGAAGGTCTGCTGAGACTTCTTTTCTTTGGATGAAGTGGCTCCAATTATTTCATCCTTTCCCTGTAGATCGTGTCATTCATATCCTTGACCTTGATCTGTGTCAAAAACTGGATCAAAAAGCTTGGTCAGGTAAGGCAGGAGAACTTTTCTGTGTTAGGCAGTGTGTCTGCTGGTCAGTCCCGGCATGGTATCTGTGCCTTTTGCTGTAGCATTGCACTTCTCCATTCAGGTGGGAGCCCCAGATAGTCCTTCAGATCCTTTTCTGGAAGTTGTCGAAACAGTCCTTCTCCCACCCAGTGTTTGTCAGCTGATTATTTCTGCTTGTGTGACACTTTACATTTGTTCTTAATGATTGGCACCTTTTCCATGCTGTTTCTCCAGCTTTTCGGCCCTGCTGACTGCCAAATTTTCTTTCTCGCATCAGCCTGTTGGAAACACCTTGTATGACAGCTTTGTTGTGAGATGCAATTTAAGATCTGCACTTGTTGACAGAAGCAGAATTTGATGAGCAGCTGAAATACACCTGGATGCCGTGAGGATTTGCCATTAGTTCAGATCTTTGCATGTGTAAAGGAATGCGCTTTTTTTTTTTTTTTTTTTCTTTTTCTCCAGATCTTTACAATGACAGGAGTTGGAGATGATAGTACTTTCTGTTTATCTTCATAATTCATGTTTCTCATTGCTTAGGATGCATGCTGCATTTCTGTAGGTTAAATATCATGTGATAACTTGTCAGTTTTGCTTTCTTGGGCATCTAATTTTTTTTTTTTTTTTTTTTTCCCATTAATAATGCTGACCTAATGTCCAGATGCTTTATGGTGGTGTATATGAGAGTTGCAAATTCTGCAGCTCTGGAAGTCACCTGTGCTGGGGACGAAGAGAGAAGGTGAATTTTGCACATTGTAGTACATTGTGCTTGCTGGCTTCTGTTTTCCTGAGTAAGAAAACAGGAGAAAATCAAGTAAGCATTTTGCAGGATTAAAAATAAAAAATCATTCCTGTTATATTGCCAGAAAAAGAAAAAGTGCTCTTGAAAGAGTGCTAATTCAATGAAAACCTTGCTGACACTGATTGCATGTTTCATCTCTCCCCAATTAAGGAACTATGTCAATTTGAATTTTCTGCTTCACATGCAGTATGTATCTTCTCTAATAATAACATCTGGAATTGCTACAACTGTATATGGGGAAGTCTGCTTACTCAGCTCTCCGGTACATCAGGTTTTGTGGTTTTGATAGTTTGTGTGTAGAAAAACAAAACAATGCAATAGTAGAAAAGGGAATAAAAGATTTGATTGTTAGTTAGCAGACCTCAGAATTGGGAATTTCAGTTTTGTTTCTGTGTTACTGGATTTTGTCTGTGTCCTTGCAGAACTGTGGGAGGGCTGTGGCTGATCCCGTGCAGTCAGGAGGTAACTGATGAGCTTGTTCTCTCTTTCTGTCAGCAGAGGAGAAACTGGCTGCCCTTTCTGACTCACTGCTTGCTTGGTTGATTTTTGTCATTGTTTGGGCTGAATTTAAGACCTGAGTCCTTTCTAGAAATGTAAAATGAGTTATTAATATCATGTGTGTACTGACACCTTTTCATGAGCAATTTGTATTGAATGAATGCATATCTGTACAGACTGGATAAGAAGTGGCCACCAACTCCAAAGTAGGGGATGTTTCTGTGATGATAATGTGCAGATTTGTTCTGAGTGTTTTTTAAAAATCATTTTTTGTATCAGAAGTCATAAGCTCTTAAATGGGATGATGTTTCGTGTTCTGGAATTATTTGAAATTACAGATTGTAGTGCAAAAAAAAAAAAAAAAAAACAAACAACTGCACTCCACAAAGCCTCACAAAGTTTCAACTTCTCTGCCCAGCAATATAATGAGTGAACAATGCTTGAGATGCCTTGTGAAGAAAGGAGTTCCATATTTCTGATGCTCTGTTTCTTATATGAATTAAATGCAAGTTAGCTGCAAGAACTGCATTGCTTTGCAGTTTTATTATGCAAATAGCAATCGGAAATGGCTTGATTACCAGTGGTGTGGTAGCCTATGTGATTATAAACAGTTGTTGTTGTAATAAAGTATTTTTAATGTTTTTCTGGGCAATGATATCTGTTAAGTAACATGATCCTGAGGAAAAGTTCTTCATGAAGATGATTGTTTCTAAGTGAAGTGTGGTTTTTGTTTTTGTTTTTTTTTCCTGGGAAGGCTGGGGGGAAGTAGCCTGGGTAAATTTAACTGAAATCATAAAGGCAGCTCTGATTCAGTGGGCACAACTGAGAGATGCTGCCTGAATTGAAATGGGAGAGGACTAGCTCATCGCTTCTAAGTACCCACCTTTGGGAAGTGATGGCAGTAAAGAACAAAAGTGATGGCTTTCATAAAGAAATTTAGCTAATGTTTTGTAACCTGAAAGTGTTTGCTGCTGCTTTCTTCCATTTCATTGGTGCTGTGAGAAGGAGCTTGACCTGCAGCTTCTGCCTGTGCACGGGAATCAGAATTATTCCTTGTGGGTGTTCATGTTATCCTCAGAAGAAATCTGAGCGTGTATTTCTGAAACGATTTAGTAGATAAGGGCTTGCAGAGCTGCAGTGTTACTCATGGTTAGTTGTGGAAGGAAACTTCTTGAACCTTCGTCACTTATCTGTCTCTTCCCTATTTTTTCACCTTCCCCTTCTTCCCCGACTTCCTTCCTTTTTCGGTCTGTAAGGTTTTGGACCAAAAAAAGAGGAAATCCTAAGGTGGAAAACAATGGAAGATCACTGCTTTTCTATTTTGGTATGAGAGCATGTGGCAGTGCTGGACAGAGTTCATTCCTTCAGCTGTACTTGCTTCTCTTCTTCCACCCGCCCATACTGGAGTAAAATTGAATAGCTAATTATAACTCAGGCCAGAATGCCATGACTTACATCCTTTATTCTGCTTGGAATAACAAATACCCAGAAGCTACATTGCCATTCTCTTTAGGCCAGCTGTAGTTGAGTGCACAGCCTTGCTGAACTTAATGGACTTATTCTATCCTGTACCAGGTTAAGTAGGTAAAGAAAGCGTACGCATCTGCCTGCTCATGCTTTGCCATTATACTAATTTTAGGAAAGTTTGTTAATGAGAGTGGTGCACAGCTTGAGTTACACATTCAACTTACTTACATAGTATGAATTTTAATTTTCACATTTAAAAGATCATTTTTCTTGCAAGTCAGACTAGGAGACAAAAGATTTACCTGTAGTTCTTTCTGCCAACAAGTTAGGCTTTTTACAGTGATTTTATTATCCAAAGACTTGAAACAATCTTTCCACCAGTTAATTGAAAAAAGTATAGTAGAAGATGCTGAAAATAGGTAACATTTTTAAATAATGCAGACTTTTTCAGGAACATTTGTAGTGTTTTTGCTTATCTGAGGCAAATTATTGGTTTAGAATTAAATCCTCTTTGGATGTTGTATTTTGAGGTGGGCTGTATTAAACAATATTCAGATTTAGAGTAGTAGGGAAATCACTTCTCTCATGGTTATCTGCAGAGTTCTTGGCATTTTTTTTTAGGTTGCTCTTTGCAGTTTCTTCTGGAAAACGCTGTCATCCTGTCTATTTTTTTTTCTAATTATTTTTTTCCTATGTAGGTAAGTGGTAGCTTTCCCTCAAGCTGAGCAGTTATAATCTGCTCTAAGAAGCAGTATTTAAAGCTTGTTCCCTTGGTGAAGAGCACCAGCTTCCTGGCAGGGGAAGGATGTGTGGGTCAGTGCTGTTCCCTGTCTGCTGTTCAGTGTGAGACAGCATCCCCAGCTTTGGCATCTTCACGTAAATGTGGTCATACTTGCATTCAGAAATCTCACTGAGAAGACAGTGAGACTGAAAACTGTTGAGGTTTAATGCATTTTTCATGCAAAAGAAAATGTTCTGCAAAGACTGTTCTGCTGAAGAGGCTGGGGCTTGAATAGCAATGCATCTAAAATGTGTATTTAATAGGTGCATTAAAAATGACATGAATTTAAAGATGGTTGAGATAAAGTACACAGAGGTTAGTTGTCATATTAAAGAAGTACAAATTGTGTGGTTTCCTTTTTCCCCAGTAGGTTATTATAACAGTGTAACTTCATAAACAAAGAAACAATGCAACCATAACAATAGAATTAGCATGAAAACCAAAGCGATTTCTTGTAAAGGTCTCTTTGAATTTATATACGTAATAACATTCCTACTTTTTTTTTTTTTTTTTTTTTGACCAGCTGAATAACTGCTTTACAGTTGAGACTTCATGTAGCTGTGAAGTTGATAGAGATCTGCGTACTTCCTCTGTATGTTCTGACTCTGTGTGCAAAGCCAATAACAGCACATAATAAGCAGTGGAAGGGGCTTGGTGTCAGAAACAGGGAGAGAATAATATTCTTTAGCCACTAGGTATTGAATAGATTCAAACTAGCAAGCTAGAATTTCTTTGGTTAATCTCTGAAATGGATTTATTATTTGCAGACTGTCATAGGTCTGGCTTTTTAATGATCAACATAAAGTACCATTTATGCTTTTATGGACATTATGCAAAGCTTCAAATACTGCAGACTACAAATACTAAGTTTTGTTTAAAATATGCATTTTCTGTAGAATAAGAATATGCACAGCTGCAGTGCCATATGTTAAAATAATTCAGGAAGCTCTGTGTAGCATATCGTCTGTGTAGCAATTGGAAAGATCAACATGATGGAAAGGCATTACACCAGAGGTGTAACAAAAGGTGCTATAAAAGAAGGGAAGAAGATTGCTCACCCATATTGGAAGATCCTGGGTTTGCAGGGGAAAGCTCCACAAGAAGGGATCTCCAGAAAGAGATGGCAGTCAATCCTTAAGTGAGGTCTAGGAGAGGTGCAGCCAGGCTCCACCCCTTCTGACCACGCAGCTGAATTGCCTTCACCTGTGCTCCCAGGGCTGACCGGGTCCTTTCCTAAGGTGGTCCAGGCTGTGACTCAACAGCTCCCATGCAGTCTTGGATGAAAGTCATGGAAAGAACTTGGGTAAGCAGAGTGTTGCTGGCTGGAGAGCAGCAGGCTGTGCTCCCCGGCATGGTGCTAGCAACAGTTTGTGAAGAATGGCTGAAGAGCTGATCTGGCTGTCAATTAGCCACTTCTTAGGCATGGAGGGATCCCTGGATCAGCAAACTTTTAGTTATTTCTACTTGTTAGTGCTGTTTGTTGAGATGGTCTTAATTTGAGCTCTTGGACTAGTATGGCCATGAGCTCTTTCCTCTTCCAGAGGCTGCTCATTAAGCTGTCCTTGCTAGCTCAGACTGTCCTATCCCTGCTGTCTCAGACTGTGTTAACATGCAGCAAGGAGAACTGCCCAAGAATGTATTTTGGACACCAAGTAGTTGTTGGTTCTTGTCAGCTCAGAGCAGGCTACTAAAATGCAACTTGAATGTCACAGGATTAGAAATGTAACTGACATTGCAACCTTAGAGTTCTTAAGTTGATACAGAATTTCCAGTTTTTCTGTGATGCAAAACTTTCAGAAAAAGATGAAACAACAGAACCAAAAAGCAACAAATGTACAGCAGGAACTCAGTGAAATGTAAGCACCTATCTCAAGCAGAATGAGCACAGGTGTGATGCTGGTGATCCTTTCAAAGGGTCTGTGTCTCATTGTCAAATCCAGAACTTAAATAGACAAAAAATGAATCATTTCAATATAGCAATATGGGAAAGGAAATTAAACATTTCTGCTTGACATAATCAAAGTATGTATTTTTACAGTGATATCATTTATGTAGCTGATAGCAGAAGGCTGAATATTGTGAGATTAATGAGAATGGCTTCTCCTAAAAATGATGGTGATTAAGCATTGCTACTTCTTCTTTAGTCAGGATGGTTATGGGAATAGTCCTGGAGGAAAAGCTTTGGCAAGTGTTCCTGCCAATTGCCTCTCCCAGTCTTGCTCCATTTCCTGTTCAAGCTTTCCAGTAATCCTCCTGGAAACATTCAGTAGCGTGTCTGGGGAATCCCTGCACTTCTGCAGGAGGGCTGCCTTCTTTCAGGCCTTGTCCCTCACCACCCACCTCCTTTGTCTAAATCCCCTCATTCTGCTGCATGTCTCATCCTTGCACCCCAAACCTGGTACTCAAGCTCAGGGAAAATACTCCTTTTTGGTAGTTATGTGGTCTTTACATTCTGTAGCAGAATGTGTTTTAGACACAGAACAAGTACCTTTTAGGTCAGGAGAAATAATTCATCTGTGTTGTGTGGGATATTAGACTTGTCACATTTAAGATGCTGAGACCATCCTTAATTCTGGTACCTATAATGTTAGGGAATCATATGCAATGTTTATTATATTGGAGGCAGTTTTGTATGGCTTCCCCTACGCTCTCTTCTTAATCAGGGGAACTGAGAACCAACTTTCACTGTGCTCAAAGCATTTTTAAATTTTTTTTTTTTTTTACTTTTTTTCTCCAATTAAAGGCATCTATGGGAGATTGCGTGGTGAGTGTGCTCGCTGCACAGTTTGTGAGAATAGAGACTGGAATGTAATGTGTGACTTGTGCATGGATTTCTTTCCAAGCTTCTCCATGCTGACAGTCACTCACTTGTGATGCTTCCAATTACTGTGTGTGTTTTCAACCCATTTTCATGCAGGGTTTCCAGTTTGTTGTGTCTGCTGTTCAGTGATTAACAGCAAGGTGATTGGGAGGAAGAAAAGCAATGGTGTGTTTGATCATTGAGATGTCTCAGATCAGGAGTGTTTTTTTTTTTTTTTTTTTTTTTTTTGTGAGTTCCATAGTACAGTCTTAAAATATGTAACTTGTCTGTAGGCTTTAATATTAAACTATTTCCATTGAAGTCTTGAATCCTTGAAGTAGCTTTAAAATTGAAGGAGATAGTTGCTCTGAGGCTTCAGTGTTAGCTTTTTATATAGGTAGCTTAGTAACCCTCAGAAGTCATATCTACATACTTGCCACTTATTTTTCTTTACAAATTACATTATCAGTTTTCAAAAGGAAGAGCTTTGTCTGTGGTATCTTGTGTGGAAGGGTAGGTAAGAAAACAGTTTAATGATATAATGCTTAAATTTCACCCTCAGCAAGTTTGCCGATGATACGAAGTTGGGAGGATTGGCTGACACGCCTGAAGGCTGTGTTGCCATTCAGCAAGACCTGGATAGGCTGGAGAGCTGGGCAGAAAAAAACCAGATGAGGTTTAACAAAAGCAAGTGTAGAGTCTTGCATCTGGGGAGGAATAATTCCATGCACCAGTACAGGTTGGGGGATGAGCTGCTGGAGGGGAGCTCTGCGGAGAGGGACCTGGGTGTCCTGGTGGACGACAGGTTGGCCATGAGCCAGCAGTGTGCTCTTGTGGCCAAAAAGGCCAATGGCTTACTGGGGTGCATTAAAAAGAGCGTGGCCAGCAGGTCAAAGGAGGTGATCCTCCCCCTCTACTCTGCCCTGGTAAGACCTCATCTGGAGTACTGCGTCCAGTTCTGGGCTCCCCAGTACAAAAAAGACAAGGATCTCTTGGAAAGAGTCCAGCGGAGGGCCACGAAGATGGTGAAGGGCCTGGAGCATCTCCCCTATGAGGAAAGGCTGAGTGAATTGGGTCTGTTCAGCCTTGAGAAAAGGAGACTGAGAGGGGACCTGATCCAGGTCTATAAATATCTAAGGTGTGGGGGGCAGAATGGCGAGGCCGGACTCTTTTCAGTGGTGAGTGGAGACAGGACAAGGGGAAACGGCCAGAAACTGCAGCATAGGAAGTTCCGCACAAACATGCGCAAGAACTTCTTTACAGTGAGGTGACGGAGCACTGGAACAGGCTGCCCAGGGAGGTGGTGGAGTCTCCTTCTCTGGAGATGTTCAAGACCTGCCTGGATGCCTACCTGTGCTACCTGGTGTAGGGAACCTGCTTTGGCAGGGGGGTTGGACTCGATGATCTCAGGAGGTCCCTTCCAACCCCTACAGTTCTGTGATTCTGTGAAATGATTTAGAGAAGAATACGTTAGTCTCATCAGATACATATTTAATAGACAATCGGGTCTGGCTTTGCTTCTCTTCAGTTCTGATGGCTAGATACAGAAGTTCATTGTAGAGCAATTTTCTTTGGAGAGGATTTTGCTTCCACAAATTCATCAGTATGTAGTTGAGTAGTTGAGTCAAAACCCCTCTTCTATTAGTGCTAGAGAAAAGTCAAAAGGAATTCTATTAACTAGTTGGGAATAACTGTGTTGTGCATGAATGTGGGTCTAATGAATGTGGAAAGGCATTCCTGCAGCCTGTGGCATGTCACACCAGTCCTGGGAGGTGAGAGGAATGCTGTGGCCTCAGATGCCTCATTGAGCTGCTGATACTGCTTGTGCAAAATAATGCAGTACTGTTCATGTGCTGGAAACCTGATTTAAATACCCTGAATTCTACAGGCTTAGAGATGGAAAAGGATTTCATATTGTTTGCCTTGTAATCTCATATCTAGCTCTCTTAGTCTGCATTATACAGATGTGTGACTGGATGAACAGCTTTTGGCAGACTTCGCTGGCTCTTTGCTCTCCTGACATCTTTTACGACAGGGACTGAGAAACAGAACTGCTGCCCTTCCTCTAACTCAAATTTTATGTACACCTTCCAAATAACACCATCCTTTCTGTGCAGTGTTAGTATTGGGTCTATTAGTTTATATTTCTGATAATATAAGGAACTTAGAAAAATGTGGATCTCTGCAGTTGTGTGGAGATGTATAGAAAGACCTTATGCCAATTATTCTGTTCAGTTACAAATTATTTTTACAGTTGTTTTGGTAATCTTGTAAAGATCAATTGCTGTAGGTCATGAAGCAGTGCAAGAGAACTGAAAACGTGAACTGTTTGTTTTTATTTGTAAGTTGTTCTTGAAAACATGGAAGCTGGAAGGGTTTTGCGGCAGCTTCAGTCAGAAGTGAAGGGAACCTTGGACAGAGATAGGCCTATGGAGCTAGGCTTGGCATACACAGTAGCGGATAGTGAGTACTGGATTTGGGAAGTAGAGATGGAATTGAGGGATTTTGGAGCCTAAGCTGAGTGATAAGTAGGGGCAGAGGTCAGAATTGCAGCCTGCTTTTATCAGGTCATGAGGTGGGATTTGTGAATCTCTTAGTGCACTTGTGGGAGGGAAAGCTGGTGGCCAGGCACAGAAGAGTCACAAAGTGAAAGGTGCAAAGGATGTAGGTGTCAGGAAACTTTCCCTGTGCCCTGCTTGTAGCCTTTTTGTAGCATCTGCAAACTGCTTGCCCGGGGTGGAAGTTATAATTAGGGCTTGCTGTAAAACTTGTTTAGTTTAGGCCAGTCACTTCTGGATTTTGTACTGCGAGGGTTATGTTTTGTAAGGGATGTACGATATTACTTATGATGGTATTTGGGTCTTTAATTAAAATGTACTTCAGAAACATGACCGCATCAGGATTCTGAAGTGCTTCATCCAGACTGTGCCATTTTTATGGCACTTTACTGTGATTTTAGGTGAGAACCTCAGATTTGAACTTTCTGTAGTCAGTTGTATTTCAGTTTGTAGGTCATGCAGGTTTCAGTTTACTATATAATGAATCCAAGTGGCTCTTGAAAGTTGCTAATGAGCTTTGAGCTAATCAAAAGTCCTTGTCCTGTGGTGCTAAGTCATAGCTTGCTGTTCTCTGAACGAGCTGTTCCTGAACACAGAAAATTCTCGCTTTGAGAAGGCTGCTTGGAAACTTCTAGTGAATGCTTGATTGTGAATTCAGAAGAGTTCCTGAATTGTAAGAGCTGATAGCACAATGTTGTTTTCTGCATTACGTACTCCAGCAGCTAACCTGCTGGTGTGTCAGTAAGCAGTAGGCAATGCTCAGTTGCATCTTGAGGCCTTGGTTTCTTAGGTGACCCACGGATGACCAATGTGGGTAGTTGTTGAAAGATACAGATGGTGGCACGAAGAGATGTTATCTTTAATTCTGCCTTACAAGTGTAGTGGATTCTGTCAATACCTTCTTGCTTGTGGGAACTGAGTTTGAATTTCATTTGGAGGGGAGATTTCATGTGGCAAAACCAATCTTGATTAAATGACACGTTCAGTTGGCTTTAAAGGAATGCTTTGTTTGCTGTACATGAAGTATTAGCATTCCCTTTTGTTTGTATTGTTTGTACCACTTCACTTAGAACCAGTGAAAGGTAGGGGCTAGCAGTCCTTTGTGGTTGCGTACTCGAAATACGATTTCTTAAATAAAACAAAGAGTATGTATTTGTTCGGGAGTGTAGAAAGTGATGAATGAGTGTGGTTTTGTTGAGCTAAGGTTGATTGCACATCATAGGGTTGGTTTTTTTTTTTTTTTTTTTTTTTTGAGATCACATGTGGCAGAGTCTTTCGCTTAGAACAAGTATCCTGGAGCTGCTGGCAGGCACTTATTTAGGCGCAAGTGCAGGAGTGCTAGTGTATCAGTACTGTGCAAAATACCATCACAAAAAGCTTTTGCAGAGCGTGATGGGAGTTGAACCAGTTTCATCGCAAATTGTGTGCTGCAGAAGTACAACGAATGGCTGTAGTATTTGAGAAATGGCCTTTTTACTGATAAAACACAGTAGATCATTTTAGCATATTTTAAATTCCTATTCTCTTGTATAGTTCACCTCTGTAATCTTAAATATGTATTAGAGTTTATTATTTTCTCACAATATGATTTCAGTTTTAATGTGCTGCAGCTATGTGTTGTGGGAGACACACTGGTGACCTTACTAAAGACTGAATTCAGGCCACTCGGATACTGTCCAAATGCTCTGCCAGCTTAGCTACTTGACCACCTGCTTCTGTTTTTCCATTCCCTTTGCAAATGTAGGTTTTGTTCATTTTCTGACATCTCAGCTTTGCCTTTCATAGAAAGAAATTAAATCACGTGGGTAACGTTGGTCTGGTGGTCTTTGCAGTTCTTGCAGCCACTGAATTTTCACTGGCTATTTAAGCATGGCCTTAATAAGAAAAAAAACAGAGGGTGGTGGCTTTTTGTATCTATGCTTCCCAACTAGGCTTGTGCATGTCAGCTTGTAGGGTAGAATGGTAGCTGTCTGGCTCTTCTTTGTCACTCTGCAGTTTTCCTGCTCTGCAGTAGATCTTGGTGGTTGTCTCAGAGTGAGATGTCCAGGTAGCATTGCCCTGTGTCTGGGGTGTGGCTGTGTCCCTTAAGCTGTCAAAACATGTTGGCTTAAGTTTTTCATCTCTGCACTTTGACACGAAAAACTGAATGGGGAGAGAGAGGGGAAAGGAAATACAGATCATAAATCTTCCTTGAAGCTGTGATGGCAAATGCATTACTGAGTATAAAACTCTTCATAGTCAGTCTCAAGTGAAAGTGTTGGGTGGGGTGTCTACAGTAGTGAGTGATATCCCAGGTCTACTACTGACTGGCTTACCCATTGTCTACATGCAGGTTGTGTGACCTCAGTGCCTGGTTTTTAAAGCAGATGCTTGGAAGCCGGTTTTCACTGATGACTGCGAGCTTGTGTGATAGTATCCTCTGACACAGCTGAGATACTTCAGGGATCACTTTTGAGAATAACTGAGGGAAAGTGAAGAAAAAAGAGTTGGCTGTTGTGTGACTTCTCCCTGTGTTAAATACTGCTGTTCTAAAGTTTGTCTCATTTGTCATCAAGTCTAAACATGATGCAGTGATTTGGGTGAATGCAGATGCAAAGGAGCCACTTATCTTTTAAAACAAACAAACAAAAAGTCAGAATTTCTGATATCCATGCAAATGCTAATGATTTTTTTTTTTATCTTAAACCTTTTAAAATTCATTAATCATGTAGAGAAATAAGTTATCTGTGTTTCTGTTGTCTGTTGCTTCTGAAGACTGCCTTTGAGAAGCCATATCTAATTGAAACTCTTTGAGTTCACAAGCCTAAGGCACACTTTCAGTTTCTTCAGACTTTGCCTACATTGCAGTGAGTTCCCATGGTATCAGTTGCATGAAACCACCCTGCATTTCCACAAGTGCCCCATTGTATGTGCTGCTCAGAGTGCATCTGTACCTGGTACTGCCACATACATCATGTTGCTGAGTGTCACCATTGCGTTACAGTCGAAAAGGCTCCCTGCTTTTTAGCATCCACTGCCAAAATTTTTCTGTAGACTAACATACACATTTGGTGTTCTCATAAGCTTGACCTGCCTGAATGACTTTGTGAAGGAGAATATCCATTTCTACTTCATCTTCCATACTGTCCTAACTTGGAGTTGAGGCCCAGGGACAAGCAGTTGCCCTTTGTCCTTTTCAGTATGAGTAGGAAAGAAAGGGAATGGTGTCTGAAGAGAGAGAGTCCAGAAAATGGAGAGCTTCCCTTTAGCTGAGGAGGGGGTGGTCTGTGAGTGTCTAGGTGGGATCAATGTGCATAAATCCGTGGGCCCTGATGGGATGCATCCATGTGTGCTGAGAAAACTGGCAGAGGTAATTGCCGAACTGCTCTCTATCATCTTTGACAGGTTTTGGGAGAATAGAAGTGTCTGTAGAGGGAAGTCCGTGTCACTCCAGCCTTCAAAAAGGGCAAGAAGGAGGATCCAGGAAATTACCGACCAGTCAGTCTCACCTCTGTCCCTGGAAATGTGATGGAACAGCTTGTTCTCGATGCTATCTCCAAGCAATTGGAGAAAAAGAAAGTCATCAGGAAAATTGCGCTCGACCAACCTCATAGCTTTCTATGATGGCATCAACAGTTGGGTAGATGGGGGGAGACAAGTGGAAGTCATCTACCTTGACTTCAGGAAGGCTTTTGATGCTGTCTCTTATAACATTCTGATAATGAAGCTGAGAAAGCATAGGATAGATGAGTATATGGTGAGGTGGGTTGAGAACTGGCTGACTGGCTGAGCTCAGAGGGTGGTGACTGGCAGTGCAGAGTCTGGTTGGAGATCTGTGCCTAGCGGTGTTCCCAAGGGATTGGTGTTGTGTACAGGCTTGCTCAATATCTTCATGAGTGGCCTTGATGAGGGGATGGTGTTCACTCTTAGCAAGAATGCTGATGATACAAAGCTGGGAGGAGTGGCTGATACAACCCCTAAAACTCTGTGCTTTTGTGATAACAAGGAAAATGGATTTCCAGGTGCAGTCTGTGCTATTGCATGTTGCTGTTCCCCCTACCCAAAAAAAAAAAAAAAAAAGGAGAGATGAAACTGGAGTGGCTACTGTTTAAGTAGTTGTGGATATCTGTTGTAGGACTGAAAGGGCGTTGGATTTGCTTAATACCACTATATGCTTTCCCCCCTCCCTATGTCTGCACTGCAGGAGTTGCTGTGCCGTTTGTGTTTTCTGGTCTGTCTGTAGCATATGCTCATAGAAGGAGGATGTTTTAGCTATGGAGAGTCCATGTTTTAGCCTTGGAGGGCCCGTCTCCACATGATGCAAGGGGCACTCTGTGCCACTTGGAACTGTGCAGTGCACCGGCTTTGAACTTCAACGCAGAAAAGGAAGAGAAGGGTCATACCGAGGAGATGGTGAATGTGCAGCAGAGTGAGATGAAATAGGGAGTACTGCAGAAGCTGTACAGGTGGCCAAAGAGCACTGACTTCTGTTTTGATGTTCTCTTCCATTACATTCTGTAATATGTGCAAGAACTGACACCTTTTGAAAGATGGCTTGACTATCTGGGCTGTCTTCTAGACATTTGAGTAGGAGAAGAAAGGTGCTGGCTATGGATTTGAGTTTGACATGAGTCAGCTGTGCACACACAATACTGGTTGGAAAAGTGCAGTGTTGTTTGTTGACTCTTTTGCTTGTTAGGCAGATTACAGAGTCTTGGCAGTGCTGAAGTGGGAACTTTGGCCTGTGAGGCACAAGGCCTGCATGTTTCAGCATTTAAAAATATACCTATTGTGTTAGAATGAGGGGATCTGGCAGAGGGTCTGGCTCCACTGAAATGTCTCCAGTTAAGAAGGTGATACATTGTAAACTGTCAGGAAACTTAACCTCTTCCACACTTAATCTATAGAGGCATCCTGGGTTTACGTGGTCAAATTGTTAGCTCTCCCAGTTGACTTGAAAATTAGAGATGTTTCTGTTAGTTGTAATAAAACAAGATCTGTTGGGAAAACTCAAGATTTGGTAAGGTGAACCCAGAATTCCCACTTAGAAGTGACAGCTGTATGTCTCTGACAGGTCTTGAGTTCTGCTGAGCCCACAAATACAGGCAGATAAATGGATCTGGAGCATCACCTCTTGTTTATGGTTTAGCAGCATTTTCTTTCTTAGCATCTCAAAGCACTTGGCAGTGAAAATGAGCTGTTACTTTCTTCCTTTTCACAGAGGGAATCAACAAGCTGTCTGTCCAGCTGGCACTGACCAGCTGAGAACATGGGTGCTCTGATGTGGTCTCTGCAGGGACTTCACAGGCTGATAAATGCGTTAGGATGCTGCTTGCCTGTGCAGCCCTTTTTAACCTCTTTTCCTCAGCTAATCCCCAGCTAGGCCTCTCCAAGTTCTTGCTTGTCTTGCAGCAGGTGACTGCAGGCAGCTGAAGACAAGAAGTCAGATTTGAGGAAGTCACAGCCTGGATTTGTGAGAAGTGGAACTTATCTTGGGCACAATTTGAAAGACAGGAAGTAAAAAAAGACTGATTTCAGGCAGATGCCTGTCCAGGACTCCCTGTGCTAACTTTTTTTTTTTTTTTTTTTTTTTTTTTAAGTTCACATGCTATCCCAACTCTTGTGATTGTGCAAAAGCTCAGATCTGATGCAGGCCACCTCCTGTTTGCATCTATCCTTTCTGGTGAGCGTACAGCTGTGCATGTGCCTTGGGTACGCAGGCCTCCTCTCAGGGTCCTGCCTGAGACATGATGGCAGACAGCTGGGGGCCACTTGACCTGGCACCTGCATGCACAAAGAAATGCACTTAAAATACTTTTGATTTATAAAGTATGAGGAAGGCTTCAAATTGTATCTAAGTCAATAATTTAATTATTTTTATGTAATGTTCCTAGAAGACATTGTTAGGAATGGCTTAAAAGCTGTCATTAAATATATTTAGTGTCTGACCTGCAAGGGTTCTGGAGCCTTTAGGTTCTATTGTAATAGAAATAATCTTTGTGGTCTGTAGATCTCCACCTTCACCCATAGCCAGGTGGTACACCTTGAACTGAACACAAGTCTTATGGTCAAGTTCCTTGTACGTGCCATCACAAAACGTGGTGGATGACTGTAAAGCATACTTGGAGAGTTACCTCAGTTCTGTCCACAAACAGATGTCAGCACAGGTGCTCTAACCTGGGCTGCACCAGGCAATCACTGAGGAAAAAATTCTAGAGTTCTAAACAATAGGAATCATGATGTGGGAGAACTTAAGACTTCAACTTGAGAATGCTTTGAATTTGCCCTCAAAGCATCTGTGTAAGCTACATGAAATTACTCTTAAATTAGCCTCCACTGCATGTACTATATCACCCAATAAAATGTGCATGTAGGCTGAAGTTTATGTATATCATGCATTAAGAGTTGGAAGATTGTACAGAAATAGGTGAGAATACATTAGGTTATAGTGCCCTGTGAAACCTTTATGCTCTTTGACATGTGAAGAATTGAGTCTTACTCGGGGACACCTTACTTTAATAGCAGTGATCATCTTTCCACATTTAACATAATGCAAAACACAGATTTTAGCTGGTTTAAATTTGTCTAAAGTGGATATAATATGAGTGAATCTTGTTCTCACAAATGACTTGTGAAAGCTGAAGTAACAAAGTAACTTGCATGTCCCTAAACCAGAGGAAAAGAATACTTTTGGAAGTCTGTTGGAAGCTTTTTTTCTTTGTTGAAGAAAAAGACATACATAAAACAAACAGACAAAAACAAACAAATAAGTACCATCAAACATAATTTTAATTAAAAAGTGGATACTGATCTTTCTTAGTTGATACTGATTTTGTTAATAACTCAGAAATGGGTTATTCACTGAGTTTATGGAATGGTGGTATTAGTGTTAATTCATGTAAATGTATTGTTTTAAGAAATTGTTTCTGTAAAGCATTATAATTCATGATTGGCAACTTCCTGGTAATTAGCAGTCAATTTTTTCCTTTATAAAGTGATTCATTTTATATTAATGAATGTAATGTTAATCAAAAGCACTTCAACTCATAAAAGCAGGCTAGTAAATAGAAATAATTGCTGAGTTATAAAGACTTGGGAAAATTGCATGAATTTTTAGATAATTTTAATAACTAGTCTAGCATACTAAAATTTCTGTAAAATGAGCTTTGAGGTTTAATATTTAAAACTGAATTATGCCTTCACTTCTCTGTGTAAAGAACTAACTACTTTTTTTTTTTTTCCAGAAACAGTTGTAGTGAACAGTTTTCTTTTTCAAGAGGGTCTAGCGTTTCTTGCTGTGTCAATGTACATATAGTACTGTTGTTTTTCTTGTACTGGACTTGTTTGTGTCTATGGTGATTCAAAGGATTGATGAAAATGAAGTAGTTTCTTTGTATTTTAGAAAGAGGAACTCTAATAGAGATGAGTTCTGTTAAAGTTCTTCCCTGTCTGAGTTTATTTAATCTGTGCCAGTACTTCTGTAAGATATGAGAGAGCCTTTATTTTATGGAGGAATAAATGCCAGTCTCTGTTTTTACAAATTCTTTGGAGAAAACAATTGCACTGTTACAGTAGATGGTGCTCCAGCTAGTGAGCTGTAATTGTTATTCATGAAACATGGAAGCTGTCCTAAATTTTTGACACTCAAGAAGTATGATTTATCACTTCTTTTTCGAGACTGCAATTGAATTCAAATGTTTAAATTCAACCACTTAGCTCAGTAAATATTTAGTATATTCTCTAGGAAAGATTACTATTTATATTGCCTTTTCGCTTCCACTTGCTGTAGAAAAGTGAAAGCAAAGGTTAGACTTCAATGGACTATTTATTTTCTTCCATTTACTATATACAATAAAGCTTTATGTTCAGTGATTGTTAACCATTTGATCAGGTTAAGTCTGTTAAAATATTCATACCTCATACTTGCCCGCGTTACTCCAGAAGTTTTTTTTTTTTTTTTTTTCAACTGTTGTTGTAGACTTAATGCAAGCAATTCTTGAGGGTGCAGTTCTGCTTTAGGTGTTTTAAAATGCAACTTAATCAAAAAACGAAGTAACTTTATAAGACTTCATTTTGCTCACACTACAGGAAAATCTCTGATATTTATTAGTAGTAATTAAGATACTTTAGGCTCTTGCTCGTAGAGACAAATACACAGTTATAGACTTTGCCTCAAATAGTGTGTTTCTATAAATGGATGGCACGAAAGAGCAGAGGCAGCCACAGAGTGGCTGAGGGATTCCTGGATGTTCTCTTGTCCACCCCTACTCTTCAAGCAGTGCCACCCCAGCAAGTTGCCCAGGCCCGTGCCCAGGCAGCCTTTGGAGATCTCTAGAGTGGAGGCTCCGCAGCCTTTGTGGTACCCTGTGGCTGTGCTCAGTCACCATTATAAGAAAAAAATATTTGCTGATATTAGGATGGAACCTCCTGTAATTCAGTTTGTGCTTGTTACCTCTTGTCCTGGCACTGGATGCCACTGCGGAGAGCTTGGCTTGATTATTGCACCATCCCTTCAGATTGCTTGTGCATGCTGAGATCCTGTTCTTCAAGCCCTTTCTTCTCCAGACTTGAGTCCCAACTCTCAATCTTTCCAGTTCCTTAATCATTTCAGTAGCCCTTTACTGAACCCTCTCCAGTAGATCCATGTCTCTTTTGTACTGGGAGGTTCTGGACTCTGTGCTCTTGGTGTAGTCTTGTCAGTATGGAGGAGAGGAAGAAGGATCACCTCCTTCAACCTGCTGGCAGTGTACCTCCCAGTACAACTCAGATACCATTAGCTTTTTTTGAGGCAAGGGCACAGTGCTGTCTTGTTTTCATCTTGGTGTCTGCAAGTACCCATTTGTCCATTCCTGCAAAGGTGCTTTCCTGTGAGTGGATCCCAGCCTAGGCTGGTGAATGGGTTTGCTCTTCTCCAGATGCACAACTTTGCACTTCTTGTATGATGTTTCTGTCTGCTTGTTTCTCTAGCCTGTCCAGATCTCTGTGTATGGCAGTATGACCTTCAGATTCCCAGTTTCGTATCATCTGTAGACTAGCTGAGGATCCTTTATCTGTGTTGCTAATTAAAATGTTGAACAGGTCTGTACGCAGAATTGCCTCTGTGGTGCATGCCTAATTACTGGCCTCAAACCAAACTTTGTACCAGTGATCATGTTCTGGTCCCAGTTGTTCAGCCAGTTTGCAGTACGCCTCAGTCTGCTCCTCCAGCCCATGCTTTGTTAGCTTACATCAGACAATCTTAAAGGTCCTACTGAAATCCAAGTAGACTTTATCCATTGCTCTTCTCTCATTGTCCATATTATCATTTCATCTCATAAGGTTATTGTGTTGGTATGTATTTGTGCAGGTGAGTATTTAACTAGTAGCTTCAGAAGTGTTGCTCTGACAAGCGTTTCTTCAGAATCTGTATTACTTAAACCCTGAATCTCTTCCTAGAATCTCATGCTTGAAATTGGACTCTTCTGTTTAAGGTGAATGTCTGATGCTACGTTAAGTGAAAATAAAATTTATTAATGGTGGAAAACTGTAACTGGCTCTGTAATTTTCAGTTTTAATAATTATTTTAATTAAAAGTAACAAAGGCATGATGTGTAGTAGCTATACCAGTTGATTTGTTTGATCTTATCCTATGTAATTCAGATTTTCTTGATTGTAATTAGTATTATGCTTTTCAAAAATAAAACCACAGAAAGTTTTCTCAGTTCTGAGTTAAGGCTTAACACAAGTAACTCAACGCTTGAGGACAGCATTATGATATTTTCCCATCTGTTAAAAACAAATAAAACCCCCAGAAGTGTCCCACTCTTGCCAGGTTGCCGTGGAAACTAACATTCCATTTTATTGTCTCTGAAATGGACATGTTTTATGTACACACTTCAAATGGCTCAACTTTAGCAAAAGTAATGGTAAATAAATTATGTGAGGGTAACCTTAAACCTTTTGTTTGCTAAAGTGCTTTTTATGTAGGTGTCTATGGTAAGATTTGTATAACAAATCTTTCAGATGAAATTTGTTTCATGTGTCAAATTGAACAAGAGTTTCTGTTCTGGCAACTCTCTATCTACATGTTTTTCATGAAGTTTCAGAAAATGAATGGCTGAAGCTCTTGTGGATTAGGTTGTGTTATGCTTAGAGTATTTTGTGAATTTTCTTGGGTTGTTTCATGTTACAATCTTGCTTGTTTATTTGAAGTGTGTGTCTTTAACCTGAATTTCTAGGAATAAAAGTAAGGAGTAATTGCTAAAATTCAGTTTCAAATATTCTAGGTCAGATATCTTAGATTTTGGTTGTTAAAAAGCCACTAGATTGATAGAACTTTTGGGAAGTTGAAAGACTTGTGAAACACAGTTGAGATAGTTGTGGAATATTCTGTGTTATTTGAAAATTAATGCCTCTTACAGTTGTAGGTCAGGTTATAAAAATACTGCTTTGTGGCAGTTGGTGATAACTTCTGTGGTAGAGATACAGGGCATTTTTGAAGTTGCACTTGACTGAGCTTGGTGGAACTGAAGAGTCGGGCAGAGAGGAACCTTATGAGGTTCAGTGAGGGAAGGTCTAGAGTCATGCATCTGGGGAGGAATAACAACGTTCTTCCAGCCCTTACGGATCTGTGATAAGATGTCACACAGGCACTGAGTTAGCATCTCACTTCATAGTCTTGAGTGCAGCCTTGTTCTGTGACTGAATACTGAATTGATTGATTACAGTTTGTAATATCTTGATGAGAGATTGTAATATTCTTGATTACATAAACTGAAATAAGGACCACGTTCCTTGCATCAGTCATGGAGGAATTGTAATGCACTTTCTTTCCCGATGACATACTCTGCAAATAATATTAGTGCAGTAGAGAAGCTCCCCTTCTTTTGAAACAAGAGCAAAAGGTACAAAAGAGGGCAAGACTTTTTTTTAAAAACTATTATTTAATTTGTAGGTTTTTTGTTGTTGTTGGAAAATATTTCTTTATCCTTCCCATAATGTCTTTGTTAGATACAAAGAGATGGATGCTAACTTGAAGGATTTGGAATGGTTTCAAATTTTTCCCCTTTGCAAAAAGAAAACTACAGAACTAGTCTGGGGGAGATACTGAGAGTTGCTCTGGGACACCTGATATCTGTAGAGTAGTACAGTGTAAGATAATGTGTGATTGCTATTTAAACCTTAAAGTCCTGGTCACAGGTTTCTTTCTTCAATATTTAGTAGAGGCAAAAGATCCTCTAGTTGCCTTGTTAATTTTAACAAAAAACAAATGCGTTTCTTTAGGGATTAAAAAAAGTTACTTTAAGGACTTCACTGTGGGATTTGTATTGTTCATTTATTTCCTTTAATTACCTTCCAGCTGCTGTCTGCCACAAATGCCTTGCAGTAGTTTTAGCAATAAAAGTTATAGGATAATATACAGGGTCTGGGCTTGGAAATAAAGATTTTTATTTCTAGCTTTTATTCAGTTCTGTGCATGCAACAAATTACTAAACAGCTGTCTATACTCATTTGTCAAGTTTGCAAATAAAATTACATTCTTATGTTTATAAAAAAAAAATGTGAATGTACTTCAGAGAATTATTTGATGTATGACGTATTTTTTTCTGATTGCTTTTGGTGTAGTTGGAAAAATGTCTTCAATAAAAGTTGATGTGTGATAACTTTTTTGTATTTGAAAGAAGCTATAAATAAAAAGAAATTAGATTTGGTTAAATATGGTGTGTGTGTGTGTGTGTGTGTGTGTGTGTGTTTGTGTGTGTGTCTCTAAAATCAGTTATAATTCTTTGGAGGGTCCAGAAGATGAACTGCTAAGTTCAAAGCTTTCTTTTTTCATTAATTTTAGGGTATAAAATAAGTCATAGGCATAGGAGTAGCAAAAACCAGAATGAATAATCTTCAGTGCAAACCTGCTTGAAGTATACTTCAGTCACTCCAGTGAGAAGTTCTCATTTCACTTTTTGCTCAGAGAAACACGTGAACTACTTGGCCAGATCAACAGGAGGAGAATTCCCTTGATGCCACGGAGCATTCCTGTGTCAGGAGTACTTACAGAGAGTGCATATTGCTGCATAAAATGTACCTTGTTAATGTTTATCTATATAGTCTATGATATTGAAATGATTGCTGTGAGTTGACCCCAGCTGTATGTTGATAGCAAGAAGTCATTGTATTTACATGGTAATTGTTTTTACTGAGACATTTTTAGAAGTAGCAGAGTTAATTGGGGTCAAGCTGTTGGCTGATGTATGTGGGCACAGTTCCATTAACTTGAGCTTCTCCTGCAGAGAATTCACCCTCTTAAACATTTATGGTCCTAATGCTGTCTAGTTTTTACGAAGATTGAGCACAGCCACTGGTGTTTCTTTGCATAGAACTGGGGATCCTTTTATTTGGGCTGTTTGATTCATGTCTGAAGAACAGAAATTTCAAATAGTAAATGTTATCTTTTGAAGGATTTGATTTGGAATGCTGAACTTAACTTTTAGGTAATTATTTTTAGGAATGTCTCTTGGCTTTTGTAATGTGCTAAATTGTTATAGAATATTAAAAGTTACGTTTTAGTTCCAGCAATTGTTTTGTATTTTTTTTTATGGTATGGGCTTAGCAATGTATAATTCTCTTTGCCACTGGACATTGTTTGGTCTTGCAATAATGAGTTGAGCATGTACATGAGGGGAAATATTACCCTTTATTTATTTATTTATTTTTTTTTTTGAGGAATTGCTGTGGCAGATGTTCCTCTTGAAAAGAAGATATTTTTAGCTTTTATCATGGTAATGAGTCAGTGCTGAGAGGACTTGTTTCTTGCTACCTCATAGTCCAAAGAAACGCTATCAAGAATGGAAGGAAATATTGAAAGGACAGACAGAAGTACCTGATTTTATCAAATACGTGAATGGGGATTTGTTGTGCACGAATTCCTGAAGTTAGTTTAAAAGCTTCAAGTGACTCTAGGAGAGTAGAGCTCTTTCAGAGTAACACTTCACCTCATCTGCTTTTTTTGTTTGTGTATAGAACTTTCCCAGCTAAAGTTTCACTGTATATTTCCTTCTGATTCCATCAGTTTATGCTGATGCTCAACACTTCTTTCAAGTATATCCACATTGAAACAGTTTAGCGTGCTTCATAAATTACACCAATTTAAGTTTACTTTTAGCAAAGGGCTTACATTCGTGTGCATGCAACAGGGGGAAAAAAAAAAAAAAATCCAAGGCTGATCAGTAACAGAAAGTTGGGATGAATTATTTAAGTTTGTTGCTATCTTGCTTGCTGGTTCTCAAATAGACAAAGCACATCCTTTCATTCCAGCTTAAATGAACACCCTCTCTGTTTCCCCCTAAAAAAAAAAAAAAAAAAAAAAAAAAAAAAAAAAGCCAAACCCACAAAAAAGGAAACCTGTGCTTGTGAGTTGGAAGCTTGACACTAGAAGGGGAATTCTGAAATGTCTCTAATTGCTGGCAGCGGTTCATAAAAGTTGGGCAGCTAATTCCATGCAGTTAATCTAGCTGCTGCTTTCTGTTCCCTGAGGAGTGGAGCTTGCTTCTCTGTCTGTGCTGTGCCCAGGCTAAGGAGGAGGTGTGGCCGCTGAAGTTTTGATTTAATGTGCAGCTTGAGGAAATAATAATCTTAGAAGCATGAGCAAACTACCTCTAGAATCATGCTGCTACAGACAACTGCAGGTAGAATACCAGGATATTTATTAGAATGTTAAGCAGACCATAAAGGGTGTTTTTGTTTTCACTGGCTGGAAAGGAAATCTGCAACTTATGGGTGGTAAGATAGGCTCATTTCTGCACATTCTGGTAAAGTATTAAATACTGAAATCCAGTCTGCAGCAGTGAAAGTAGCACTGTGCTTTAACAGTGTGCTGTACCTTTAATTGCATGCAGTTTTAATGGCAGCATTTCCCTGCTGCTCTGCTGGAATAGGTCAGCGTGAGATTGGTGGGCAGCACTGTGTGCTTTGAGAGACTGTTTTCAGTTGTGCATTTGTGCTTTAGGGATCCTTGTTGTCCTGTTAAGTAAGACTGAAGTCCAGGGTCTCAACACAGTAATCAAAATGCTCTCAAAACAGCCATCACTACCATCAAACAAAATATCCACAAGTCACTCCCTCCCTTCTGCAACAAACAGAAGAGTTTCAGTTCCTCCAGAACAGCAGCGCCTGGCGGTTATTTTAGAGGCCTTGTTCTCCCAGTGCTCTCCCATCTGCAAGGACTCCCTGTGCCTAACTGGGCAAGTTTTGACTGAATTACTCAATAATGAGAGTCATTCTCATTGGCGTTTGCAAGGCAGCAAATTCTGTGAGAGGTTAGGTTACCTAGGACCTATGGGGCTATTCATACCGTTTGTGACTCTCAAATTATGAAACCTCTGTCTACAAGGATGAGACTTTTTGAGTGAAGAGCAGTGTTTTCATTTTATTTCCCCTACACTTTTTCCTGAGTGTTTGTTTAGGAGTGTAGCTCATTATTTTTCAAGGCATCAGGCATGTTTCATGTATTAAAAACAAACATATGGGAGCACCTGGGAAAGTGACAAAGACCAAGCCAGACAATAAAAACATAAGGTATGAATTCCATGGAACAGATAGCTGGTGTTATTCAGGGTGTGCAGGGAGATAGGAAATGAGAAACTGGCTTATGAATTTGGATGGTACTGATAACCATGACAACAGTGGCTAATACAGATTAGCCTGTAGCAGAATGTGTGGTAAAATGAACTGAAGAGGTACATTTCTGAGGCTTTATTTCAAAATTTGTGAGTGAACACTTTGAGTTATTTTCATAAAACTCAGACTTGCATATTTCAAATCAAACAACTATTTAAAATTTAGTGTAACATACAGTGAATGAATCTTAGCGCGTAACTCTCCCCAAGTAAGTAGTCTTCTTATAATGCTTCTGCTCTTACAATCCTGTTTATTCTGTTTGATATAAGGGGCAAAACGACTATTTATTTGTAGCACTCCATTCCTATTACTTTCCTGCAGGTGACATCTCTACTCTTATCAGTTTTAAACTGTTGGATATAACTCCTTTCTCTGCCGTTCATAAACTAAGGGGTTGGGTGTTGCAACAGCAGTAAAATGCTTTAAATCAACCAAAATGGAGATAAATATCAAGCAGGATTTAGCAGTTGTTCAGGAAATTAATCATCCTTGAGTGTTTTATGTGTGCAGACTGCCTCACTTCAGATTTTAAACACACAGAAAACACTCTGTGCTTATTAAACGCCATGCTGGCTCTGTGTTTCTTGGCTTCCCTGAAAGTTCAAAAGAATGTCAGTGGGACTACAGAGCAAGTTAGATTGTTGTACAAATACTTGATTAATGAGTATTTTCTATTAAATTTAAATGAATCTAGCTAAGAGGTCAGAATTTTAGTTTGCTTTCATTAATGATGAGTTATTGGTTTTGATTCTGATACCTTTCCCCACTTTTCTCTCTAATCTAATAATCTACAATTAAGTAATTAACTAGAAATGTGTTTTTTTTTCCTTTCACAATAGTCACAAATTCATTTTTTCATTTCTGCCTACGTGTGCTGAAAGAAATGAGATGTTGAGGTAAAATATGCATGTGACAAAGCTTGGCATTACTGGCAATACTATTAATAACTGCAAATACATAAATTGGACTGGAATAAAACTACTAGTATTTCAGTCATGCTTAAAAATATAGGCTCCTTTTTTTTTTTTTTCTTTTTTTTTTTCCCACAGAGTTAAACTGTAAAATGGAAAATTATCTCCTGCAGACGGCTCACGTAGCCTCCCCAGTAAGAGTATGGAAAGTACACTTTTAATTGGAGGAGTGATTCATTTCCAAGAGGCTGGGCTCTGTGCTTCAGTGGGAGGTGTGAAAGGAGCTGCTGGGAGCCATGGCACCTGCCAGCAGGGCTGGCTCCTTGTGGTGCTCTAAGGGTAATGGCTCTGAACCTAAAGCTTGTAGGTTTGTGCCCTTTCAAAACAGTTCATGTTTTAAATGTTACTTCTAGTGATGTTGGGTACGCTTGCGAATATCCAGTTCTGGCAGTTTTACTAAATGCTTGCCTTCTGTTTCTTGCTGCTGTTAGATAGTGTAATTACTGTATGAACAGGAATTTCTCGACAAAAAGGTTTTTCTGTTACTAGTTCTAATTTAATACCCTTTCAATTGTCTGCTGTGATGTCCTGAGAAAGGTTGAATAGATGTTTGTGACCTACTTTCTGTGCTGTTCATTATCCTGTATATCTTCACCATGTTGCCCCTTCAAGGCTGTTTGTTTTCTAGGGGGGGAACAACTCCTGCTATCTCTTTATACAGATGCATTTCCACTACTCTTTTCTAAATCTTGCTTTGGCTAAATTAAGAAGCTTTGGTCTCCATATTGCTAGTCCCCAAGGAGAAAACTTCTTTCCTTTTCTGCTGTTTATAAGAAAACTCTTGTAGAGAGCTACTTTCCCCAGGGAAAATTTCCTTTTTTGTACTTCACTGACAAGACACATCAATGTTATGAGGTGGAGTACCTTGCTGTCATTGGGTTCTCTTCCAGAGACTTTGTGACTGCTTCTCTTGCCCTCTGGCAAGATGAAGATCTTTCCAGCAGGACAGAGGAATGAGTATTCCTATATTTAGATACTAAATTACTCGTATGTGATTGTCCTTCTGCCCTAAAGGTAATATTGGTAATGCCTAAAAATCAGAACATGTGCTGACTTATAACTTTTTTCTTACTTCATGACTTTTATTGCGGAAAGGTTAAGGGAGCATCAGCTTTTTTCTGCTTCTTCTCTAAAAGTTGTTTAACTATAGGAAAAGGACACTTGAATCAGTCTTAGGCACTGTCCAATGTTGAGCTTGTTGTTTCATTCACAGTAGCTATTTACTGTGTATTCTCATTAGGTCTTTGGTGGGTATCTCAAATTTCATAACTTGGAGTTGTGTTCCATCATCTCTCCACGGTGTATAATAGCTGCTCTTTGCCATACAGGACTTACTAGGGGCTGGTTGTGCAGAGTTATGCTCCATTGGGGCTGAAAAGCTCTGGGAAGCATGTCTTTTTTGCCTCTTGTGTAAATTCACAGCATAGAACAAAATATGCTTATGTTTGTAAGATTAGGCACACATAGAGTTAGGAACAAAGACTTTAATGCATGTTTCCACGTGTGTTATTGGGCAACATTAAGACAGTGATGTTCATAGTCTTTGCCTGATCATGTTTCTTATCTCAAATTTTTGAGATAGCACAAAAGAACAAAGATCTGGCTGAGGGTTCAAACGTGGAATTTATATACAAAGGCAAAGAAGCTGCCCACTTTCTAAAGGGCAATCTGTATGCAAAGGAAAAATGGGTATTATTTTCCCATTCAAAAAATACTGAGAGAGGGAGGGAGGTACCTGGTGTGCCTTAATTTAACATCTCGATATTCTGACTGGCTACATGTGTGAAATGGAATCAAATGACTCAAAAACCAACCAAAAAACAAAAAAATAAAAACCCAGACAAAAATATTTTAAAAATGCCATCCATCTTGAATACCTTCCAGGAAACTATGGGTAAGCTGATCACAAGGAAATGACTTCCAGGCTGTCATTAGATACCTGTATTTTCCTTCAGTCAGAGTCTAGGATTAGGAAGAATGTTAAGCCCTTAAAAGTTTCTGCCTGAAAGAGGTATTTTGAGATGTCACGATGCACCAAAGTAGTGAATTGCAGATGCCTACTGCTTTGCAGATGATGGAGTGTGAGGCTGCAGGGGCTCTGCAAGATGCCTGCCATGCAGGTGTTCATAGAATCAAAGACTGACTTGGGTTGAAAGGGACCTTCCAGACCACCTAGTTCCAACCCCCCTGCTACCGACAGGGTTGCTACCTACTAGCTCAGGCTGCCCAGGAACTCCTCCAGCCTGGCCTTGAATGTCTCTGGGAATGGGACATCCATAGCTTCTCTTGGCAGCCTTTGCCAGTGTCTCATCACCCTCTGAGTAAAGAATTTCCTTCTAACTTCTAATCTAAGTCTCCTCTCTCTCTTAGTTTAAAACCATTTGCCCTTGTTCTATCAATATCAGACCATGTAAAATGTTTTTCTCCCTCTTGCTTTTAAGCTCCCTTTACATTCTGGCAGGCCGCAATGAGTTTTGTCTCAAGCTTTCTCTTCTCCAAGCTAAAGAAACCCAGCTCCCCTGACCTTTCTTCATAAGGGATATGTTCTGGCCTTCTCCTATGAATATACAGGTAGTCATGTACATTCACGCTCACCAGCTGGCTCAGGTACACTACAGTGCAGCTGTGGAGGATGGCAGACATAGAAGATGGGTAGGTGTTCATTAAACTCTGAAAGAAAATGAGCAGATTGTGCACAGGTCTTTTGTAACCCTTCCTTCCTGCTGATGCTGTGCTTGTGTGAGAATATGAAAAATCAATCTGGAAGCAGTTTGAGGTCATTTTTAGTAACACAATGGTTGCAAGCCCTGAAAGAAGGATATCCTGTACACAGCCTGCCAGTGGCCCCTGAATTGTTGTCACCATGCACAACTTCAAACATGGGCCTGTATGTTAATACATTTAGTAAGTGGTTTTGCTCTGCTGGGTCAATGCTGTATGATAAAAAAAAAAACAGCAGCTCACTCAGGGAGGAGAGGCAGGTGTGATGGAAAGTGATCATGATTTGTGACTGCAAGCAGTACAAGGTATCCTCTGCCCTGCAATCATGACAGTCTGCTGAGAAATGAGTTGTACTGCAGAGATCTCATTGGAAATCAGGTGAAATGCGGATTTTGTGCTGCAGGGAATGCAGCTACAGGGCTGTCACTTCAATAACGTTCCACAAAAGAGAGTGGAGGAAAAGTCAGAGATGCAGCTCAACCCCCAGCTGTAATGAATTTCTCTAATGATTGTGAAATATTTCATCTGTCTTCCTACTCCCGCATAGGGAGTGATACTGTCAGTGCTGGTTCCTCTTTTTGCATCGTGCCATATTTTGAAACCAGACAAATATTTTTAGAAACTAATTTTCCCTTGCATTCTCTGTGAATGCAGCCCATCCCTTTTGCAACCAGTGACTGCATTTGTATGCACTGGAGTTTTTTGTTTTTATAGAACTGTGGAAAATAACCTCCTCCATCCCAACAAGCTTCAGCTTTTTCAGATTTCAGGAGCGCACTTCCCCACTTAGGGGGTAGCGTTTTACAGTGAGACTTCCATGAATATACAGGTTCATAATTTGTGCGTATGGGAGTGGAAAAAAACAGTGATTAGTCTGAGAAAAGCCAGGTGTTTGATGTGAGAAACTGTTGATGTTACTGGCTCTTCCACATCCCCTTGGAAGCACAGCAGGTTGTTCCTAAGGGTCTGGGGAGGTTCTGTCCTGCCTGTCTTTTTCAACCTTAGAATGTTAAGGTTTCTGCATGGTCAGCCTTGAAGCACAGGGAATGGCACATTGATGATGTTTATCATACTTTTCTCTCTCTTCTGTATCTTCTAACTCAATAGGAGCCAATACTACCTAAATAAAAAAATAAATGTTAATAAAAACTGCTCTTGGAAGAATTTACAAGTTTGATTCAAACAATTAATGTGGTGTAGACAGAACCTTAGTTTGAAGTCAAATGTTAATTGCAACACTTCAGCTAAATCAAAATGCAGAGGAAGGACACTTCATTCAGTGCAGGAAGACAACCCACCAAAGTACTACATGAGAATTATGAGAACCTTGCCTTTTATTGTCCCAAAGAAACATCAGTGGCTTTCAGTTTGTTTTGGAAATTAAGAGAAGACCTTTCAGAGCTGATAGAAACAACAGAAAGGTTTTACTAGGCTTAAGGTTTCATTTCGGAAAGAAAATGTGGATACTAGTGTCACAGTGCTTTGCACTTGATGATGTAACTAGTTTAAAGGAACAATAACCTAAACTGAAATTGTAGTGACTGAAAAGGAGGAGGAAAAAAAGAACAATCACACAACAACAAGCCTATGCTGAATGTTTAGCATGATTGACTTCTTTTTAGAGGTTTTCACCACCCTTCTAGAATCTTGATTCAGAATAGACAGCAGGATCTCATGCTTAATGTTTCTCAGAATTGTATGCACAGTTACTTCTAAGAGGTTGGTACAGAGTCACCTTTATGTATTATTGTTTTGAATGCATATATTCAGTGAGGAATTGGAAGCATTTATGACATAAACTTGTTGTTTTTCAAATGCAAACAGCCATTTGTAGAAAACTCCTACTTCATTGTAAATCTGAGCTAAATGTTGGTGTAGACTTGATCCAATGCTGTCCAAAAGTATTTTCTCCATTTTCTTTGTCATGTTTATTGGCATTATGAAAACACTGTTTCCAATTAAATGCATCTGTTTAAATGGAGGCTTGGAAAGAAAAGCAGGCTTTTCCTGCTGTCCTCACTCTTATAAGGGGATTAAGGAATAAAATATTAGAAATGGATTGGATGGAAACTTGTCTTCAGAGTAGAAATTTGAATAACGATGGAAATACAGTGGGCACACTTCTTTTCTTCTGCAAATTCCAGGTTATGTAGGCTTTAGCCAAACTGCAGAAGGGAAACAAATTTTCCTAAAAATACATCCTGCACAAGCATTATCTGTGGCTTCATTTCTGTACACGTGTGCACCTTCAAGCTGGCTACAATGTCTCTCAATCTTTCCTGTATTTCAGTGGGAATGCAGTTGGTTTGTGCAAGTCACAAGCGCAGAGGATGCACAGAAGAAAATGCTGGCTGGGCTACTGCAGAGTAAAAGGCAGAAAGCAGCTGGAGGAAATGATTACTGAGACATTTAAAATGGTAATTGCAAAGATGAAACAGGACTAGACTTAGGGAGGGGAGGAATATGAAAGATTTGGTGGTTGTCATAAAATTCTGTTCCACTCTGAGCTAAAAAGGAGTTAGATGAATATTTAGGCATGGTTAACTTGTCTAAACTGATTGTTGAACACAATTTCCATAATGGAGAAGGAATTGAAGAAAAGACTGAAAGATTTAAAAGAAGTGGTTGTTCCAAGTATATTAGGCATACATATCAATCCTATAAAAAGTTAAATGATGGGTGCTTTTACTTCATGAGATAAAAATGTAGCCTATAACCCTGAATAATGCTTTCTGTCAAATTATTTAAAAATTAATGTCCATTAGAATTCAAAATTGCTTTGCTTTGGGGAGCTATTAGCAAAATCTGAACTGTTCCAGGTACATAGCAGAAGAAAGCAGCTAATAACTGGTTCAGGTGGGTTGCACAGAAGGATTATGATTTGAGATAAGAGGTTTTAAGGATAAGCACACACATGGATGTGATAATTGGTCCTGGTTGGCAGCCAGATGCCTACCCAGCTGCTCTCACTCCCCTCCTCTACAAGACAGGGTGGGAATGTAGGATGGAAAGGCTTATGTGTTGAGATAAAGACGGGGAAATCACTTGTTACTGTCAGAGGCAAAACAGGCTTTGGTTGGAGAAACTTAATTTAATTTATTGTCAAAATCTCAACAGAAAGGTGAGAAACAAGGGTGGAGTTGAAACACTTTCCTTAACCTCCTCCTCCCTCTTCATTCCTAAGTTCATCTTCATTCTTTCATTATTGCCACTGCTCCCTCCTGCTGCTGACCAGCACAGGAGGATGAGGATGGGAATGGAGCTTGTGGTCCAGAAGAGCTCCTCACTGACACTCTGAAACTAAGTACTTAGCAGTCTTCATTTCGTTTTTTCAGCTTTTATGAAAAACTTGTTGAGTTTTCTTTTCAAAGTAAAGCATTCAGAGAGATTGTGAACAAATGTGAAGTGCTTATGGCCATGTGCTCAATCTTGAACAGTTGTAAATGTCTTTCAGTTCTTACTGAGCCCTTCCCAAACAAACTGCAATTGCATGACTGTCTCCTCGTGAAATGTATGCAAGACTTCAAACAGCATGTGAAGGAAAAGTTGCACCCCCAATTAAAAAAACCCTTACATTATTTACTTTTCTCTCCACCAGAAACAGACCTTCACATCTGGGAACTTTGGAGAGTCACTATATTTGGCCTCTTGCTGCTAGAAAGTGCCATTAATTCAGGATCAGAGTTTCTGTGGAAAATGCCTGAGAGCTTCCAATTACAACACTGTTCCAGCTGGAGCAGCTCTGTATCACAGAATAGAATCACAGAATCACAGAATGGCCAGTATTGGAACGGACCTCAAGGATGATGAATCTCCAATCCCCTGCCACATGCAGGGCCGCCAATCTCCCCATTTAATACTAGACCAGGCTGCCCAGGGCCTCATCCAATCCGGTCTTGAACACTTCCAGGGAACACTTCTATAGAATGTGTCTTTTTCAGAGTGCTAGTGGAGGGAAGTCCTGGGTTTTGGTCAGAATGCCAAGCCTATGCTTTTGTGTTAGTAATTTTGGGGAATAAAAATGGAAGATCCTTTTTCAAGCACTTCTGGCAGAGCCAGGAATCCATACATTGCTCATGCATGCTTTCATTCAGTCACATCAGCAAAAGCAGAGCTTGTTGGAGGTAGCTTGCAGAGTTAAACCCTGGAAGAGGAGTCCTGCTCTTCTATCTTGTATAGAGTCTTCAGTAGTTCGGGCAATGTGCAGCTGTAAACTGGGAATAAAAAAGAAATCGATTTGGCAAAAAAAACTTTTTAAATTAGTATAGGTGAGTCGGCGTTTCCACTAAAAACCAAGAACTTAAGTAGAAATTCTGTTGTAAATCAGCTCACACAAGTGTTACCTGATTCTGTCGGTGCTTTGAGGAATCCAGGTTGTTGGTTCTTTGTGGTTCAGTGCTGAGTGCTAATACATGTTCTCTGTTACAAAGCATATTACTTTAGCCTGTGGCTTTGTTGTTACCTGGTACTACTTTCCTCGTGTAGCCTGTTTAATGGAAGAGCAAGTTATTGGAGGAATGTTTCCTTCCAGTTGCTTGAACGAGTTTTACACTTTCATTATTTGCATACTCATCTTGCTTTGCCAATGTATAAATTTGTGGAACAGATGTTATGATATAGATGTAGACTGATGGAACCTAATCCTGCCTAGGCCTTTTGAACACTAATTCCTTCATTCTGTATTCATGTCTACAACTGATAAGAAAAGCTTGAAAGAGAACGTTCTTACACTTTTTATATATTGAATTTGAATAATCAAAACACATGAAGTTTTTCATTCTAACTGAAACTTGTACTGTAAAGCTTAGACAGATCTAAATGAAGACAAAGGTCTTCTCATTGTCATAGGAAGTTGTTGGAAGCATTTACTAGTACAAAAAGAAAGCCCACCAAATCCATTAATGTGTTGAAGGCTGCTCTTCAGGCTTCCTACCTCAGAAGTATCTGGCTATGTAAAGATTTCTGCTCTGCTGCTCATGAGAACAAGGAGTTTACTGAACAGTGGTAGTTCTTGGACTTGCTCTAAAATCACTTGGACTAATTAGCTGGGACCTCAGCTGATGCCTTCAGCAGGCTAATCCTGTATTTTACATTAAAATGTTGCTTTGCTCTAAGAAAAGACAATAGCGAAAATATTATTTTAAATGTTTATTTAAAATGCAGTAAGTAAAATGAAAGCATTCTTGTCACCTGAAGTGACCACTGAACTTAAGGTAGTTTGAGTTAGCAGTGATAAATTGATAGTGAAAAGTCTTTTTTTCTACAGGATGATTTAATTGGAGAAAAGTACTAACAGAGCTGTTATGAGGCCTGATAGTCTTATTAACTGAATTTAAGCCTTCCAATCAGACTATAGTTAGAAGTTTGTTATCTGATTACTATATACTCAAAAGAAGGGAAAAACTATGTTAATGCTGGGTGTGTAGTACAGGAATACTTCAGTGACTTACAGAAATTCCTTTGGTTTTGGCAGGATTTATTGCTCTCAGCTGAGTGTTAGCCACACAGGACCCAAAGTGATTCAAATCCTAACAAGTGTGCCTGCAGTGCTTGGGTTCTGCTTGGGTGCAGTAAATGCATAGGGCCAGCAGGGACCTGGCGTGGTGCCCTGGTAGATAACCACCCTCTTCTTCCCCCCCATCCCCCAACCCTTAGCATCCACAGCACTCCTGATGGAGGCAGCACAGAGCCTTTCTGAAGTTCCTGTTCCTTGCAGCTTACCATTCTTGGCTACACTCAAATGAAACATGAGGAGCAGAGGGATGCTACAGCACATAGTTCCCAATGGTGACAGTTTCAGGGCTACCGTCTTAATACACCTGAGCTGGTTCTGCATAAAACTGCCTCAGCTTTACAGCCAGAGTGGGTAGACTTCTTCAGTTCCATGCTGGTACTAGAAGTGATAGAGGTGTTCAGCCATTCTTGTCTCTGCCTCCCTTGCAATTAGTGCTGCATAACAGAAGAGCTCATTGTGAATGCTTGAAAGCTGGCTAGGTTTTTGAAGTTGTCTAACCTCTCCATCAGCTTTCTTCAAAAACTCAGAGACTTGAAGTCGTAAATATCTCTGCTTGCTATTTAATTCTGTATGATGAATCCTAAAATACTTAGTTTTCTGACTACCAGTGTTTTTCCTTTAAAGAAACTATTGAATTGTTAGCCCTCTGCACATTTGTCTTAAATCATTCTCACTGTGTCCATGGACCTTCTGCTGGAATTTGAAACAGGGCACTTTTCCTATGCAGAATTCATTGTAAAATAAACATTAAAATTCTAAACCAATGCTCGTGTCCTACCATTCTTCATTATTTGTATTATGGTTGGTTTAACTGCTGCTGGTAGTGTCTTGTGATGGATACATTCAGACTAGCTCTTCTATATAATTTTCTCATACAGCATTTGAAACAAATTAAGACAACATACTGAAAATTATTTTGATATAATTATGATGCTCTCATTTCAAGAGAAGCATAAACAGTTCAGTATTAGTGCTAAGGAAGAGACTGGCTTTGTGTTTGTTTCTAGAAAAGATAAATTTTAGTTGTTGGGTTTGCAGAAGGAATATTAGTGCTTGTGATGTAGGGAAGCAGAGTTACTTTTACTATGAATAAGCCATTAGCCATTTGACTGAGAATTGGAATACCTGTATCCTTCAGGTTTGGCTTATGCTATTATGAACCGTTCTGAATATTTTCTTCTTTTTTTTCTTTTTTTTCTTTTTTTTCTTTTTTTTTTTCTGCATCCTGGAGTATTGTGGGTAGCAGCTTTCTGTCACTGTATGTTTGTGTAGTGCTTATCCACTAAGTGCCTTGGAATATTAGGTTAAAGAAGTATTAAGCAAAAATATACAGTGGAAATACCAGAAAAGTATGTACCTGAAACCATGATGATTAATTAGCAATCCTAATACAACAACTGAGAAAATAAGTTTAAATTATTTCCTTGGGAGTTTGTGCTTCAAGAACAAACAAAAAACCCCACACAAACTTAAATGTAAGAAATTTGTCACTTGTTCTACCTCTTTTCTTTCATCCCTGCTTCTTTTTAGCCAGTGCTGTTGTGAAAGAATTCTCTTCAGGACTTTCCACCTACTCCAGCAACTCATTGCTCATTGTTTTTTTCCTTCTCTAAGCCTTTTCTCCCCACATTGTCCCTTTACAGGTCTTGATTTGGTCACAAAATATTTTGTCTTGTAGATTATCATTTTGCAGACACTCATTTTGTGACCAAACTGTGCTCTGCAATCTTAATTGTATTCCATCCATTCTCAACATCTAAGGATGCCTGGTTTTTATGGTTAGTTATGCAAGTTGTGGATTGCACCCCTGTCCTTTCATCCCTAATTGCAGCTTTTAGATTCAGCTGATTCAGATGATTCAGCTCAATACTTATATTGTTAATGTAGACTTACGAGCTTTGCTATTTTTTTACTTGAACACAAACCACAAATGCAAGTAAAAGGAGGGAGTCAAGGAGAAAAGCAGTGATTCTGACCTTTGAAAAACAGGTAGATGAAATGAGAAGCTACTGGTTCTGGGATTCTGTTTTATGTTTTTGCCTTTCTTGTGAGAGGTGGCTGCTGCATTGCTGCAAGTATATATGCCTGATAGAAAATGTACTAGATGTGGTCAGACTTTCCAGCTTACTGGCTACTTCTGCTTCTTTTCTAGATAGATACTGAAAAATTTTCCTTTTTGATGTGTAAGAAAATTCTTGAGTTCAATCAGCCTCTGTAAAGCCAATTCTTTCCCTGTAGCCTTCTTTTTGAAAACTACCGAGTCTTCAGCTACTGCTTTACATCTCTAAGATAACAAGCTTTTCAGTTCCTTCGAAGCTGCAGACTCACCAATACAAGTTGTTTTTACTTTCCCAATTACGTGAGAGCTGGAAGACTAGCCTCTGCCCCACCAGTTCTTTATCAGAAATGAAAACAAAGATATGACTTCGTACCTTGGGTGTAATTCCAACATTTCATTGACAATGCTTACACTGCTGTCTTGTTGGCTATCAAATATATGAATGTGTAGCCATTAACATATGTACTAAGGAAAGGAATACCAAAAGACCATGTAAGCTATGTTCATTCTTTCAAGAGTTGGCCTTATTTCCTGTGATCACAGCTGTAGCTGGTTTTTCCCTTGTGTATGATGATGCAGATGAAAACAAATCTTGGAATGTATTATAAACCACAATGAAATGTTTAGACACATCTGGATCTTATTTACTTGTGGAATTGTTGCTGTAGTCTGCGGTCACTACTGTGAACCTTACTACTGTGAGGATTAATAAGAAGCAAAATTGTAAAATGACTGTCATCCAGAAGAAACATTAAAAACACTGTGATTGTGTGCTTTGACCATCTTTCCTTTTTAGCTTGTGATAAGTTTCATCCAACCTGACAGCACAAACCTAACTGAAGAATTTAGATTAAATTGGTTGTAAGAGAAAGAAATACATCATCTTATTTTACATCCATGACTAGATGTCGTGTGTTATTTGTATTAATTATTGCAGAGGTTTGATTGACATCTTAACCTTTCCTAGAGTGGTATGTTTTTGTTAAATAGTTTTACTGCATGGAGTTAGTTAGTTTTCTAATAAGAGTGTTTGAAACGAAGATAGTTTCAAACTCTACTGCTGTAAAGCTCTTCTTTTTCCTTTTATGTGTCTTAAATGCTTAAAGCTTTTCAGGCACCATCACCACTGCTTGTTTGGACATCTGCCCATGATAGTTTTAAATCTGAAAAATCTGCTTTTAGCTATAAAATTATTTGTTAGTCTGAGTTTTACAAATTTGAACTCTTACCAGAGTTCATAGGGAAAAGAGCTGTTGGAGCAAAAAAAAAAAAAAGAAATAATAATAACAAAAAAAAAACTGTTCTCTATAGCATGTCGAGCTATCAGTAGGAGGCAAGATTCTGAAGTTGTTCAAATAAAGGTTTCAGTGAAATTGCCCCCCCCCCCCCATTTTTTAATTTCAGCAGTTAGTTTTATTACAGAGTGCTTTTTGCTTTTAACACCTGCCTACACCTTTGCTTGAAATTATCTTTAGAATTGCAGCTGTAACATTCAACATAACTCTATAGCTCTTTAGCTGTTCAATGCCTGCTAGCGTTAATGGGAATAGAGACGATTGTTTTCTCTCTAGTAGTTTAGACTTTAGTTACCAGTTGGAGGAAAAATGGCCAACTCTCTTTAAATAGCATCAGACCTAGCATTTTGTGATACTGTTTAGTTGAAAGAGCCTTCTACAGATTGTTTATGCACACTGATCTCCGCTGCTTTCTCTGCTCTGCACTTTACTCCTTTAATTCTGTTGGTGTTGTTACACCTTTGAATTCTGTTGGTGTTGTTACACCTTCGAACTTGCAAACTAAGAAATGTGTTTCCAATTTAAATACAATATGAGCTTGGAAAAATTGTAATTGAGATGCAGAACCCTGCATTTAAACTTACTCATGGCTGTATTTCTGTTCTAAGAAACAGTTGTTGGTTCTAGCTTTGTGTTGGTACTAGCTTTAAGACAGCTTCATTGGATACAAGCAGCAGCCCAAGTAACTCTTTTCAGTGAAGTTTTTTTGGTTGCCAGCATAAGTAGACACATCTTCACCTGGGATTATAGAGGCTATAACTGCTGAGGAACTTCTGAAACACCTTCAAGTGGTAGACAAAGACTTTGGTCAAAACTTAAGTGGATAACTTTGTTGACAGGGCTGCCTTAAACACAAACATTCCATGTAAATTAAACAGCTCATGGGAGAGAGCTGAATTTATTCATGTTTGAATGTCATCAAAATTGTTAGGACTTAATTACATCTACCCATAATTGATTTTCTGCCTCCCTTGCTGAAGACCATTGTGACCGATTCAACATGCTACATCTTCATTTTTGGTGTCTAGAGACAAAGAAAGAACAGCACATATGGGAAAAGAGTATTTCATGATAAGCAGAATATGGAGTAAAAATAACGTTCTTGCAGTTTGATCTAGTATTTAGAAAAACACAGCACTTTTGATTAAATAAATCCATCTAAATTCTTTGAAAACATTCATACAAATTTTGCTTGCTTCAGTAGTAGGTTAGCAGTCTAATTTGGAACCAACAATCAAATTTTTCATCCTCTATTGCACAGGGAGATGTAACCCTGAGCTCTGCACAGGCAGAATGCTAGCTTAGCATAACTGCTGTGCTCTCATGTTGGCTGTTAGAGCAGTGCATTGATTTTCAGTCTTGATTTTTGTCATCTTTTTATGAACCAAAATGACATGGATATGCTTGTATAATATCCTGAATTTTTTGCCAAATTCTTAAGTTGGAATGTGTTCAGATGACAGGCTCTGAGCAACCTGGTTGGACTGTAAATGTCTCTGTTCATTTCAGGGGAGTTGCGCTGGATGAGCTTTAAGGGTCCATTCCAACTGAAATGATTCTATGATTCTATGACTCCAAGACATCAAATGGGAATTTGTTCCATTGCTCCCAGGCATGAATAGTGCTTGTGCCAGTAATCCTGCCTCTGGTCTCTGCCACAGTGAGAAGTGAGTTTACTCTGCAGTTCATGGCTGCAGTCATCTACAGACACTTGGTGGTTGTATTAGGCTGGTTTATGGAGCATCTACGGAACCTTTTGTTCCCCATTTAGAATGGGTGGGCACATTTTTTGAACAAAATTAAGCTTTTGTTCAATCTTTCTCTCTCTCTCTCTCTATTTAACATTGGTACATGTTATATTTAGCATTGGTACATGTATGCATAAAATCAATTTTGTATCACTTAATTTGGTTTAAATACTTGCAAAGGAAATGTTTTTGTTGTTACATTTGACTTACAAAATGGAGCCTGTGTTCTCCTTTCTGAGGTTATTTTTCTATTTCCGCAGAAGAGAACTCTCTAGTTAGAATTTTGGTTACAACAATCTCTAGCTTTCATATTTACTGTGACACTGGAACAGACATTTGAGAAGCTCTCTGGTATTTTAAGCTTAGAATTAGAAGTTACTCTTATGTTAAATTTCTTTTGTGCATCCCAGACTAATTAAGAATCCATTAACATGAGATACTTTGCCACTTTTATTGGTCATGAGCCTAGAGGTATAGAATAAAATCCTTGAAATTTATTTCATCTTCTAAGTAGAGTATTTAGGGAATAATCACTTCTGAAGTAATATTCTAATAACGGTAGTTAAACACTAAGAGGTTCAGTACGCACAAACTTCAAGATATTGTAATATATGGAAGCTGCTATCTCTGTAGTAATGCTTTTACTTCTGGTTTTGTTCAACATTGTTCATTGTGTATTCACATTTATATGGAATTCTTCTGATGTGTGATTGTTTCGTTTACTCAATCTGCTTTCAGTTAGATAATGGAAGTGAAACTTTCTTGATGTTCATAGTTTGCAAAATTATTATTTTTACTGCTTTTTAAAGAAGTAAGTTCCTTGTGGAAAACATCCATAACTATAACCTAATTACTGTGATCTGGAAGAGATTGAAAAGTATGCCTGTAACACAACCAATTAGAAAGCATGGAAGAATGAGAGAAGGTGTTCTTGCTGTTCTTCCTATATATTGTTAAAAAAGCAGTATTCAACATTCATGTCCTTAGAATAGGGGGCCTTAGGAAGCCATGAGTCTTTTGAGGCTTTTCAGTCAATGTGGGTTTGCAGAGCAGTGTAGGTAAGGGATTTGTTTATGGTTAGACTGGAAAACACGGAAATCCTCTAAGAAAACAAAAAGCGACTTCTCTTTTTTTTTTTCTTTTTTTTCTTTTTTTTTTTCTTCTTGCCACTGAGCGATTGAGAAAGAGATCAGGAGATCAGAAGTGAGAGGAGAGTTGGTACTGTTCTCTATTACATGATCTGGAAATCATTTCACCAAGTAATTCTCTTCAGTTAAGCAGAAGTCAGCTGAGCTCTTACATGCCCTCATGCTCTCCATTCAGACTTGAGGGCAGTTCTGTTTTTTTTTCTCATGTACTTTCTTTTCTGGTATAGAGTGTATCATACTGGTAAAGTCCAGGTAATGTATAGCAGCTGTGAGGTCTGGATAATTTTCTGCAGCTAAACTAGGAATAAAAACCAAATATCCATAAAAACAACCTGAAGTCATTTTATTGCTTTAAAGAAACTGAATTAACATCTGCAATACAGTAATCATCCAAGCAATATTTATGTACTCATCATACATTTAGTTTGTAGAAATCATCCATTGATTGTAATTGAGCATAATAGACATACTTTCCAATAGCCTTATCATCTCCTATTTTTAGAATTACTTTCCATAAAATGATCTACACCTTTCTTTTTGCCTGAGCTGTAAATGTTTATTAATTTGATATTTGTCTCTTGAGTTATTATATTTAATAGTATTATTTGTGGGTGAATGATGGATTATGGTTCCTGGTTTCGTGGGTAAGGGGCAAAGGAGGCCAGCAGGATGCCTTTGTTCCCCAGCCAGGCTGATCTTGGTCATTAGGGAAAGGATCCTGGGTTACCTTTGAGCAACTTCAGTTCACACACAGCTGTAAGGTTAGGTCATCTGAGGAACTTATCCTCTTTCCTTGTCCTTCAGAGAGTGTGCAATACCATTCTCAAATGAGCCTGCTTTTCTATTGGGACTTAGTGGCACCTCTGCATTTGTATCATATTTGAGGCTGCAAAATGCTATAGAATTTTTATCAATTGTTCACCAGGCTTCTCTGAATGGAGAAAGGAACTTAAAAGACTCTCATGGTAACAATGTCATCCATTGCTGGTTCCTGATGTTAATCAGATCTCTGGGCAGGGTATGTTTTAGAAACTCATGAATGCTGTTAGGAATACTCAATGTCATTGCATTTGTGGGTTCTTCTGTGTTTATTTGTTTGTTTTTAAAACAACATAAACAAACAAAATCGCCAAAAATCCTTTGACAGAAATGCCTTTTCCTTTTCCCTCTCCCTTTTCTATTTGTTTTCATGTATTCGCTACCTCCTAAGTTTCCTTATTTATTCTATGGTTTTATAGTTTGTGTTCCATTTGGCCTTCCCTGCAGAACTCTTGATTTAATAGGATAGGATCTGGAGATGTCCCTGCAACGGGTTCTTGTGGGGACAAACAGGAATAAGAAAAGAATCTTGTCAAACTCCTGTTAGAGATGGGACTGAAGGGCCTTTCCCTTGTTCCTGGCTCCTTCTTGGGAGGAGATGCTGAAGATAAGAAAAGGTTGGAAGGTCCTGATGCCACTGCTGTCATGATCATTTTGTTGCTGCAGCCACTCTCGTTACCATCACAGGGGAGTAATTAACAACGTGGAGAAAGAAGATCATAGATAAGGAATGTAAACCCTGCTTTACATGTCTCTGTGCAGAACAAATGAATGAAAATGAGTGCTCAGCACAATTACACAAAAGACAACCTGCTACTCATAGCTTAATTCTGGGAATGGCAAGCTTAGATGTGTTTTTGTTTGCTTCAAGTATGGATTAAAAGCATTATGTACTGTAATATTTAAAGTAAATTGTTAATGTGAAAAACACTCTCATTACTTGTTAAGAATCTCTTACCTAGAACTGCATTACTGGCTCTTAAGGCCAGGAATGACATACTAATACTACACTAAATAACTCTGCTTCCTAAAACTGTTGGATTACATCAAAGATCCAATTGGAACCATCATTATTCTCTCCTGTAGTGTTAGTATATCTGTTTTTCCGTTAATTGCATGATCACTGTTAATTTAATCTGCAACAGATCAATGGTACAGAACCACTGAGTGTATTATTTCTATTGAGTAGTAAGTGAATGGGATGTTTGAACTAGCTTAGTGTTCTGTTAAAAAGGACAGCAATTGATTGTATAGAAAAAATGAATGGGAGAATAGCACAGCAAAGTACATAGTCTTTTTGGCTTTTCTAGTCTTCTGTTTCCTCTTACTTCATTAAATTTATGATCATCATGTTTATAGCCTTCATGCAGATTTATGTGAAATCATCCCTGATGCTCTAGGGTATAGTAAAAATTAAATGGTGTTTGTTAATTTGTAAAAAATTATTCCATCTCCTTTGCTCAGCTCTTCTAACCTTCTCTGTCTTATGTGAAGAAAATCTGTTTTATATCTTCCTATGACTCAGAATCTCAAATGACGTGAGATGAGCTGGGAAATCCATCTACTCAAACCATTTGTGCACCCTGACAGGCTTAGTTTCAAATGTATAAAAATCTTAGGTCTGACTGTCATTTTGAAATGAACCTTCAGTAATAAAAATGCAAACAGTCTGAGATACTTATGCACAGGATTTAATAACTGCTACCAAGCGAGTTGTGCTTTCAGTTCCTTGTTGTAGCAAATAGTTGCTATGTACCTGTCTGTTCAGAGACATCAGATGGGAGTGCCGGGTGCCTTTTGGTATAGACAAAGAAGCGGTGAGGTGTAGGTAACTGATGAAAAATCAGTTATAAGCGATACGGTCTCTGTGTGTAAATCTCACCCTCTTTACCTGTCAGGAAGAGTTTAGAGAAAGTAGGAAAACACAGTATTGCTTGAACCTGTGTTGCAACGGAAGATTTTTTCTTAAATTCTGTGTTTCTTTTTTACAGATGACTTAAGCATCGAAGGAATTCAAATTGATACCAGCTTGAGAAGGCAGAAGGAATGTATATTTGGTCTTACTTTTTTATTAAAGCTTATAAGGAATGTATAGAAATACTTCAGAAAATGCAGTGCTGTTTTAGTATTTTTGTCAAGCAAGTACATGAAGGGGTAAGGGAGTCTGAAAGTATACTCATTTTCAGCAAGGGAGTATCACGTTTATGTTTTGTTCAGATGAGATTTCACTGATTGTCAAATCTGATTGCATTAAACTAGGTGCTATTAAGAGGTGAACACCTGTTGTCTTAAGTTCAGTAAGAATCTCTGTCACTCACATTCCCAAGCACTGCTGAAAAGCCCACAGCAGTGTGGGTACGTTGAACTGCAGTAATGGATACATTTAACAAATGGATTTGAAGTTAACTTGAATAAAAATGATTAATCTCCCAGCAACTTCTCATTACTTATTCCACTTGCTTGCTTTAATTATCCTTTGCCTTTTTTCGCCTTAATATGGTAAGAGAAAACACAGCTTTTCACAGCTTCCCATGAAAAGCTTCTCAAGACAATAGGTTGGATGCTTAAAGTATGGTAGGTTTGGGACAGCCCCCATGATATCCTGTCCACAGTTGCTAGGAATTTCAGTTGCTTCAGTGTTTTAGACTTGGCTTTCTGTCCCTTTGGAACAATTAGTTCCAAAGTTAGTTAGGCAACAACAGTAATTGAATGTAACTACAAAAAGTGCAGGAAAATGAGGTGTTGCAGCCTCAGAAAGGCTGCAAACTCGTGCTGCATTAAGAGAACCAGAAGCATTGATCAGCGTGGCTAGTAGGTCTATGGCCTTTTTAAAGGAAGGCTGATCTGTTAAAGGCTGTCACATCAGCACTTACTGAAAATCAAAGTTCTAATTAAGTGCTCTGTTCTTGGTTGAAAATCTCTATATGATGTATGGAAATATATTTAAATTAAGAGGTAAGCAGGTGGAACAGAAAGTAGATTAACTGCTACCAGAAGGTTTTGACCAATAAATGGTGATCAGCTATTAAAACTTGTCACTTGAAGGGCAGGATTTGAACCAAGTAGTTAGGCACAACCCAGGTGATTTTTCTGCAGCTATTCAGGTTCTGCACTGTATTGACTGAACGTTCCATAGGGCTCTCCTTTGCTGTAGGAAACATCAGAGTCATGCTGTCTCTCCTGCACTTATTTCCATTCTCCTAGGATTGCTAAACTAATTTCTCTTATTAGAAAGGCTCAATGTTGTGCAACATGAAGTACTTTGTGTCTTCTTCCTGCCTTTAGGAGTTGATATAAACAGATGCAAATTGCTTTGTCTGTGAGCGGAATGGTAAATTGCTTTTCAGTTGTGGTGTGATGTTGAAGAGAGAAGACAGTGCAGAGCCACTGACACTACTTGCAGGTAATGCTCTACCTGCTTGCCATTCCTTGTGGGATGTAATACTTTATCATCATTCATAGGTGCTACTAACTTGTACTATTGGAAAAACTTTTTGCTGTTAATAGCAGATTTATAGATTTTAAAATAATTATTTTTTTTCTGTGCCTATAGTCTGTTTAAATACCTTATTAAATAATAGATGTGTTTCGTGCAGTACTTTTCCATTGGTGTTACATGTGACTACTGTTGGTTAGGAGAACACTTCAAAATGCTTTTCAAGTGTTCTCATAAAGTGTCATCAGTATTAGCCACAATGTTTTATTACTATTATTATTTTATTATTGTGTAAGTAATTTCTTTATGGAATTTTGGCTTGGCTGCCATGTGCTGAAGGCAGGTGAGAAGCATCGTGTGTGCCAGGCAATGTGAGTGGAAGGGCCGGGATGCTTGGCTGACAGCTCAGCCAACCTAATTCTGCTGGAAAGTGGGACAGAGTTCAGTTGTGCAGAGCACTTCTCACAGTTATTGGCTGTCTTCGCCTCCTATTCGTCCAAGACATTTCACGTTTGCTGAAATCAAACGTGTGTGCCAACTGGGTGTGCAGTGGCCGTGCCCATTAAGGAGACTGTCTGAGGTCCCAAGAATTGGTCCGAGGAATTGCTCACTACTTTCAGAAATAAAGTGGTAGCTCTTCCATCTCAGCAATTTCACACACTCATTGTGATTTCCATTCTTTCATTGCAGAAAATGGCCTAGTGTTTAGTTGAGTGCTAGTTGGTCTTCATTATTTTTGAAATTAGAAGCACAGTCATTCGACAATATGGATCACAGTTTCTTAATTATATCCTCTGATCTTTCAGTTGAATGCTTCTATTTAAATTTTTGTAGATTTTTGATCTGCACAGCCAGTGCATTTTTTTTTCAGAAAAACGCTAGACTGAAATGCTAGACTATTTGCTGAAGATTGAAATAACTGAAAATCTTATTTTGTTATACACAGAGCAAATGACATCTGCCTCTGTAATGTGGGCTTTCTTGCTAGTTTTGTTTGTTTGTTAGTTTTTTGACATGGGAAAGCTCCCTGTGAATGCAGAGTGCTTATTTCATCTGCATATGTGTAATGGCTGAAAACACAGTATTTCTTAGTGACACTCTCAAACTAACACTGAAGAAAGCTGTGTTACCCAAGTTTTAATTTTTTTGGGGGGGGGAGGGGGGGGGGAGAGCAATGCTCTGTTCAGAGAAATAGCAATTTTGTTTTTTCTTGGCTTACTATTTTAGCTTTCTGGGGATAGACTTTTTTACTTAGGGAAATATCTTTCCATCATGTGTCCCCTGGGAAGTTAAGTTATATCTATAACTTTTTTTAATTTGTAGCAGGTAGACTAGATAGTCCAAAAATAAATTATCTATTACTAGAAATTTGTTTTATTTGTGGTCATTGTTTAGAAAGGATGAAGGGAAAAAGTGGTGCATTTATTGCTGTTAGTGCTATATTAGCAGTTAAAGGTGGAGATTCCACTCAGCTAAACACTGTAACAGCACACAGAAATATGTGACTGCAGTAAGTAATCTCTTTCCTCTCTTACACTCTCTTGTCTTTCCTTTTTTATTTCTTTTCTATGAGATAATGTCTGGGAATGTAAGACTTGCAATATTGTAATCCTAATTGAGACGTCGGGTTTACTGCACCAGAAAAGTGAAATAAAAATGATTTGCTGCATAGCTATTAGTGTTAGCTATGGAAACCCTCTCCACAGAAATGTCCCTGAGGCAGTGGGCACTGACAGTGTTAATTTTGGGGTGGGTGGGAGGCAGCCTGCTCTCCCTATGGGAAGGGAGATAGCATGGGGAGTAAAGCATAAGTGCCTAGTGGTTTATAGCTTTCATCCTTTAGTTTTATGCAATTTTCATAATGGTTCTACTTGCATGTAGGTAGTTTGCAGTTCTTGTTTAAATTGCATGCTTGTGTGCTGAAGATTAATCTTAGTAAACGCAGTGTGTTGTTTCAACATAAGATGGGAATGGGACACGTCTCTGTTACCCTGCTTACGATCTTTGATCATGAGGGCACAGTTTTTCTTGAACAAGTGGCGTTTTTGTCGTCAGGTTTCTCTTATGGTGCTGCCAAACAAGGATTGCCGCAGGCAGCTTGTGCGGCGGCAGCCATCTTGGGTGGCTGTTTGCTTGGGAGGTGCCGCCAATCTCCCTGCTGAGGAAAGTGGTGTTGCTCACCAATCCCAGATTGTGTGGGCCTGCAGGATACATGCAGTTGATAGATGTGATGTTATAGCAGTAACCATGCAAATTAAAGTCAAGGTTCATCTTCCCCATCAAATGGGTTAAAGACAACATGCTGCAGGGTGGACATCTGCCTGGTTTATGCAGAATATTATGTGTATATATTATGCACGGAAACTTTGTAGTCAAAAGTGTGGAGAAAAGCTTGGGTAGGATTTAGCTCAGCTCTGTTTACTTTGCATGAGCTTTTTAAAGGTTTGCCATGTAAGCCCTATTTTGAACATCACTTTACCTCTTGCTTTGTGCGTCTGGGGATTGCTGAGCTTTTTGTGTTTCCAGTTTGTCATCTTGCTTACCTACAATTAATTACTTAAAACTGACATTACCAGCCTCTCTGAAACATCCGAGCTATATGAAATGGTGGCCTCTGGACTCACGTCTTGCTTTGAGCAGCCTGTTGAATCAATATGGGATAAAGCTGCTGTAGTTGAAAGTACTACATGAGTCACATAAGGTTACATGGTAGGAGACAGAAAAAGTGTGGAGAGAATTCCACTAGGGAACTGTAAAGGGCTGTGGCCAACTCTGGGAGATGATTTGCAGCATGAATCAAAAAGCTACATCTGAAGTGCTGCAAAGAGGGCAGGGCTCTCTGATGAGGGTTTTCCCTTGCTGCTGGTAGGAAGAAAATAAAGAATATTTGAACTGAACTGCAATGCTCTTTCCAGTGAGATCTATGTGATCAATCATCCCTGGAAAGTGCTATTGACTGATATTTTAACTAGACTGAATAAACCACTATTGTGTACTGCAAGAAGTAATTCTGCATTGGTAGAGGAATTCACTAATGACCTGATAGATAAGCTTCTATTTCTAACTGTTGTTCGCTTAGAAGGCAGACCTAGAATGTTAATTTTTTCACAGAGAAATAATTTACGCAGAAGAGAAAGCAAGACTTGCCTTATATTTTTATGGACTTGATTGTGACTGCTGGCCTGTGCAACAATTCAGTCTTTGTAGAGCTGCATCAGTAGAGATTTTAAAATGGACAGTCATTTGAATGCTAACAAAGAGAGTCAGCTCATCAGTGTGTTCAGCTCTCTGGGAAAGGTCATGTTATTATGCCTGGGATTTTTCTTGTTCGTACATTTTTGTATATACAACTTGCTGAATGTGTGGTGGTGTGTGGTGGAGTGGTGAATGTGTTTGTTTGGAAAAAATGAAACTTGATTTAAGGTTAGTGTTTCACTGTCTCATTTTTTATCAGTCTCCTAGTAAATGAATTTGTCACCAGAACCTTTCAACTACTCCAGCTCTATGCCCTTTGCTGAAATTATACATATATTTATGTGTGTCTAATAAAAGCAAAAATAAAGGACATTTTGCCTTCCACTCACAATAAATATTTGATATTTTGATGCTGTGAATTGCTTGTAGTTATAGACTTCCTTTCTTTCTCTCCCCTTGTCCTTATGGCAATAAGTAGAGTCTCTTCTTGTCTCTTCTATTCTAATTTTTAGTCTTACAGAAGAAGTGGTTGAAAGTGCACTACACTGTGATGACTTGAAAGATGCTTCTGTTTGATTGTCATGCAGAAATGGAAATCTGGATTCCAGATGTCTGGTTTTAGTTCTTTTGCATGTTGCTTGTCTGAGCTGGTCATTCGGACATTTCCTTTTAATGCAAAAGTACTTTTATCCACTTCACCAGTTTTGGGGACTATTTTTTTTTTTCCACAGGAAGGCTGTGCTTTTGCTTTTTTGGGGCTAATAGAGAACATAGGTTGGGGCAATCCTAGGTATGAATACAGACTGGTAAATGAACTCCAGAATGCAACCCTCCTTAGAAGGATTTGATGGTCCCAATGAATGAAAAGACATGAGCAATGGTGTGCTTTTGTAGCCCAGAATGCCGATGGTATCGGTTGGAATGAGTCCAGAGGAAGGCCACGAAGATGATCAGAGGACTGGAACACCTCTCTTATGATGAAAGGTTGGGATTGTTTAGCTTGGAGAAGAGAAGACTCCAGGGAGACTTCATTATGATCTTGTAGTACTTGACAAGAGCTTACATGCAGGAGAGGGACTAACTTTTTATGCAGGTGGATAGTGATAGGACAAGAGGGAATGGATTTAAACTGAAAGAGGGGAGGGTTAGGTTAGATGTTGGGGAGAAACTTGTCACTCAGAGAGTGGTAAAGTACTGCAACAGGCTGCCCAGACAAGCCGTGGGTACCTCATCCTTGGAGGCTAGTAAATCCATTAAGTACAGGAATTTGCAGATCCAAATAGTATTTTTTTTTTTTTCCTCAACAGAATACCTTTCTATCCCTTCTATTTTGCTTTTACTTCAGAGGGATTTGCCATGGCATACCTTCATGATTTACTGGCTAGCCTTCAGCAGTTTGTGTTACATTCTTGTCATTTTTGGTCCCAATACAGCCACCAGTAGTAGTGTCTATAGCCCAGGTAGACGTAAACGGGCAAGATTCAGGAGTGCTGCTAATCCTAGTGGTTCATGGAAATTCCCTCCTGCCCTCTGTGAGCAGGGCTCAGGCAGAAGGCTCTGTTCTGCAGAAAAAGAACTCCAGGCTTCATTTAGGCAAGTCTGTCTTTATTTAAATAGAGCCGTGTTCACTGTAGTCTCGTCTGAACTGAATACAAAATGTTACAGTTGCATTGCTTTACAAAGAAACAGAATTTCGTGGGAATACTGAATAACACTGTTTCTTCTTTCTTTTGAAGATCAAGCAGATTTTCCTTAACATTGCATCTGAACATGACAACAGGCAGGAAATAGTAAATGTAGTAAAAGGGCTCTTCAAAATTTACTTGACAGTTGTTTTTATTCTTTCTTTTCATGCATGGCTCAGAACTGCAACCAGAAACCCCGCTTGAGAGCTCACAGTAAGCCATGCAATGTTCACGGTGAGAGAGAGGAGATTCAGGTGTAACCTCCTGCTCCTCTCAGGGTCAGCTGTGAGATGAGAGCAGGTTACTGTTTCCTCATGAAAAGTACCGAATTATGCAGAAGACATTTTTGAAAGGTGATTACCTGGAGTTCAGTGAGTTGCTTGAGTACTGAAAGGTTAAGATTTGCCTTGCATCTGGGTGACAGTCTTGAAAACTTCCACTGACAGAGACTGCATAACCTTCCTGAGCCACCTTTTGTACTCCTGAACTGCCTCGTCCGGGCAAAGTTTTTCCTCATATTCACTTAGAACCCAGACAAAAAAGTCTGGGGCATCAAAAAGAGGAGAAAGGAATCTGCCTGGTGTTCTCTCCCTCCATTCTTCTCATCTGTAACATCTTCCCTCTTGCTCTATAGTCTGTATTGTAATCTCAGCCCTGCTACATCTCCCTGCTGCCACTGGTTAGATGCATCCATCGCCCCCAAGCATTTCTTGTTCAAGGCTTGTAAAGATGAAGATTAAAAAAACTGAGGTAAAGAATGCATTACTGGTAGCATTGACTCAAAAGAAATTACTGCATCATTGATGCACAAAGCCTGGTACAGGTGGTAAGCAAAGGAATATGCATGATTATTTTTTGCAGTTTTTCTTAGCTGTTTAAGGCAAGTGTAATATAATATGAGTTTAAAATGTTCTTGAAAGAGTATGCTATCAGAGGCTACAAAATAATCAACTTTTTTTTTTTTTTTTTTTTTTTTTTTTTTTTTTTTTCCCTAGGAAGGTTAGAGTATGATACTCTACTGTACAAGTAGGTGATGTTGCCCCATGTGTTGTGGCACACTGCTGCTCACATTAACAGAAACACAGCGAGGTGCTACCAGAATCTCAGGCCAGCAAAATCTGTCAAAAAACACACTAACTTGCATTACTCCAGTTATATTAATGAAAACCACAACGTATTAATTTGCTTTTCTGACTTAGATACCTTATTTGGAGGTTGGGAGAACAATAATAGCAGATTTTGTCAGTTTAGTGAAATTGTGTTCTGTTTGAAGCAGGAATTCAAAGCAAACGCTGTTCTTCGGCTGTTTTGAAAATGCACAGGAGAAATGTGAAAAATGTATCCACTGAAATGATGATTTGCCTTCAGCCAGAGTAGTGCTAGACTGATGTTACAACTGAAAATGAAGTAGCTAAGATTAGTGAATCTAATTTATTCTGTGTCAGAAATAAAGCAAAAATAGTTATTTGCAGATTTATTATTGGTACGATGTGAAATAATAGAGGAGCCATGGACTAATTGGGAACTGAACAGCAGTTTCATTTCCCGAATGTGTTGATGGTGCTGTAGATAAAATGCTTGTTGATGTAGTTTAATTTGAAAATCCAAAGACTACTGAAAAATCTAAAAAAAAAAAAAAAATTGGGAACTCGTTAATACAATGTCATTCACCTTCAGAAATAACTTTTAATTTTGTGTAACAAGTGGTTTGATAAATTTCAGAGATTTTAAGTTTCTTAACAAGTCATCTCAGAGGTGATATAATACAGATTAATATACCAAGGAATCATTATATTATATACATATAAGACAAATATATTAAGTAACATGCAGTCACAGAATCATAGAATAGCCTGAATAGGGTTGAAAAGGACCACAATGATCATTAAGTTTCAGTGCCCTGCTATGTGCAGGGTTGCCAGATACTAGACCAGACTGCCCAGAGCCACATCCAGCCAGGTCTTGAATGCCTCCAGGGATGGGGCATCCACAGCCTTTCTGGGCAACCTGTTCCAGTGCGTCACCACCCTGTATGTGAAAAACTTCCTTCTAAAATATCCGACCTAAACCTTCCCTGTCTCAGTTTAAAACCAGTCCTCCTTGTCCTATCACTATTAACCATGTAAACAGTCATTACTGTTACTGTCATTACATGAGTCCTCCTCATGGTTTAGAAAATTATGAATAATCTCACTCTATGAGCATAAGTTTTTCTTTTTTTGTTCCTACAAATCCATCAGCATAAAGATTAGCTGCTTTCAAGATTTTTGTGATACGAGATCATTTCCAGGAATTCCTAGTCAGGATGCTGCTGTGACCTACAGAAAGTGGATGAGAGTTGCGGCTTTGGGGTAATAACAATAGAGAGGAAGATACTTCTTAGAGAGGATGTATAACTTTATTAAAATGGAAGTAACCATACGTTTTTCTTGTCATCTTGCATATGCAAATTAAATGCACTGCGGCAGTTAAAATTTAGTTACATAACTCATTGAAATTGGAATTGAAACTTAAATTTTCTAGCTGAGGGAAAAGGAACAAGAAGTTAAGCATCAAAAATGCTGTGCATATACCTTTTCCCCAAACACAAACCAACCAGTAATGGATTGCTGGAAACACCGGGTGATTGGGAGAAACTTTCTAATGAAGAATTGAATGGGAATTTGTATCCCAAAACTACTGGAGTTATCTTCCTTTTCAGGTTCAGATGATCACCATCAAATTTGGGTTATGAAGCATTTCAAGCTCTCTGCTTCTGAAGGCTGTGCAGCCATAATTGTGGATAATATTTCATTTTGACCATGATCCTAGCCTTGCCAATAGCTTGTTGTGAGTGTAATTTTTCTGTTCGTCTCTGAAGAGAGAAGGTGCTTGTCTCATCCATGGGAAAATACCACCTGATAGCTCAAATGTTTATAAAAATGTTTGTTATCCTCAATTGGAAACTGCATGGATGCTACCATTTCTTAATTTTTCATCTCATTGCTTCTGGATGTCTTGTTTTCTAATAGGAAGGAAAACAAACGAAAGATTGGAGACAATTTTGGAAGTAGATAGAAAAAAATCCAGGAAACAAACAACAAAAAAGCAATAACAAACTGTGTAGCTACTACCCTCTGAGGCTTTTTCTCTGTTTTCTTTCCTATACCCTAAAAACCTATACCTAATATCTCTGAGATAACAAAAATTGATTCTTCTGCTCTTATTGAATATTGCAGTATTTACTCTATGAGCTCAGAAATGACATGCCTTCAAAGCTGCCTCCGTCCTTGTAGTTCTCTTTATGTCTCTCACTGGAGATGAACCTCTTTGGCTGTGTGCTTATTTGATGCAGAGGTGAGAGGAGCAGGACTCATACTTACTCTACTCTGAGCAGAATTTCAGCAGCCACAGAGTGGAGTGGCTTTGAATCACAGAGCCATAGAAGGGTTTGGGTTGGAAGGGACTTTAAGATCACCTAGTTCCAACCTCCTGCTATAGGCAGGGACACCTTCCTCTAGACCAAGTTGCTCAAAGCCTTGAATGCTTCCAGGCTGGATGAAGTATGAGGCAGACAGCCATCTTCAGTTTCACTGATGCCTAGCACATGGTACACACTTTTTTGTTCCTTTTCTCACCAATTCTTTCTCACACCAAAAGTTAGGCTCAAAGCACTTCAGAGTTAAAGTTACATGGTTGGAAGTGCAGACAGAAGGGAATAAGGTCCAGCAGACTTGAGAAGTAAAATATATTAATGTCTGGAGTAGGAAAATTTTGCCATCAGGTAGATGAAGTGATGAGCAGAAAACACACATGCAACACTGTCCTTATCAACTCAAGTCTCATTTGACTCAGTAGTGCATCACAGAGATTTTCACAAGCTGTTTAAAAGAGAAATATTTTGTTCTAGGTCGCTACTTCTTTGTTCAGGCTTTAGACAAACAGTTGCTGTTCTGTATTTCCAGTCTCAAAACAGATTGTTCTGTGTGTGCAGTCATTTCTGCAGCTTGAGTTAATGTGCTTACCCTCACTGTTGCTTTGCTAAGACTTTCGTAAGATTTTAGAAGTGAAGAAAGTCCCTTTGTACTTCCTTGTAGTTTGGGGTTTTCAATGTCTGCTTTTGTTTCTTTGTTAATTATTATTTCTAATTGCACGGGCTGATCTTCTGCTTGTAGAACTCTGCTTTGTACTTCCCAGGGTCCATTTCTTGATGGTTGCTGAAGGTATGTTAGATAGGTTTTTGTGCTGCTTGTGTAGGTCTTGCTATTACACCGATGAGTGGCATGGATAATGAAGAGCGATTTGCAGGATACATCATAATTGCCTGTTTTTAATCAGCTGTGATGCTTCTTCGTGTCTCTTGATAATGTTTTCTTACCAGGCATCACATTTGTGTCTGCTTTCTCAGGGAAGTTGGAGGTTTTTGAGATTTGACAAGACTGATACAACAAAATGTTTTCAGGGTTTTTCTCTGGGTTTAATTTGTTGTTCCTTTGTTATGCTATGGAGGAACTTTGTATTTCATGGGTAAGGTAATGAGGAATTAGACATTTTTTTGCTCATCAGCTAAACCTGGATCCAAAGAGCATTAAATGGTTTATTCAACAGCTACACTTCAGTCTACACTTAACTATAGCATGTAATGTGTTTGTTTATCGATTAATATCTTCTTCTTAGATGTTAGGACTGTTCCTGTAGGCTTGTCTTAACTGAAGGTTATTTCAGTAGTAAATACCTTACCTTTATAGATACTATTTGACAGTTGTCCCCTCAAATTAAGTAGTTAACTATTTTGTAATTGGTAGTTTGGACATTGCTAGAATGTTTGTTTGGGGCTACAGATATTTGTAATTTACACTGGCATGTCTAGACTGATCCCCAGGGTAAATTGCAATTTTTTAGTTTGGTAAAAAAACCAACACTTTGGGATTGCCTAACTCACTTTGAGAGTTACATTTATGGCAGCATAATTGCTTCAGTCATCTTGAGTTTAAAATACAGTGTAACATGTGACAAACTTACTTAACACATGCTTAGAAAAGGGTTTGGGGGAGGTAATTGAAGAAACATGCTGTCATCCTTGGGGACTGAGGTACTAATGCAAATCTTGTGGGGGGTGATGGCTGTGTTGTTGGTGGCTATTGGGTTTTTTCCTTGTGTTCTCAAAGCACAGAAGAGTGCATTTAGCTTCTGGAGCACTTGAGCTGCCTTACTTTTGGAAGTGCCTGTTCTGAAGTGGGGTTGCCAAGTCCCACCAGCAGTGTTAGCCATGAGCAGGACGGAGGACCTGGTAGCTGCAGAGAGTGAGAGCAGAGGAGTCATCGTGGTGGGCTCACATTGAAGTCCGTGTTTATTACAGTATCTCAGTGACTATGTAACTTTTCCTTCAAAAATAGCATCTGAATAACAGCCATGGTTGGGGAAAAAGAATCCATGGGGGAATCTGGTGCCTTTGTGATCAGCTTGAGAGAATCCCAGATGATGGGATGCACCGTTCTGTGCCGAGGTCAGTGTGCTGCAAGAGCTGCTTTTGGATCTTGCTTCCTCTTGCCCATAGCAGCACCCATGGGCAGCACTGAGACTGCAGAGCCACTACTGCTGGCCTCTGCAGCATGTTCCTCTTGGCACACTGACCCAGAATGCTGCCCTACATCTCTGTCAGAGGACTGCTTCAATTTTACCCTTCCCTTTGTCAGAAACCCCCCAGGATGTTAAATTGCTTGCTGGTTGCAGTATGATAAATTGGCTTTCAATTAGTCTTTTTTCTAGAAACATTAGTTATTACCTTTTTTTTTTTTTTTTTCTTTTTTTTTTTTTCTGCCTGGTACTTATCCTGACACTTAGCTTTGTCTGACACATCAGAATGTTAATTAATCTTCTGAATTCAGCTGTCTATGCAAATTCAGATGCTGTAGGCTATTGGTTTGTTTCCTATGACATTTTGGCTTTGTACACTGGTAAACTGGCCAGTTCAAGTGCTACCAGCAGTTGCAGGCAGTTGTGCTGTTTCACTGTCACCTATTTATTGCAGTGCTTTGGTGTGATAAATCACAATGCTGAGGCTTTTGTGTACGGTAATTAGCATAAAGTCACTTCATGCTATGTCCTTAACTGTCAAATATGAAGTGCTGGCTGTCGTTCACTGGCCTGTGCCTGAGCGAGACAAAAATAGTACTCCAAAATAGGAAAGGATGCTGATGGCTAGTCAGGAAGGGCATTCACCTGTGAAATGTTGAATGTAATCCAGAAGTCACAGCAGTCTGGTGGCTGTTTAATGGCTTACAAGGAGTGACTCTTCCACTTTCATTTCTGCCCTTTAAGGACAAGTGACAATATTGTTAAAAAAAATATGAAGAAATGACTACTTCCTGTTTCATGTTCTGTAAAGAAAAAGTTGGAGAAGCCAGTGTAATTCAGCACCCCTTCTTTCGTTTAAGATTTAAAGTTCTTTGTAGTTTCCTTTATGACAACAATTGGCTTTTGGTAAATAACAAAATCCAGCTGGGCAAGAGCAGTTAGGTCTGTTAGCATTACTGGGCATCATCTCAATGTGCTTTTCAGTTTCTCAAGTTATGGCAGCCTCATCTTGTGTTTTGGCTGCATGGACTTGTGAGGACTGCCAGTGTGCTGTCCCTGCAGCAGAGCAGGGCCCTGGAGCCATCTCTGCTCTGGTGGAATCACTTGTTGCCTCTGAACTCTGTCCTGAAGAGATGCAGTTCTGATCTAGCTGGTAATGAATGTTTAGTTAAATGTTTAATCCAGGGAAATGGCAGGGTATTAACTTTTTCTTCTTTTTTCTTTTCTTTTTTTTTTTGAGATCTTAAAGGTATTAAAACATTTAAGAACACACGTAAGTTTCCTAAAGTTTTCTTCACCTAATTGCTCTGCTGCTCAGCAGACAAAACATTCCTACATTTCCCATCTGCCTTGTTCTCTCTTCTCTGCATGGCTCCTTTCCATGTTTCTCCACTCTCCCCATGGCATCAGTTTTGAATCACGGATGTTGCCTCCAGTCTCATGGTCCCCTGCATAACCTTTCTGTGACTTCATTACATCCCTCAATTCTTCCTTTTGTTGCCCCTCCTGAGACCAACATTTCAAGAATCTGCAATTGCCAAAAATGGTTCTGTCTTGTTTTTTTTTTTTTTTTTTTTTTTTGTTTCCTTTACAACAAATTTGGCCTGATTTCCACAGAGAGATGTCATGACAGTTTAATGATCCTTCTCCACACAAACACCACTTGGTTAACACATCACCAACCTTTAGCAATGGAGAAAGCATGTGTGGTACAACTAAGCTGGTATTAACGTGGGCATGGATTGACAGATTCTCAAAACTAGTGCTCTCACTGACTGAACATTTAAAACCACATTAAGCAGCATAAGGAATTTCTGTTCTGACACTCTTAAATGCTTACTGTGGAACACCTCAGTTTGGAAAAAGCCTTCCCTTACATGCAGCCCTCAGTGACAAATCAAATATCTGGAATATGACAATCTGAAAACTCAGCGTGAAAGGCCAGCCTGATATTGTGGTTTTCACAATGTAGAGAGCAGAGCATAAAATGTAAGATATGCAGATTCACCTAGTTACGGTTATATTCTGCGTATATCCAATATATCTTCCAATATATTTGAATAAAAGCTCAGTGAGAGAACAGTGCCTAAGTGTGAAGATGGTGTTTTTAAAAAAAGGTATAAAGAAATAAAAGAAACAATATCTCTTTCATTGTGGGTTGTGTTTGTCTTGTTTAAAAAGAAAAGGAACAAAAGCTGCTTGGCAGGAATGAGCTGGATTATTTCCTGGGAAGCAGTAATCTAGAAGATTGACATGCTGCATTGAAATGCAGCATTGATGCAGTACGGCCTTACTTTTAAATTTTGATATAATGAATGTAATGCTGTATTCCCAGTGTGAAATCTAAAACTTTGAGCCAGTAACAAAACCCACATACACAGTGATACATTACGATCTATCAGAATATGCCATTTGGATTTAAAAAGTATGGCTTGGGAACTTCTTATGACTTTCTATTATAACGTGGAACTTTATCCATATGTGTTGGAATGCTCTCAGAAAACAAGAACAACCAGACAGCCAAAAAGTAAAATCACAGTTTTGAAGCTGTAGCATCTTGAAGTTCAAGTTGTTACTGAGTTTAAGAATGAGACAATTTCACTTAATTATTTAACTTATTTTTTAAGCTTATCACTTACTAAGAATCATTATTGTAACGTTACCTTTTACACAGAAAAACCTTACAGTCTGTAATGTAAGGAAGCCATTTTGCGGAACTTCTTTTGTTCTTTGCTTGATTTTAATTTGTTTTATCAGTAAAAAAAATTTTTTGTATGTGCTGGAGTTCAAAATAGAGTAACAAGGTGACATAAATGTTACCTGCAAGTGCTGCTCACAAAGAAAGAATTGTTTTTTCCCCTTTACCTTGCAGAAGTATCATTCAATTGAAATTTGGTCAAAAATTTTTCTACACAAAAGTTCAATTTTATTCTTCAGAAATCCTGAGTTATGAGTACATTTTTAAAAAAAGTTGATAAATCCCAGTGTGTTTTGAAGTGGGATTTATATCTAATGCATTCAGTCTCTAATACCTTCTAATCATAGCATTTAAGATAATACTGAGCAGCTGTAAATCACTACTTAAGACAAAACAAACACTGAAGGAATTCCAGACCATTTAGAAGTGATCTAGAAGCACACAGTTCATCGTTAAATGCTTGGCTTAGAGTGTTAAAATATTCCTTTGTTTCCAGGGAAAGTGGATCCTTTTATAGTGGTGTCTTGGTCAAAAATCACTGGGCAAAAAATAGAAGTATCATGTTTTACAAGGAAAGTGATTTGCATACTATTACTTTGCTTTCTATCAAATTTTGTTAAGCTTGCTGTGACCTACTTAAGAGTCTTCTGATGAGATTAAGAATTGCAATGAATTCTGTGCTGCAGTAGTTTTAGCACTCGTGTTTACCTTACCACTTTTGTCTTAGTGGAAATAGTGCACAGTATCTCATTGTAAGCCGTTGAGTAAGCCTTTGATTCAGTTTGCTCTACTGAGTCGCTGTTTCTGCTTTGCTTTGTTTTGGTGGGTTTATATTTCTGACTTGTATCAGGCAAAACGTAGCAGCTGCAGTTTTGCAGTGCTGGCAGTCAGCTTCACTCCATGAATTCCAGGGTGAACCCAACCAAAAACATTCAAATCTGGCCAAAATTTGAAGTCATTGCCAGAGTATTCTTTTTGTCACCACAGCTATGACAAACTCTGGTGGTGTCTTTACTTTTCCCATCTCAGTAATACTAGAAATATGTGAAAAGCTAAATGGCCTTACTTGAACCATGTGTTTTGGAAATACATAAATTACCAGTTATTGTGCATTCATATTTTTAGTTGGAAAAACAGGAAGTTATTTTGAAGTTATACATGGCAAAAAAATAGGGTTGTGGGGTTTGGTTGGTTGGTTGGTTGAATTTTAATAAGAGAAGAATCTACACTTGAAAGCAGCTTTCCAGGGAGGCAGTGGCACAGCTGCCCAGAGAAGCTGTGAATACTCCATCCCATACCCCAGGTATTCAAGGCCAGTTTGGATGGAGCCCTGGGCCCTGGAATATTGTTGTCCTGTCATCTTGTTCTGCCTTCCCATTGCAAACATACAAATGTTAAATAGGGTTAATATTAATGAAACCAGGTCAACCCTGAATATTTTATGTAAATGCCTAGTCCTGATGGAATATGTTCATAACTCAAAATCCTACCTGGGCAAAGCAAGTTGTGAGATGGAATCATTAAGGTGATATTTTAGTCTTGATTCTGCATGTGCTTGCCCTACATTGCAGTAAGTCCATTAATCAGTTGCAGTGTAGTAGAGAGTGATCTACACACTTGTCCCACATGGACAATTTCTGTGTCCTGGTGGTTTCTGCAGGGTTCTCATAAAAATACAAGTTTAAAATCTCTTCAGTTTAAGTTTTAATTCCATTGCATCTTTTGCTTCTCTCATTGATCACTTTTATGGGCCAGGGTTGGTGATCTTTTCAGTCCTTAAAAAGAAAAAAGGGAGGGGACAGAATTGAAACAGTGAAATAGTAACAGGGCGGATGAAAATCGTGATTTCCTAATATTTGTATTAACTTCTTATTCAGAAAAGGTGCAGTGATAGAGGGAAATTTTCTATCAAAATCTCCAGTTTCTCTCATCTTTTGTCTACCCCAGCTGAAATATTAAGGCTGCAGATTCACAAGAATGAGTCTGTTTCAGCATGCTTGACACCTTCAATTCTTTTGGAAACAGGGAGCATGAAATCATCTAATTTCCATGCATTTTAGAAAACAAATCTTAAGTCAAAACATGTAACTTCCCTGATTTTGCTCATGTGTGATTTCCTTTCTGTGACACTTCAGTGCTTTATTTACATGCAGGCTTTCAAAGATTGGATAGGATTAGGCTGGTCGCATATGGTATCTCTTTCTGGCACTACAAATAACTAAACGACCAATGAGGGTAGTTAGCATATCTGTTAACACTGCTGCTGGTTGGAGCTAATGAATTTCAGTGCAAGCCAAGCAGAGATTGTTGGCTGACCTTTCAGATAATCCTGCTGAAGTGGAAAAGTAAACCCTTTTAATTGGGATGGTAATTTTAGAGTTAATAAATTGCGTATCTTTTGGCAAATGCATCGAATATACTACATTTAAATTTTTAATGAAAGTTAGAAGCAATTCTGCAAGCCTTGGTGTGCCTCTTGCTTTCCTATTGCTCCACACATTTAACCATTTACTGGATTGCAAATACTTCAAAATCATATTTCATGGAGTAATAATTTGTTCTCTCCAATTCCTTGTTAGGAAGAATGGAACCCATCACAGATTAGGTGTGTTTCTGATGATTTGCATACCTGTAATATTTTTAAGTAGTGTTGAGGCTTATGATATGGATCAAAATCTGCTGCTTAGCTGAGTCTAAAACAGTGGTTATTCATTCAGAGTGTTTCCAGTGGTTCTATTTTTCAGTTGATATCTGAACTAGTTGAATTCAGGGGTTGGAGATGTACAATTTTTCTGAGAGAGGAGGAGTAATGCAGAAGTACTAAGGCTGTTTTAAATCAGATAAGTCTAAGAGAAAATTATTTTTGTTTTTAAAATTTGCTTGTGCTTATTCATCTTCAGATTCAGCATTTGGCTTGGCTCTTAGCAACTGATTCTTTTCAGTGGTTTTGGGAACCTTCTGTTATAAAAGAGAATTTGTAATAGAATTGCCACATGGCTCATCAGTTCTTTTGCTTGTTTCTCTCAATTTCAGAAACATCTTATCAGTCTACTAATCATCTAATTTACTAACTTTCAACATCCATATACTGCTACTGTGTGTGAATTTGGCACCAGAAGATGCTGCTATTACAGAATAGTGTATACAGGCAGCAAGGTGCATCAACTTGCAGACATATGTCTGTTAATTTTCTACTGGGAAAAAGCATGAGAAATAAGGGAAATGCAGATTTAACCATACTTGTTGGAGGCTTCCAAAACGAAAGGTGGCATTAGAACTGTTGTAGTCAAGTCCTCCTGTATTGGTAACCCCCTTTTAAACTCCCTTTATTGTTGACTTTGATGGTGATGTTCTGCAGCTTGATTGTGCCTTGGTGAAAATATTACTTGTTTCATTTCAAACCTACTGCTGGACCTACTTCATTGACTTGAGGTATTATGCTATGAGAAATAGGAAGTACACGTTTGTTTTCCTGTATCCTTTGTGGTTTGTGTGCCCACTAGTATCTTGCTAGACAGTTCTTTCTTCCAGGCTCAGTTCACAAAGATGACGCGTGCCTCCCATGTCTTTTCCTGCCTTTCTTTAACCAGAATCTGTTCTGGTTTTTCTGCTTATTCAAAAATTGGAGAACTGAATTTTGCAGGATGGCCAGTTGTGGGCTCACTGTGGATTTGCTGCGGCAGAACTTTTGAGTACTGCAGCAGTTAGTTTCCTGAAAACTTAGGAACTTTGTAAGTTTTGAATATGTAATGCATAGATTTTCAATTGCTACTTGCTGCAAGTTGACCCTGATTAAGCAGGGTTTTGCTTGTATCTTAATTGAAGGGTTTTGTTTACTTGTCTTTGTCATGTTGACAGCTACAGCCTTTGAAGCACTGATCCATGAGGTGGATAAGGGGTAGGACGTGGGGCAGAGGTGATCCTCTTCATCCAGGTGAAATCTCTGAGTTGACTGCCTGATATATCTTGGTCATATTTCTAAAGTTAACATGGAAGGTAATTTTTTCTTAAGTTAGATTGGTTGGAATTGGCTGTTCTTTAAACTTTTCTTGTCTGGTAAATTCCTGTGCATTGTCATTACCCTTGGGCAGAACAGCTTTCTTCCTGTGGCACTGTACAAATGCGGCTTAGTTGGTGATTATAAACATCCCTCTTGCCATGATGTGCTAGGAAATGATTTTCAAATAATGATGTAGAACAGGTACAGTTGGGAGCTCCTGGGTTCACACATCTCCTGATAACCTGTTCTGGGTCCTGGACAGGTTGGACATACCCCATAGAGTACCTTCTAGACGAAGGTTAGAAAAAAATGGATATCTGCTTTTGGTAAAGGATTCTTTCAGCATTTATTTAAGGAATACTTTTTTCTGAGATGTTAAAGTGTTTATAGTAGAATGGAAAACATACAGAATTCCCTGTGAAATTTGCAACAATCTGTCCTTATTTCTTCTGTGAACAGTACAATTTTGTGTTTTAACTACATGTTACAGATAAAACATTTTATGACACAGTCATATATGAAATCTTGTTTTGGGTTTTATAACTGACAGTGGTAAGGTCTGGATGATTTATTCCTGCCAATTAGTTTCTGAATTAATGTACACAGTCAAACAACAGAGTGGTTTGTGCAATGGAAAAGTTCACACTCCATTACCTGACCAAATAATTTCTTTAACCACATGCATAACAACTAAAGATATGATCACTGTGGTTTATCACTTGGAAAATTCTCAGTTGCTTTACAGTGTTCTATTTATTTCTAGAATCTGTTTTCAACTTGAGTTCCATGTTCTCATTTCAGAAGTTTTTTTTAAGTATGGGAGGAAATTGCAACTTTTTCTTCTCCTTACCTCAAATCCCATGGGGCCACTGTTGTTCAGCCTGGATCCCCAGGGGGCTATGAACTGTAGGAAAGAAAATCAGTCTTTCAAAAAATGAGCGATTTTAAATTTGTGTAATAGTTATATCAGCTGCCTGTGTGCAGTAAGTGATGGCACTCTTGATGAATTATGGAACTCGGTGCTCCTGTGTTTGCTGTCCCTCTCTGAGGATCTCAGGAAGCTTTCCTTTGGTCTGCATTGCTGATTTTGCTTGGCTTTCATTTCTCCTCATTCTCTACCTCACCCATGCCCCTTTCAGATAAAGTTTGGCAGCTGCTGTTCTGGCAAGTGTTTGAGTTTGGCCTTCGGTTGGTATAAAGCAAGTGCATGATGTGTCCTAATGTGGTGGACAGTGGATTGATCAATTGATTGAAAATCTGTTTTGAATTTGCTGCTCTCAGCTTTGTTAGCAACCTGTTGGCTGGTGCTGGGCTGGCATGAGTATTTTTACCTGTGGCTGCTAATTTGTTCTGTTTATCAAGTAAAGCCTTTGCTACCTGTGTTGCTTTTAAACAGCTTCAGAAAACAGTGATGTGGATTTGTTCATCTGGAGAAAGATGGGAAAACTCCATACTAATAATAAAAGAACAAAGTGTACTGTTTGCCAGGTACCACCTAGCTGCCTCTCAAGACTTCAACTCATTCCTTCAGCAAGTATGTAATGGTATGGAATGATAATGAGAGTTTCTCAGTAGTGATTTCTGAGAAATATTTATCTGTTTTCTGTGCTTTTCTTAGACCCACGGTTTCCCAAATATGCTCAAGGCCATCTTGGGAGGAAGGGTTAATTGAGAGAGCTAATAGAATGGCTATTATTTTTAGTGACCCTCCCGATATGTTAAACAGTGTTGAAAAACAAAATCATTATCTTGATTTGTACATGAAAAGATAAATGCTCAGATGCGGCAATGTATAGTAATATAAACATCTGAAGAGAGCAGTTTGCTTACTCTGACAACTTCCTTCCCACCCATCACATCAAACAGACATCAATCCCTGCTCAGCAATCTTCATTATCCTAACCAGTAGCATATTCTTTTCAGATACATTTTTTTGGCTCCTTTTGTGCGCCTTTATAAACAGCCAACTGAATTTGAACTCTCCTCACCCTCGAGTTTGGAATAATAGGCACAGCTCCTATGCAAGCATCAGTAGCACAGGTAGGGTTTAATTTTTCAAGAGGATCCTTCTGAAAACATACCACAAGACTGCAGAGATACTGTGAAAATGGATACATCCAAGTAGAACTTCTTTCTAGAGCTCTGATTATAAGAATAGTGTGCATTTGTTACGTTTCTTTTTGAGTATACTTGTGGGATTACATTAAACATCCACAAGTTTTAACTTCATGGAGATTATGGATTAGTGATGAAATTCAGCAGGGCTAACTACACGGATTTCTGCTGGCTCAACTATTGAAATCAGGCTGAAAAGGGAAATGGCTGTTTCCAAACACTAAACCTAATAAACCTGCTTAAAATCAGAGTGGGATGTTTAAACTTCAGTTCGGCAGTCTCTGAGGATTTGCACAGGAGAAAGTTTTGCTTCAACAGTCATGATAGTATTTCCAGTATATTTGAAACATCTCTTAATTACATGAGATCAAGAAAGTTCTGCTTCATTTAAGATTAAAAGAAAAAACAATCAACAACCGTGCACCAGAGTACTTGTAAGTGATTTGTAATCATCCTTTTCCTTAGTTGCACTTAATTCCATTCCTGGAAAACTGTCCAACCTATCAAGGAATTATGTCTATGGATAATTGGCTGACCTGCATGGCAGACCACAGCAGCTTACAGTTATGGTTTATTTTTAAGGCTAAATAAATTAAACAATGTGCATGTTGCATGGTTTTTTTTTTTTTTTTTTTTTCTTTTTTCCCTCTTGTTGTTGTTTGTTTGTTTCATGACTAAGGATATGACAGCTCATGATTAGATCTGTACTGATTTTCATGATGTACAGCAAAATTTGGCATTTAATAGATAATCATTTTGCTACTTAGGATGCATAAGATTCATAGCTTACAAAAGCAGAATAAATCCTTGAGTTATAAAATGGCAGAGAGAACAATAAAGATAGGTTAAAGTCAAAATTAACAGAATTCTTATTGATAGAATGGCATTATTTACAATAAATGTATAATGAAATGTTTGAATGTCAGAGAAATACGGATTAATAAGAGACAAAAGTTATTAGGCAGTGTAATGATACCAGACAAGCTGAGAAGTATTGGTGTTAAAAATTTCATGAAACATTGATTTTATTTTTGTTTTCTTTCACTGATGGTAGGTCAAGTACAGAGTTAAGCCCTGCTTTTATGAAGGAAATAAAAGAAAACAGGACAGTATGTCATCTATCATTTCATTTGATGGACCTGGCTGTTGTAAAATAAACTTTACTGCAGAAGATGGATGGTCTATCTCTTTTTCTTATTAGTGAAGAAACCTTAAGTTCTGCTTTTCTTATGCTCCTTGAATGTTATTTTTATTTGAATAGAGAAAACAGTGAATTCTTAAGGGGAAAACGATCTAATTTGCCAGACTCTTCTGTACCCAACACATGGGGTTTCTCAGCTGCTGTACTGATATCTAACTGTACTCCCCTTGGGAGGTTCTGAAAGTTGAGGAGTGATGTTGCAGCTTGCTCAGTGGTCTTGTTTTTCTTTGTGGTTCACAAGACTACAGCTCTTCTCAGCTTGTGTTTGCATGGCGGTACATGCAGTTTATTAAAGGATTTGAAATTACAGACTCCAAATTCATATAGCATGTTGGGATATAATGCTTTTGGGGGGGGAAGAGAAGAATGGGGAGGGAAATGATCATTAGTCTTTGACTCGGTGCTGTTGCACTAAATCAGCATACAATTGTAAGGATGCTCTCAGCTGTTCAAGGTGTTCTTTAAAATAAACACATATTAGTGTTATTTGAAAAACAAACTATATATAAGCTTTATGGAAAATACTTCCAGTGTCTATAATTGTGTGAAACATCTGGTTTTTCCATTCCATTTCTGCTCTCTGTGTGTGGATATGCAAGAATATCACCATGGATCTGAACTGAAAATCCATCTTATGAATTTAAATTCTTAGAGGCTTTTGTGAGCACCATCTTTGCTTTAATGAGGCTGCAAATACACTGAAGAGTCACAGTGAAACCTGATGTCTGTGATGACAGGACCTCAAATGCACTTGGGCTTATGCTGTCATACATCATTCTCCCATCTTTTCCAAACCTGACGCTGGCAGGAAGATTAAAAAATAAAAATAAATAAATAATTTTGGTAGCTTATTTGATTTTAATCAGAACTCTTGGTTCCACAAAAGCTGTAGACAAAACTGCAAAATTTTTTTTTTTGAGTTAGAGTTGCAGTAACTCTTCTGCTTGACCATGCTATTAAAAATCAAGGCAATTACTTAACAAAGTTTAAAGATAGTCACTTGAAAGACTTAATACTTCAGAAATACTTAGTCATAATAAAAGTCACAGTAACTATTATTTTTACCTGTAGAAGGTTGTTCTCATGGATAATGTAATCTTAACATAATCTACTTTTCTACACATTCTCCATTGTAGCAAAGTGGATTTTTGAGTTGTTGCTGTTTCTGAGTAATGAAGGAAAATGACACCTTGTTCACACTTCTTGTGCAATCTTGGTTTATCAATACCACATCCGTAGCTCTACATTAGAGCACTGTGAGTCCAGCTGGTGTGTAGCTTAGTTCCCTTATTACAATGATTGAAAGCATGAAATCTACATTTGATGGTACTGAGTTTACCTTGCTTTCTACTGTGATACCTCAGACAGCTTTTGTATTGAAATCCTTATCTGAAGAGAAAGAAACTCTTCAACAAATTGTTAGTGGGGTTGTGTAATCTATTCATCTATTCAGGAGCATTGTCATCTATTAAATGTACACTAGATTTCTTTTCTAGATGTGTAAAACTCAGCTACTTTTATTTTCTTTTTACTTTTAAATTGCCTTTTCCAAAACTAATGCAAGCCAAGAAATTGCTCTTAGCAATTTGTAATGAGAGGCAGTATTTAAAGAAATGTTTAACTGACTGGAGAAGAAAAACAATTTTTGAAATCTCATACGTGCAAGGATAGGGACCTAGTGGTGCATCCTGAATTATCCCAGTTGTGTTTAGATGGGTAGCCATTGTTAATGGCAGCTGATGCACCAGGTAGCCACCACTTGTTACATCTAACACTTTTTCCAAGGTACAGTGTTTGGTAACTAGGGTCCCCAAGGGAGATGGAGTACAAAAGTTTTTGCAAAGACTGGGGGAAATGTTACCAAACAGATGATAAAGCTCTCCCTGAAGCTGAGCTGCAGAATGAGAAGAGCTTGACAAAGGTCCAGACAGGCACATTAAATGTTTATCTGTGTTAGAATAGTTCTATGTTTTTTGGCAGTGTAGTCATCAGGCATTTTAAAGTGATTACCTTGCTGAATTCAAATGATGAGACCAGAACAGGATGGTGTGCTTTCTGCTGCAGCTCGCTGTTCTTCGTGCATTTCATAGTATTTACCTTATCTAAATAAGTAGCTAGTGCTGTTAGGGGAGGCATTCGGGGTGGTTTGGATTTGTATTTTGGACAAGCAAGGAACAAACAGATGGAAAGGTTCATGATTACATTTTCAAAGCTTGGACGTTGATACATTTTTGATGGTTTTTGAAGTGCCTCGAAGTATTTGTGTAAATAGCTGTTAGAAATATGCCGCACAGCAACCTGTCTCTTTAAGAACAGGTCAGTGCTGCACTTGAAATGTTCACACGTGTCTCAGAAGTCCTGAGCAATCATCCTCTGAGCTGTGTATTTGATCCTTGTAGTTGTGATGTACATGTGTAGGGAGGGGAGAGAGCTCACATCCTTTCACTTCAGTATAAATCTGAAGGTCCTTGTCCTCAGTGCCCTGTGGGAGATTTAAGGATCACTTCTATACTGAGGCTAACACTCATGTATTATCTTTATCGAGGAGAGATTAGATTGATTTTTTTTTTCAATTCCCCTCCCTTTGTCTCTGCTTTTCTGTCATTGTCTTCATTAGCTTGTTTTTGGTTAGTAGCAAGCCTCCTAGGGTGTCTGTAGGCAGCAGAATGCATTACTGAACAGATGCCTGAATTAACCCCTGTATTAGAAGCACAAGCATGTAGCAGTGCTTCTGTGGCACTCCGTCCAGATCAATTCATACGTAGGCAATGATGAGTGCCTGTGGTGGCCTTCTATGTTCTGCATCAGCAAAACTGTACTCCTGTGTGTGTTCCTGTTTGTAAAAATTCTGCCTGTTTAGAAATCTAAAAAGATATTTCAGCTTCTCTTGAGGAGAAAAAACTTCATCCTGGAAAAGGTACAGCTAAGGAAAGCTTTGGAGAAAGGTGCAGAGAGGGTGACTAGAGAATAGTTATTCATACTTTCCCATAAGAACAGAGTGGCACGAAACAAAATTTTAAGCATCAGGTATAAAATAAAAGAAAGATATTTTGTTATGTTGTTGGTTTGTTTGTTTTTCTGAAGCATATTTAAGTTAGAAAGCTCACTGTCGGGGAAATTTGTGGGCACTGCAAAGGCAATGCATTCAAAGCCTGGTTACACACATTCGTTAACAGCTGTCGAATGCAGAATTACCACGTCTGGCTCAGGAAATCTGAGTGCCCGAAAATGCTGAGAGCTGTGCTGCTGCATGCTTGCAGTACTTGCCAGTGGTCAATGGCATCCAGGAGGACTTTGACAGATTCCCGAGCGGAGTTGTTTGTCTGATCTTTTGATTCTTTTTGTTAGAAATGTTTCTTTTTGATGATGTGCTCTCCCAAATGTTGAATTTTTTGCAACTGCTTACATTGCTAGATGTCTGTTGTAACAATTTGCTACCCATGCACACGTGTCTATCATTACTGATCAGCTAAAGGAATTGCTTTGAAATGAGCTTAACTTTCTTTCATAATTGAAATAGACAGCAGAAAATTATTATCTCAAGTGAGCTCTCTTTGTGTTTTTAATGCTAAAAGTTTCCCAGTATAATTATATACAGCTTTTCTGTTTATTTTTATTTTTATTTATTTATTTATTTTTTTAGATGATTTACCTGAAACTTTCCATTTGGTGAAAGAATGGCACTTAAAGTCCAGAACAAAAGGCTTAAAAATTGCTATTGCCACAGAGGGGACCTGATTTCAACTATAGCAGATAATATCTGGAATCAATAATAGCTTCTGGTCGTCTATTAGGAGGAAAGGAACAACAGTGTCTGCCTCATTAGTTCTTATATGCAGGTCTCCAGTTATTTCAGGCATAAAAATTTTAAGAATCTATCCTCGAGCAAAACTTTGAAATGTGCTCCCCAGCCCTGCTACCAGGCAATCGATCCCATTTCTATCACTGCACCTTGCTCCCTGTCACAACCAGTTCCTCTGACACTGTGCTCCTACCCTTCACATCAGTTATTACATTTCTGTGTGGTTCATATGTGCTCTAATAGCTTGGACATCAGGCTTAGGGCATTGAGCTGGAGTCCGGTATTTATTCCCCACGGAGTACACGCAGTGTAGCCGAGTAATTATTAAAGCAATTTATACTATCCCTCTCTCCTTCTCTCTACTTTATTCAACTGAAGGACTGATTTTTGTTATCTGAAATCCCAGTGTGCTGCTGGGGTCCGTGTACTCAGCCTGTTGGTTGCTGGGATGTCCCCTCTGCTGCTCTTGGTGCCATTAAGTTTGGGCTGTGCCCACGTGGCTGCACTCAGGAGCTGCAGCATGCCCATGCCTTCCTTCCTGCCGTTGAGCTCTATGTCAGAACAGCAATGCTATACAGGCTGCAGGAGGAACAGGAGGTTCCTGCACAAAAGAACTGTGTTTAGGCATAAAGATCTTGGGTGTGGATTGATCTGTTCATAGGCTGGGGACCTGCATGTGTAAAGCTGCCCAACAGGCAGCATGGATAGACAGTAATTTGGATAAAGACAGAGAGAAAAGACAAAATTATTTTGAGAAGTGGAACAGAAACTCCATCAGATTATTCCTCCTCTTTCCTCTTTTTCCTAATTGGAGTAGTGCTCTGATGTGTATGTAAGGGTTAGAAACCTCTTCCCGATTGCTTGCACAGGTCCTTATAGTGAAAAAGTGAAACTCATCAAAAGGATGCCTTGTGATATCTCTAATTGCATTTCTGATTGAACTGCCTTTCTGTTGTTGTTTTTTTTTTTTCTAATAGAAGAAATATTAGCATTTTTTATTATTTTGAGCAGTTAGTCACAGATAAGTAACTTAATCCCAAAGAAAGAATCTGTATGAGATGACCTGTTCCATTTCCATGCTCTTAAGTAAATGAGTTGTTTCATAATTTGGGTTTCAATATACTTGCAGTACTATAGAAATGTTGACCCTGGAGTTGCTTTAATATTGCATGTCATTATAGATCTCACCATTATTTCACCTCCTATGTGAACTGAGTTTTGGTTGTTATCTTGTTTTCCCATCCTCTGAGTACCCTTTGGCAGCATGAATATATGGATATGCTGCCATATGATGTATGGATATGCTGCCAAAGTATCCTTTGGCAGCATGAACAGTGCCAAGTTGGGTGTTGTGTTGTTGGCAAAGAATGTATCCTCCCACTAAGTTTTATTCTGGAGTTTCACTTTTCTCTTTCTCTGAGGGCTGAGAGGTGACTGAATGGAACATTGATCACTGTGCCTTCGCTTGAAGTGCAAACAGGAAACTGTAAGAACTTCTGGTTCTATAATGACATTAATGTGTTTGGGTGCACATGCTTCTGATCCACAGCTTCTCATTGTGGAATGGTGTGTCCATTGGAGGAAAGGGCAAGAAGTTTGTCACATTAAAATCATATTACAGCTTTGCTAATAGCCCTGAGTCCCAACCAAGCTGCTGAGCCCCGTGGATCTTCTCTAAGAGGACTAAAGCCACCTCTTTCCACAACTTCATTATTATCCTTCCAGTATTCTACATGTGTATATACACCACGGATACAAGGCATGAATAGCTGCCTCCTGTCGTAGTCTCAGTTCTGGACACGATTAGTAGAAAGTTAGCTAAGGAATCCTTTGTGTGCTGAGTTGCTTGCTCTATGCACAGTCCCACATTCATCTGTGGGTTTCTGAGCCTTACTTTGCTGCTCTGCTGTGCACTTCTCATTTGTTTGAGTGGCGTTGCTAAAGACAAATCTGTCTGTTTTGAGCCTGACCTCTGTTAGACTCCTGCCAGAAACCTGTAGTGAATGTGCTGGCTTCGTGGTGCAGGTGATGCCCTCATTTCTTTCTTTCTTTCTTTGTCCTGGTACTCTGCAGGCTATCCTTCTAGTGGATATTTCAAGATCTAATTTTGTCTTCCATATGTGTTCTAAAATGACTTCTGAGTTCTGGCTATTTTCTACTATATGTCAGATTTCAATCTTTTTTACTTTGTCCTAGAAGGTTTTTTTTTTTTTTTTTAATGCCTTTTCAAAAATAGAAGGAAAAAAAAAAAAGGAAAAAACCTCTTTCTCTGATCTAGTAACTAAGTTATAAAAACTGGATGTCAGTTGTATCATAACAATCTGACGAGATATTGACTCTTAAGGAGAAAATTAATGTCATTCTTTCACAGAATTTAAAAATAAGACATCTCACAACTATAATAAGACATAGATTTTGTTAGCGTACTAGTTCTGCAAATTCTTTAATTTTTTTTCATTTGCTCCATATATGGGAGCTCTTATGGCAAACTTCATAATTCACTTTCACTTCCTTGAAACTAGAAAGCTGACCAGAATGGCACCAGGCATTCCAGCGCCATAGGGGAATTTGTACGTGTTTCATTCATAAGCAGCTTTTTAAAACAAATCTATTCATATTATGTAAGCTGTTTCTGCTCTTAGATTTTTGTCTAAGAATTAATTGGGAAATTCTTAGTTCTTAATTCTTAGACAAACATTTTCAATGGGAATATACTTTCTTGCAACTATTAAAAAAGCCTGAAAAATTAGGTACTTGATTGGGTGGGGGATAGTTTCTTTTTGTCATAACAGGAATAAAATTACCTTCTTAATTTTTGCTTTGCCTGTTGACACTTTAAGGCACTGTATATGATTTTGAAAAAAGATGCTAGCTGAAGAGAAGTTGTCCAATCCCTGAGTTTTTCTGTGGAATCTTTCTGCCTGAGTGGAGTTGCACTTTTCACTAATTGCTCCAGAATCTGATGAGCAGCATCAACAATGTGGTGAAGATCACTTGGATTACTTGCAGAGATGGCTATCCTCTGCTACAAGCTGCATTATTTCTTTCTCTGTGCCCTCCTGCTGCTTATGGAGGACACTGAATAGACAGGCAGCATCATAAAGTCTATTTGCATATCCTAGGCTGCCCATCACTGAGTTAAGATATTCCAGTCTCAATCTGTAACATTTTTATTTCATTACAGGTATTATGCCAGTGTATCTGGAGAGCTAATGTGAAATGGCCCAGGCTTTTTTTGGTGGTTTCTGAAGTGTGAACAAGGGGCACAAACTGGAACACAGGGAGTTCTGTCTGAATATGAAGAAGAACTTTATTGTGAGGATGACAGAGCAATGGCAGAGGCTGCTCAAGGGGCGTTGCTAAGTCTCCTTCTCTAGAGATACACAAAACATATTTGGATATTTTCCTGTACAACCTACTGTAAAGGACCTGCTTTAGCAGGAAGTTGAACTCAATGATCTCCAGAGATCCCTTCCAACCCCCACGATTCTTTGATTCTGTGACCCAGAGCAGCTCTTTTTATTTCAGTATGCATATCTTTGGGTACTGTTTTTATGTAAAAACTTGGAGAGTAGGAATAGCACTAAACTGAATGTAGATTGTTCAGTACACATGCCTCAAAAAAAGGAAGTCTCATTGCTGCAAGTTCTGCTCGCATATCAGACTCTTTGGGGCTGACCAGGTGTGTTATCTCAAAAGGTTTTTCCAAAGGGGCGAATAAAGACCCTGGGCAGGGGTGATTCAGTAATGCCTGGCAAATTCTGGAAAGGTTTTGACAAAAATGTACTTTGTTTTAGAAGTGAAGGAAGTATTTTGTCTTCAGAATTTGCATGGAGTGTTTAGCTTAGCCTTACACATTGCCAAGCACTGACAGTGCTTCAGAGAACTGAAACATCATAGGAAATAGGCATGTGTGCCGTTTCATCAAAGTCAAGTAGAACTTGTGCATACACCCGAGGACAAGATTTATGCTCTTAAATCCTTCTATCGCAGCATGTGAAGGACTTTTAAAACTGCCTGCTGATTTTACAGCTGAAGTAATTTATTTCTGTGATATTAAATTAAAAAAAAGTAATGCCTCATAGAGCTTGAGGGGAGATGTTGGTTTTTATTAGCTTTTGTTTCCATCTGTGTGGTGGGAGATTTGTCCAATTGCCATTACTTACAGTTATTAATGAAACAAATTTCACACAACCTTTCAAAATTGGCATACCATCCAAATTAAGCTTTTTTTTTTTTTTTTTTTTCCTGAACTGCTGCACGTTTTGGAACGTGCCATCCTTTGGTATAGAACATATCCCATTGTCTCAGTCTGAAAAGCTCGAACTTTCTGGCAAAGATTCACAAAGGAATTTTAGATTTCTGTGGTCTCTGTCAGCTAATAGCTGCTGCTGCTTTAGGAGCATTGTAACATAGGTAGGAGGCTGCTTCTGTGTTTGTGCCTAAGTGCAGTTACTGCCTGTGGTGGGGGAGACTCCAGGCAGAAGACCAGAGGCTAAAAGGGATTTTTTGGCTTCAAATGTTGCATTTCCTTTCGTAAAAGAGTAGTTGCTTACTTAGCACAGCTGCACCGACAGTCTTCCTTTTTTGCTTTTACATGCAAAGATTCGTTTGTATAGCCGTGAGTCGTTTTTTCACATCACTGTGAGATTTGTGTTTTCCTATCTGTGTTGGTAGATATTAGATAGCAGCAAGACTTCTATCAGGTCACCAAGAGGTTTGCTGATTTTGTCCCTTTGATAGGGTTAGAAAGCCATTTTCCTTTTCAAGTTCAAAATTAAACTTCAAAATGATATTGCAATTCAGAGAATCGAAATCGCTATTGCTTAGTGTATTAGCTTGAGTGAGGCAGCTTTTTAATTCAGAATTTCGGCTGTAACAAACTTTGGGTTGAACGGCTGAATTGTCATCTGGCTTGTCAATCAATTTTTAGCAATTGTAGGAAGGAGTTTTTCGGGCAGTTTTGTGGTATTACGTGTTGATTCTGAGCAAAAAAAAAAAAAAAAAAAATAGCTGCCTCTTTTTTTAGTGCTTACAGTGTAAGTCTTAAATCTGGATTGCTTTAAGTATTTGGAAAGATCACTGCTCTGGAGGGCGCTTTGTTTCTCCAGCCTGAGGTCATGCCCATGCATGCTCAGCTTTTCTGGCCAGCAAGGCTGTGGGCAGAGCAGTGCGTGCCACTGGGTTTTAGTAAACAGCCTGCTTTAGCATGCTTTCATTGCTGTTCTACACACACTGAACATTTCCTCAGCTGGGATTACTATATGGAGTGTTGGATCTACAAACCCATTAAACTACTGAGAAATAAGTCTTGCCTTTTGTGACATGCTGGTGGTACAGATGGTAACAAAAATATTGGCACTTTCTGCTTGCAGACGTCTGAGGTCAGCTATCTGTTAGCGGGAACATTTTGAATAAAACATTTTCTGTCCTTGAGGGTAGTTACGAGTAACAGACTAGCTGACAGCCTTCACCAGTATTTCCATTCGTGCATAGTAGGTCTGTAAGCATTTCTTTCTGTTATATGAATCCTGTGTTTAGATATTCTGTTCATAACAGTGGCTTAACCTCCAACTCTTTCTTCAACTCCTTCCATTCTTAACTTTCCCCACTAGTATATGAATTTTATTAACAAGGAATCCTGTTTTATATTTTAATCATGCAAATAATCAAAATTTTCTGTCTTTTTCAGTAATAGCTGGTTTTCGAGGAACAGTCCCACATGGCCTCTCACTGGAGATTGGAGACACAGTTCAGATACTGGAGAAGTGTGATGGTGAGTTCACTGGCTGGACTTCCACTGATAACGAAGGATCCTTTGGTGTTGACTTGAACACCACTGCTACTCATTAATTTGCTTAACTGAATAAATTTTTGAAGTCATCAATATTAAGAAAACATGGTGCTCAGGGACGTGATTTAGTGGTGGGTAGTTAGAGTCAGGGCAGTAAGGTTAGGTTGTGGTTGGACTTGATGATCTTTAAGATCTTTTCCAAATGAGTTTTTATTCATTCATTAAATAGGTGTGGTTTTGTTGTTTGTTTGTTTGTTTGTTTGTTTTTAATTTTGGGATGATATACTATTAACCTTGTAAGAAACGTTTCTACAGAAGGCAAAGGATCTGTCATTTTGAACTGGGTATATTATGAATCTTGTAGAGTAATGCAATCAAAACATTTGGATTATGAAGTTCAAAAATGATTTGTAAATGTTTGCAATGAATATAAATCTGTTTCCTCTTTTGCATTAGACTTTTTGTCTAGTGCAAAATATATCTGGGTTGCATTGTTAGAAACAGTCGGGGATAAGGGTAAAAGAGTAATTCCTGAAAATAAGTGTGAATTAAGTCATCTAAATACGAGCTAGTTTAAACAAATTACCTCTCGTTATGTGGAAAGTACTCTAAATGAGTGCAGTCTGACATCACTGCATATTAGTTGTATCTGTCCAAAAAGAAAAATGAAATCTATTTTAGGTATGGAAATGACTTGCATACTTTGAAAAACAAAAATGTTCTTTCTTCACAGGTTGGTACAGAGGATTTGCCTTAAAAAACCCCAATGTTAAGGTAAAGATCAATTACAGTTTTACACTTTGGCAAAAATGTGTATTTGCTTTTAAAAAAGTTTATAGTCTCCTTGTAAGTAGATGATATTTACCCTTGAAAGAAAAATGGAGCTTAGTGTTAAGTATGTTACTGATATTGCATGAATTAGATTTGGACAATGATTACACTTCTCAAAGGCTCCTGTGCATTTGGATGACAAATCCAAGGCTCTGGCAAACTTTCTTTTAATCTGATTTTTAGAAGCTAAGTTAAAGGGAAAAGACTACCAAGAATG